>NC_135173.1:32049697-32358030 GCF_041146795.1 Maylandia zebra | reverse complement strand
TCTTTCTCTCCATCATAGCGCGTGTACCGATCCCACGGTTCAGGCTCCTGTCGGATTAATCGATCACTTGGTAAATCCCGGCGTGGACCCCCCAGACGCGCGGCGTGCTGGTGAAAAACCAGCGGAGCGACGTCACGGACGTTACGTTAACGGTGGCTCTCACACTCCCTCCGCCCTGCTTGTTTATGCTGCTTATTTTGGGTCGAACAGAAACAAACACAGTGTTCCGGTTCGGGCTGTTCCGGGTTAAACCGCCTCCAGGTCCGGGTTTACTTCAGTTTACCTCCTGAGAGAAGCAACGGCTCATCCGGGGATCCGATCTGATCTAAAGTGAACTGAACTGAACTGAACTGAACTGGACCAACGGCAGGCTGTGACGTCTGAGATATCACACACACACACACACACACACACACACACACACACACACACACACACACACCGCGATTAAACTCAGACGCGCACGCTCACACGCACAGACACACTCCCCCAGAGATCGTCTTGAGATCAGAACACTCACTCGGTGTTAGTTTAGGTGAAACAGACTCTATCAATCTATAGTCTGAGGTATGAATAAACCTGTAAACGTTTGCATAATAATAATAATAATAATAATAATAATAATAATAATAATAAAAAATTATTGTTTTCAAAATAAAATTGAATATTATTTGAAAGTCACAATTTTTTTTTGCAAAAATAGATAAATAAATAAACAACCATGAACTGAATTCGTCATGGAAACATATAACCCAATATTTGCAAGGTCTGATCAACTTAATCGACCATGGCACTATGGGAGTACAATAGACTGCATATTAAAGATGGAGGTAGCCACTGATTTTTGATTCCACATTTTAGACTATAGACATTCACTCCCCAAAAATGAATCACAGACATCTGGAACTGTTTCATGGTCGAGCAGAGAGAGGGGCAGGCATGCAGTGAGTGTTAAAAACTATGAAAAGTGTCACTGCAAACACACTCTGTGCTTTTCAGACTTTACAGTTATCCCATCCTATCGCTCCGTTCTCTACTCTGTGTCCTCTGTCCTCTTTTTTTCTGTCCTCTGGTTGGTCCACTAAGAGGCAAAAAAGTTGGTTATCTACCCTATCCACGTCTTTTGACACCAACCCCGATTGGTGCCAGAACACAATAATCAGATGATTTCTGATGAGTGGTATTTGGCAACAATTAGGGAGGAAGAACTCCTTTTAAGAGGAAAATACCTCTGCTTACACTTGTTTTTTGTCGTGTTGTTTTTTTGTTTGTTTTTTAATTTCCCAGATGGCCTTATATTTTCGTCTATGCGATAAGTTTGTGTCGACATGTTATGCTGGTGCTTTCTGGTGCCTGCAGTTTCAGGGGGAGTGATCCCTCTTTCTGTGTTATTCAACATCCCCACACCTCCTGGCTCACTGACGTCACAAACTCTGGGTTAAAGGGGCCTGCAGCAGAGACAGGAACCCCGGAAAAATACTTGGTCGTCCCAACATGGCTAACCTACAGTTCTCTCTGAGAAAGAAGTGAAAGCGGATTTTTTTGTAAAAACGGTTTTTTACAATGTAACTAAACCAGTAGTGATGAAAAGGAAGACGTGCCCTTCTGCTTATGAAGTTATCACAGGACAGAACAAACAGGGTGTTAAATATGCAGCCTTTTAGTATAAATTAATGGTGCCCCCCGAAATAAATACACAAATAAATAAATAAATAAATTGGTGAATTTCAACAAAATGGTTTTTTTAAACAAAAAATGAGCATGATGTTTTTAAAATGGTTATATGCTAGATGTACTTTAATTAGTCCAGTAAATTAACAACACATTAATAAGTTATCTGAAGGAATTAAGTCCTGCTACCAGTGATATTCGAAAGCTTTATTAGTTTATTATTATTTTTATTACTCTTGTTGTGTCGTGTTAATATTGTCTTTTCAACTCTTGTGTGTGGGTGTGTGGTGGTGGGTAGATTATCACAATTATCTCAATTTAATAATTTAATCCCAACATTAAACTGTATATAATCCCCCCCCACACACACACACACACACACACACACATTTCAACTCTGTGTGGGAGTCTTGACCGCTGTTTTTCCAGTCTCAACAGTGTCTCCTCTCCTTTCCCTGCTCTCACTAACACCTCCTCAGACACCGTGGCGCACTCAGAGACGGAAGAAGGGGAATAATAATAATTCCGGTGACACCAAATCATTATACTGTCGTCAGTGCAATAATTGCTTACAATTGAATTTTAGAAATAAAACAAGACAATTTTTCTCTCTTTTTTGGGGGCATTCACGTGGACTTGTTTTCATAACTCAACGGAGTTCATCTTTAAATTCGGCATATCTTACACACACAAACGATTATGCGTTCTAATATAATGTAAACTTTATTTGCTCTTTCACTCATGTATACCATGTTTCTGCATCACGATAAGCCACTGATGGCGGTAGTTAAACATATTAATCTGTCTGTAACAGACACCGAAACTTTCTTAAGATCATAACACACCTTAACTGTGTAAACCGTACTTATATATGAAGCATGTGTTTACCGATACTATGATTATTATTAATGACCAGATTCTTTTAACGGAGTTTGGTGGCAGCGTCTGCCGGGTACCGGAAGTGGCTCCGGCTAACTGTGAGCTAGCTTTACCCGGGATCCTTTGAATTTGCAAGCGTCAGTGTACGCAAAAGGGTTGGGCACGGAGTACAGTGAAAAGGAGGCATTTCGGAGTAGAAGTATGAGTGTTTTATATTTGTTTTAATTGATAAAGATTCAGGAAGTTTGAGGAAGTGCCTGGTTAAGATTTCCGTTAACAACCTAGCAGCGCTGCTAAGTTGAACTTTAACATCAGTGAGAAAACTTTTGCGACATTTGTGAGTACGTTGAGCCAGAAACATTTGTGTAGCACGTTATAAACTCTGTATAAACACTAAACTGTTGCTGTACGTATGGGGTTTAAATCTGCCATGTAACGGTCTGTTTAGTTTATTTTTTGTTCGATGTTTTTGGGGGTTTTTGCTGCATAGCTCAGAGCTCGGCTAAAGGCAAGCTAGCAAACAAACGCAGTCTAAAGAAAGCCCTTTACTGTCCCGTTTAAAGCGAAAACCGGCAAAGCTATCACTGACAACAACCTGACACATACTCCGCAAGGTGGTTAGCTTTCTAACGTCTCAAACAGCTGCTTTTGCACAGGTAGCTCCACGCCTACTTGTGGAAGGTTTAAATCACAGCTGGCATGGCTCTGATTGGGCATGTCAGCTGTGAATAAACAAATGCTGATAACAGTTTTAACACCTCTGTAAACATTTTAACCATTATTCCCTCGACGTTTAGCGATTTAAAATGTACTCTTCTTGTTTTTTGACAGCATGGAGTACAGCGGTCCATTGGGCCACTCTCTGTCACCAGAGTCCACGGTGACCTCCCTACTATCCAGTTCAGGTTACCTGAGGAGCAGCCTGCTGCCTCCTCAACACGACACCAGCTTCAGATACAAAGACAGAGTGGGTGGGATTACTTTCCACAGCAGGAATGGACAGAATGAAGAAATCTCCCTTTGTTATTTTATCTGTTTCTGGGTTCTGTTCTGGGTGTTATCAGGAGAGCTTCTCTCCTGACAAATGATGATGTTCTCTTTTTGATTGTGACAGAGTTTAAAATTGTTTCATTTTCCAGTAAAACATTGAGGAAAAACTGGTAAATTCAGAAAAAAATATGTGAATTTGTTTTAAAAGAAAAGAGTAAATTCATGTGAAGTTCATGAGGAAGTGTGTGAGAGGTGTATGAGAGATAACTCAAACATTTATGTGAGAGGGAAAACATTTTTAAAAAGTCTGAAATTTGTTGTTCTTTTCTTATCAAAAACTTTAGTGATGAGGATTTTAAAACAGGAAGCCTACACTACTGTCTGATTGCAGGAGTATGACTCGGCTTCGGCGGCTCTGGACGCTTACATCAAAGACTTTGAGAGGAGTCGTCAGAACCGCGACTCGTCGTTGACTGGAAAGCTGGTTCTGCCACAGAACCTACCCTCCACTCCGTGCAGGCACAGAGTGGGCACGCTCAGAAACAAAGATGGTAGGTCCTGCTGAGGGTCAGGTATCTTATAACGTTGATATATCTTGGTGCTTTTTATGTCTTCTGTGGTTTTATGTTATCTGAGTGATTCATCTACATTGCATTTTTCTCTTTTTGTTTCAGTTCTTAGGGAGCGTTTGACCGAGAGAGAGCTAGACTTCCTGAACCTCCCCGTGAGCCCCCTCCATCACCGCGTTAACTGGGACAGACACTCCATGACAACAGATGAACTGCTGTCCGTCCCTTTCGACGGCTCGATGCCCATCACCCACACCACCGCCTTCATCCAAGGTTTTTACACATTTCATACTCAACCTTTAAACTCTTAAACACGTGTTTGTACATTTTTTAGTTTTCTTTGATCTGTATGATGTCATTAAGAGTAGGGATCTGTGATTTCGTAGAGTCCAAGACTGAAAATGTGGAGCTGGAAGTAAATGCATCCCTCACCATTTTTCTCAGTCTGAAGTTTTTAAATGTGACAATCAAGAATCTGCTCTTATACCAGTTCATTAAAAACATCTACAATGTAGTCTTCATTCATGTCATTAAATCCACCACTTTTACCTAAAAACATCCTGGCATCTGCCTTTAAACGCATAACTTCTGCAGCTCAGACTCTATAATCAACATTAAATAATCCATAGATGATTCAGTAATAACAGAAGTGATGACTTTTGCCTCACTCCTCTCCTCTGCTGGTCCAGACCTCCTGTCCTGGCCTGCAGCCTCCCAGACCTGCCCCTCATCTACCTGTAGACTCCTCCACCATCACTCTCTTCCACCGACGACGTCCAGGAGCTCCAGGTTTGAACTGCTTCCTTTCTCGTTCAGATCGACCAGGCATATTTCCTGGTCGATCTGAGTTACAGGTTATTACTTTCCCCTCCTCCCTAGGTGCAGAGACAGGCCGAGGGCCGCCACTTTTAAACCAGGTGCTCACATCAGCAGTTTTAAGGTGACCCTCACTGTCTTTTCTGGATTGTTCTGAGACTGTAGCAGTGTCATAAACACAGTTGCTTCCCCTTTTCAGAGATCAGAGCAGGCCCCGGTATCCTCGTCGCTCCACCTCCCTCACTGGTTCACCAGTAACAAGGCTGACTTGGACTGTTCGGGAATCACCAGTGTGCCCGACCTGAAGTACCCAGCATGGCTCCAGGGGTGTGACCTCAGCGAGCCGCCTGCACAGTCAGATCTGTGGGACGACCACGGTAGCTTCCTTGACTACATATGCACAAACCTTCCAAGATGTCATAGTATTTCATCATCATTTAACAGATTGTGATTATTAATGTTAAAGATAAATCTATTAATAGGTTATTCTTTATTATTTTATATTAAGCAGCCCATCAGTGTGTAGAGTCATAAATATGAGCTTTTAAAACTGATCTAGTGAGGGGAAATGTTGAATTTGATATTGGACTGGGTGGGTGGAGTCTATCCCAGGGAAGTAATTTCACCATTAAACTATGACTATTTTCTGTTTATTTGAAAGGGTCATATTTGTTTTTTCCAGACGTTCTCCCACCTGGATCTCCCAGAACCAGAGCTCCATCCTGGGTAGCAGACCTGGAGAAAGATGAAGATCCTGACCAGACACCTGCAGAGGTGAGAGAAGCAGCTGCAGCGCAACTGTCAGTTGTATGGTCCTGCTGCTCTCGTTGTTCATGAAGACTGTAGAGCTTCTGTGGAACTGTGCTTTCCTCTGGACTCTTTGTGTGTTAAAGAACGCCTTATGATGTGGTCAAGTGCTCTAAATAAACCACATTCTGTCACATGTGTGTCCCAAAGGCAGAAAAAGAGCTTCATCGGTCAGTTGATGAAGTAATAGGTTTTCTCTGTGTGTGCTTAGGTTGGCAGCCAGCAGGCGCTCAGAGACCTGAGGCTTCAGTTTGCTGAACAGATTTCTTTGCTCACTACAGAGAGGAAGAGCTCAGACGTTGTGATGAACATGTACCAAGGTAAAAACACAAGTCTTTGAGTATGTAATGTTAAAAATTCGAGGTGTAAACAAAATAGGTCCGGAATTGTTCTCTGTAAATCACCACAAACATAACTTTCCGATCTCTATTCGTGTGACTTTCAGAAAATATAAATTAAAGTTAAAGTACAGTTAAAGGTTTACTGCTTTGACGCACAAAAGAGACCCAGTGACCATCACAGAGGCAAATCAGGGTTCCTGCAGGTCATTAAAAAGTTTAAAATCATGTAAAGCAAAGAGTTAAAATGACTGGGCTTCTTTGCTTGGGCTGATGGATAGATGGACTAATAACAGACAATACTCAGCTCTGAAAAACAAACTAATCCTAGAGTCGACGAAAAAAATACATTACATTGGATTATTGCACTGTTGAATATTGTTTAGTCATTCTTTACTCATTGATTGCATATCACGGAAGGCCATAATCACAATGACATCACTAACTGGGTTTGGATTCTGTATTCTGAAGGTGTTATTGCTTCAGATGCCAACATATTGTCTTTAGAGCCTGAAGTCACCACATTTCAGATATCAGTGTATGAGTGCATCACACACACTGACGGAGATGGCTGCTAATTAGTGCCAAGTAACACCCAAATTCAATTCTTCACTCACCTTCACTAGACCCCAGTGTTCTTAGACAATCTGTTCATACAATTAACTGCACAGCAGCCATATTAGATGCTCCAAAAGGCTCCAGCAGCACAAACAGGGTTCAGATGTTCAGGTCAGAGAACTGTTGGGGACTGACTCAATTCTGGAACTTGGGACTAAACAGAGATCTAAAACTAGCAGCTGTACAGAACGTGGTCAAGAGGTACAAGAGAAGATCCTCTTGAACATGAGACTGGCCAAATTCAATTCATATAGTCTTATTTTCTTATTTTTCCCCTTTCAACCACACCTCCTATGACAACCTTTCACTCTTTTAAACTTTTCTCTTTTTTGTTGTTGTTTTTGTTCTTTGCTAAACTTGTTTCTGATGTGTGTTCCCACCTGTCAGACAACAGGATCGAGTCTCTGATCCAGAAGGCGGACCAGGTGTTAAACTCTCTGTCTCGGAGTTCTGGACAAGCAGAGAGTCCTGCAGATCCAGGTAAAACCGGGATTCATTCAAAGGAGCAGGAAGTCTTTTACACTGAATAACACTTATACCAAAGTTTTTGTTGTTGTTGTTTTTTAAAGCACAGCTGTGTCTGGTTCTCGTTGTGACTGTTTAAGCAGACTTTAACTTATTACCAACAAGCTGGAAATGAAGCAGGTATCCGATCAGTTCTTTGTTTCTGTTGTTGTCAGTGAGTCCTGTGAAAACTGAGGAGCTGCTGCACCATTCTCCCTCACACTGTCCTCTGTGAGTAAGACTCATTTACACTTCTGGTGTGTTATGATCTGCTGCAACTCCACGCAGACTCATATATGTGGTGGCATTTTAACCCTGCAGAGACTCAGCAACAGGAGGCTGCACAGAGGAGCTGACTGACAGGGGAGCAGAGGTAGGTTTACTGTCATGTTCTACAATGTCAGCTAATTGTGTGATTTTCATTTATTCTCGTCTCCTGAGTGATGCCCAGATGTGAAACACATTAACCTTTCAGGTCAGTGGACAAGGCCTCCTACTGCAGTGAGCCTGTTTGACTCACTACAGTAGTTTTTCTTTGTATTCACATTAGACTGGTTGAATTTAAAGGCTTTTTAGGCAATATTAGTTTTTTCTTTTTAAACACAATAATTTACCTATTAAATATACGTTTAGCACTGGGGGTCTTATAAAGTAAATTCTGAATTTCTGTTTTGGATGGGTTGTAAATATTTTTCGTCACATAACTATGAGAACTTATTCATATTCCATCATTGGCACAATTTGTGTCTCTAAATATGTGATTTTTTTCTACCAAATGAAACTGTAATATTTCAAAAGTTGTGGCCCTTCTCATGTAAAAAGTAGTTGTGTTGATTGCTTCGGTTTTATTGTAATAACTTGAGCTAACTTGTGTAATTTTGTAATAAACAAGTATCACATAATCTGTATACAGTATTAGCTTGTGCTCATTGTGTCCCACTGTTATTCAGTTGATTCGCTGGTGTGATCATACATGTGTTGCAGAATGTTTGTGATAGCCTATTGGGTTTTTACAAACCAGATCAGCCCAGTTGTCAGGTTTTTTTTTCCTAAGGCTGAACAAATGAGTGCTAGTCAACTCAGTTGAAGGCCTTCTCTACATCTACTGGCAAAACAGTTGTTTCTGAAGCTAGTGTTGTTTGTAATATCCCCCTTTTGTTTGTGCTCTCCCAGGATTTGAGTCATGAAAACAGCATCTGGAAGCAGCCTGGTCCGGTGGAGGCTCTGAAACAGATGCTGTTCAGACTGCAGGCTGTGGAGGCGGAGCTTCAGCGACAACAGCAGCCACCAGCAGCTCTGACTCTCTCAGAGTGGCTGCTGACATCAGCAACACAGGTACAAGGAGCCAGGCTGGCTTGATACAGATCTTTAGAAAAAGTGGATAATAAAATGCTAATCTGTGTCTGAGTTTAACGTTTAAGGAAACAAGATTTAAATTATTAAGAGTCTGTTTGTGTTGCAGTGGTCTGTTGGTAACGCAGAGCTGCAGGAGCTGCAAGAGCTTCAGAGTTTTCCTGGTAGACCATCACTAGAGAGGTAACTGACTCCGATCAAGTTATTTGTCCCTTTAGAAAGAATGTGGAGACTGGACTGATAACCTGTGCTTACAGTTTAAAGACAACTGCATCAAAGACACCACTTTTGCTTCAGGCAAAAATTAAAAGCATTATTTTACTCAAAACGTCACTAGAAACTATGTCAAGAAATCAAATGCCATCCTGTCTTGTAAGACAAAGGGGGGTCCACACAGGAAACAACTAGCAATGATGTGGCAGCCAGCAACTAGAAACTCAGTGACATTTAGTAACTCATAGTGAGTATGGGCCGAATAACCACTGGTGATGCAAAGCAATACTACTACTACTGATGATGATGATGATGATGATGATAATAATAATAAATTAAAATGTATTTTTGAAAACTCCAAGATAAGTCCTTTTGTTCTACTTTCAGATTTTAGATAAAAGACAGTCAGCTTCTGGGTGTGAATCCTGCGTTTTTCCGATGGCCAGCAGGGGGCAACATCTATGGCTGTTGAAACAAGTCAGAGTCTGTAGAAGTCTATGAGAAAGTGACCCAACATCTTACTTGACCTGTTACCTTAAGCTGGGCAAACACTGTGGGATTTTGCGTTATTCAGCTCCTGCTCAAACTGCACGACTGACTCGCAGGGGTTAGAAGTTCGTAGGTCACGTTGCAGGGTCTCTATGCTCTATGCTCTGATGCGACCTGAGTGCTTACACTGTGCGTCCATAATATGAAGGTTATAACAGAAAATCTGTCGCTCACTCTCCCTCTCTGTCTTTCACTCACACAGACACGCACACCACCACCGTCAACTTTGCTAAATTGCTAATGAAAAACATTGATAAGGCAGCTGGGATTGATCAGCAATGTCCATCCAATTATTTTCACGGTTGTTGTGGTCGTGATAATTTTGTGAGGCCACATCGAAAAGGCTCGGATGAGCTTTCCAAAGTTCTACAAGTTGTGCCTCCATCGCTTGTGTCCAGATCACACGCTGCACTGCTGTGCTACTCCGTCTTTTCACTTTCATTTCTGTGTTTGTGCGTGCGCAGTGTGAGAGGCTGCGGTGACACCCTCACGACGGCCGACAGGATTTCAAACAGGTTTGATTTTCTTACGACCAAGCGATTGATTATTTGGGAGCTGGTCGTGAGGTGTTAATCGCTTCTGTTACCCCACGTATACTACGCGATGCACGACACACGATGAAGGCGAAACTCGGGCCGATCCCCAAAACGGTTGCACGACTGAAAAATCGGCTCAAAATGAGCCAAAAATCGTACCGTGTCTGCCCAGCATTAGTAAACACTTTCACGATGAGTTTATGGTCTCTGTTGCTAGTTTAAAGTCTTACTGAGTCAAATGTGATTATTAGGGCTGTGTGATATGACCAAAATCTCATATCCCGATATAAGACATCTATCATTCCGATAACGATATAAATCACAAAAATGTAACATTTTCTGTAAATTCTGTGAATCTCGGGCAGCTCGACTTGCATGAAGTGTTTTCAGCTGGGCGTCATGTACCTGGAGTTATGACTTTTAGCCGATGCATGAATTTATACATTTTTAGACATAAGTTGTAATGGCCGCGTTTTCTTTGTGAGTATTTATTACACGGCGTGCTGCGGGGAAAAGCCTGTTCTAACGTTTGAGTCTAAGGTTTATTTTTTAGCACCTGGCGGCTCTTTTTTGCTTCTCATCCGTAAACACTCCATACTCTTTCACGGGATTTAGTTTATTTTGAAAAGTCTCAACAGGATCTTGAGCTTTATTGTGGAAAGGTTAATATGCAAAACAAACAAGCGGATGGCGGAGCCACGCCATTGTTTTACCGTCGTGGTTGCTAACGACAACGTGTAAAAACAGTCGCTTGTCCGTCCGTAGTGTGGTTATATTAAATATAAGGGAAAGAGAGAACTTTAACAAATTAATATAACCACTACAATGACCATCAAAACGATGAAAAAATATTGCCGTAAACATTATATTTTTCCGCAATATGAAACGATAGACGTTTTTATATCGTCACCCGATATATATCGTTATATCGAACAGCCCTAGTGATTATTACATTTGAAGTAAAAGAAGGATCATAAAACAGGATGTAAGTTAGTGACTGACAAGTCATCCGGTGTCCTTCAGAGCCCTCAGTTCTCATGTTGGCATTCAGAAAGCTGAGGTGGTGGTGGCTCACAGTCCCGAGAAACAGAGTCCTCATCCATGGAGAACACACCTGCACTTTCATTCCCATAGGGTCTCCTCTTCCTCATCCTCACCCTCTTCTTCTAAGCCCAATAGTTCAAAAACAAGATTTCAAAAACTTGGGTGACATTAAACGCATCTTCATCCACCACCACAGTATGTACATCAGTTTGACTCCAGTTTAGGGTGAGTAAAGCATGCATGTTTTTCCTCCTCAGAGCTCTGCATCATCTGAACCGCCTGAAGATGCTGGTGGAAGAACCCAGACAGAAACACAGAGCGACAGAGGAAGAGAAGGACGACGACGAGGGGCGCTACTCGTCCTCATCTGTCGACAGACTGGTCTGTTCTCAGCAGGAACCCTCCAGAAACTGAACATTCAAAGGAAGCTCGCTGTGCCAAAAGCCTCAATAGTATCTGCACTGTGTTTGTGTATTTTTTTTATAAGAAAGTGCAATTTTTTAAACACTAATACAACTCAGTTTAAACTATACCCTAAACCTTTAGAGTCAGGAAGTTTCCTGGACTGTTCTCTTTCTCAGACTCTGAGGAAGAGTCAGAACACAGCGATAATTTAAAAGAAGAGAAGAAAACGTGAAGGACAGACTCCGAGACGAGAAAAACATGCCACATCTTTTATATTTTGAATGTGTCTCAGGGGTTTGTGAATGCAACAGTATGGATGGATGGGCTTGATGCTTGTTGGTGCACAGACCGTTTTGTATTGATGGGTTTCATTCTGTTTGTAGACAGACTGTTGGTGCCATAAAGATTTACACACACTCATTCCTGTTGAAAATGAAGAGGTTACCGGGCAGTGTTCAGCCAGAGGGAAGAAAGATCATCAGTGCTGTTGTCAGTGATAGCTTTTCAGTTCCTTGCAGGTAAAACTACAATAAATTGCTTTTGCTGTAGAAAAGATGTACACGTGGAAGCACAACGTGTACTACTGTGACAATCCAGTCCGATTTTCTTAAGACTCAAGACTCGTGGATTGAAAATTGAAGTATTGAGCCATGGGTTGGGGGGACCAGGGTGTTCAGATGTCTATCTTTATCTGGGACTGCACAGCATTTTTTATCAGGGAACGTTAAAAGTCACCAAAATTAACAACCTTTGCTGATTTTGTCGAATATCATAGAAACTAACAAAAAAAGAAGCAGAAAGATTTGAAGAAATGTTTTTTGTCTCTTTTGCTTGAGTTGTTGTTTTTTTGTTGGGTTTTTTTTGCAGAGGGAGGAAAAAGTTTGTGACACGGTAAATGTGTGTCGTAACTGAATAAAAATTACAATTGTCAGATATGGCTTTTTTTTAAAAAAGGATGCCAATTTGTAGCTCCACCCAAATGGAAACCCAAAAACTGTTAGCAGACAGAAGAAGAGCTGGGAAAAAAGCATAAATGAAGACTGTCACATGAGACCATGAGACTTACTCTCTCTATATATATATACATGCTAAATGATACTCTGATAACATTCAATTGATTGTATTTGTAAGTCAGATAAAGACCATTTCACTCAGAGTTGTTCTTCATACATCTTCAGGTTCAGGTTACCATAAGTAGATTTGTTCTGCAGCTGTGAGTCATCCGTCCTCACATGCACACTCAATACAGCCATAACAGACAAAAAATGTACATAATACACAAAAAAAAAAAAAAGATCAGCACATTTGAATCTGACAGTAAAACTAGGGGACGATCATTTAGAAAATTATCATTTTTCAACTAAAGGATGAAACCATCAGGAAAGACGCAAAGGTCAGAGCAGGAGTAATGCAATTTTCCCATGGACTAACAATCAGACTTTATTTATTGATCAGAGGAGTTGCCCCCTGCTAGGTCATTAGAAAGAATGCAGGTTCATAGTACTGCATCAGTTTCACTTTTCAAACATTAAAGACATGAAACCAGATGGTGTTTCCTCCATCCTCAGGATGACAGGACTCATACTGGCACAGAGGAACTTTAACCCTCTGATGCAGGAAGTATTTTTATTCACCTCGGGGTGAAGAAGACACTTGATGTTAAATGTTTAATGTGTGCTTCTAGCTGCTTGTCTTTGCACAGCTCTCATTAAACATGTTTTGGTTTACAACCTCCATGGTGTCACTTCTTTGATTAATACAACTAAAAGTTCACGTCAATCTCAGATATCGATCACTACTCAATCAGAAATCTTATGTTACGACCAGATGTTAACCCTCCCATCACTCCCTGCCGAGATCACAGTCTCCCCCTTGTGGTCAAAGGTCACACTCTGCACACTGTCCCTGTGGCCCTCCAAGCTGCTCACACTGCCAGAGTCTACCTCCACCAGTTTCACCAAACCGTCGCTGCTGGCAACCGCCAGCATCTTCCCTGAGTGGTTAAACGCCACTTGGTTGGCACTAAGCGGCCCGGTGTCTCCAGCGGCCATCGGCGATGTGGGTTTTCTCATGTCCCACGTGTTGACGATGCCAGAAGAGTCACAGGAGGCCACCATGCTGGTCGCTGAGCTGAAGGCAGCATGGTTGCAGGGGTGATAATGTCCAAGAAAGGTGGTGGTGCAGACACCTAGCCTGGCATCCCACAGGGCGATGGTTTTGTCAGCGGAACAGGTGAGGAGGAGGTTGGAGGAAGGTAGGAAGCAGACGCTGTTGACGGAGGCGGTGTGTTGGCGCAGTGTGAGGCGACAGCGCTGGCTGTTCAGGTCCCACAGCTTGGCGGTTCTGTCAGCAGAGCAGGAGGCCAGGAAGTGACCACATGAGTGAAAGGAGCATGCCCAGGTGGGCTGGGCATGGCCAGAGAGCATCAGTACACAGCAGCCACGAGAGAAGTCCCAGAGCCGCACCTGCAGGAAGAAGTACACATCTGTAACCAATGAGGTAGGTTTATTCTGTGTTGTCATCAGGACCAACTTACTGTCATGTCTCCGCTGGTTGTCGCTAATTTTGATCCATCAGGGTGAAAGCTACAACCGGACAGCCAATCAGAGTGACCCTCACCAGTCAGCAGCATCTCACCCACCTGGCAACACAGTAGGTGACATCACACGTCAGTGCATCATCCAATCAGAGTGACCCTCACATGTCACCTCCCCACCTCCTCTTAGAGCTTTCACCTCCTCTCACCTTTTCTCTTTCTTCTGGGAGAACCCACAATCTCCAGGTGCTGTCATCACTGGCCGAGACAAGGATCAGTTTTCTTGGATGCAGGTCGATGCAGCTGATTGGCTGCTGATGCGCTCTTATAGAGCATGCGAGGCTGAAAGATGCGAAGCTTTTGTGAGAGTTCATTTGTTCCAGGTAGGCCCTTGGGAGCCCACTGCAGGGGGGGAACTCCGAGTCCTTCAGGCGTGCAGTGGTCTTTGCTGGTGGTTTCTCCTTCCTCCTCTCCTCCTTCACCTGCGCTGGTGTAGGGTCTGTGGTGCTTTGCAGTCTCTCTCTGTGGAAGCTGAGGAGCATCTTCTGCCTGACAGCTGTTTGGTATTTCTCCTCCAGCTGCCTGAGCACGGGGTCGTACGACTGCAGATGTTTCTTCAGTTGTTTGAAGTCCTCTGTGAGCCTCCTTTTGTCCTCGGAGACTCGCCGGTGCTGCAGCCGGTGAAAGTCCCGCTCCCTCTGTATCCTCACTAGGCTCGCTCCTGCACCCAGCACCTCCTCCCTGAGCAGCTCCGTCTCTGCGCGCACCGCCTCCAGCTCGCTCTGGAGGAGGCGTCGGTGTGTGAGAGCATCGGGGATGAAGTAGACCCCCGGGGCCGCCGTGGCTACGGTGTTCAGGGTGTCTGTGAGGCGCCTGAGCGCCGAGCCGTACCACTCCACCTCGAAGCGGCTCAGAGTCCGCGTCAGGCCGGCTCTGCGCAAGAAGTTCCTCAGGAAGTCGTCCACCGCCTCGGGGATGTTAGACAGAGTTTGCGCTTGTGGCGGTTCAGAATTTCTCTTGGGAGCTGCTGAGGAGGAGAGAGCCTCCTCAGACTTCTCCTCCTCTTCGTCCTCCTCAGCACTGCTCCTCTCCTCCACTTCCTCCGCTCCTCGTCTTGTGTCTGACATTTTCTCCCCTTCGCCTCGGAGCTTATTGTTTACGCGTTGCTATGGTATTAGCTCTGCGTTGCTTAGCGTGTTACCACGGTAACCGCGTGACCCCCTGCGTATGCGTTTGCTTAATAGGTTTTGTGGTTATTAAAATGCATACATATTTTACATTTTAAATGTTTTTAATTATTTGTTTTCATGCTTTCGTTTTTATTTCCTGTTTTTCCTTCAAGTGTTCTCCCTCTCTCTCGCATTCTCTCTCTCTCTCTCTCTCTCTCTCTCTCTCTCTCTCTCTCTCTCTCTCTCTCTCTATATATATATATATATATATATATTTAAAATATATATATTTTTAAATATTGTAAAATATTGATTATACAAATATTACTTTCTCATCATAACGGTGTATACATTTAAGAGGAAAAAAATGTAACTTACAGAGGTTATAAAGAAAAAGTCCTAAATTTTCACTTTAAAGTCATACGTTTGTAGTAATTTTCGGATATTAAAGACACATATATACAAGACGAAATAACTGTGATTTTATTTTTCAGTTGCTTTTAACACTTTTAACAGCTGTCTTTTTACTCCAGCACGTACACCACTTTTAACTACTAGAAGGGGTGAGATTTAGAGAGGAAAACACACACAAAAATGCTACATTCTTTGTAACATTTTTGCAGGTAACAGCTGGTATATCCGGCACAGGTGTATTGAGACGTGCTGACCGATAGAGGGCGCGCAGGATGCGCAGTGTGTGGCTGCGTTATACGTTAGCTCATCACATGACTGTCAGGAGGAAAAATAGAGCAGGAAGAGAGTTTTCTTTCTCTTTGTTGTTGTAAACATTTAGTTTTCACAATAAGACGGAAGAGCAGCTTTGTGCTCTGAAGATTCATGGATCTAAAAAAGTGCAATTCTGTTTCTGGGTGGTGACGGTTCACTTTCATGGTGCTGAAACCAAAGAAAAGACCAAGCCAAACTTCGCCTTAAATTTGCTTCATTTAAAATAATCTGGATTCTCCTCCGAGGTACGTAAATGTTAAGACGTGATTTTATGATTTATTATGTTATAGCATAATGAATGTTAATTCTGCCTGCATTTGGCCTGTTTAATGTGAGAGATTTTGTGTAATAGTGATTGTAACGTGTTCCAGTCGATTGTTCTGGTGGCACACTTGATGCTAAAATGAAGCTAACTGCAGTTCCTGTGTCTCTTCAGATTTACAATAATACATTTTCTGAAATCAGTCAATGTTGACATCGTTTGATGTTTGCTGGGATGGATTGTGAATCTGAGTTTAAACTTACATTTGCCGTGTGTACCAATTAAAGAGATTTTCAAATAGAGTCTGGCCGAAGTGTTTTTAGCAACAAAAAGCGGTGGAGGAAATCCAAATAAAACGGTTACATTTACAAAAATGATACTTTATATTCTGCTTCAGACTTTTAAGGATCTAAAGTACACTTTCTTTTTTCTTTTTTATAACTATCGACGTCCCGCTGTGGATGCATAACGGTGATCTAATGTTGTTTTAAGTTAGCGGTCAGTGCATGAAGAGGAAGTGTTTTAGGTGAATTATTGCTAATGGAGTGAACGCTACTGAAGTTTAAAAAGAAATTGAGCAATATTACCTTTTACCTTCTTCATCCTTTAGTTGAGAAAAGTGACATTAAGTGGGTTAGATTGTCATGTTAATATTGTGATGTCAGTGTTTTGAAGTCTGTTAAATAATCGCTGACATACAGTAACTAAATACATTTACTCAAGTAGCTCTGCCTGTTTCACAGCTCAAAATAATCCTTTTTTAATTTTACTGTCTACTGTTTCATGTCACTTGTCTCAAACAACCTGCTTTAGCTCCTCCTACTTTAAGCCACCTTTCTTCTGATTGGCTGTCTTCTGTAAACAGAAATTCTGTGGCGAGATGACTAGAAATAAGGAAAATAGGTCCGCTTAATCTACTAAAATGTGTAGGAACTTTATACCGAGTAGCGGTGAAAAAGAGAACATTCTGTCTGCTTAAAATAATGTGCGGAAACTTTAAGGTGGTCTGAATCCTTTCTTCATCTACCTTATTTCTAAACATTTTCATGCAGTGATGTTTATAGACTTTTATTCTGAAGAAAATGTATCTGCACACTTAGTAACCTCAGTATTAGCAGAGGTTGTAAACTAATGTACCAAAAATAGCCCCCTTCAGGCACCCCCCCCCCCCTGCAAAAAAAAAAAAAAAAGAAATCCCTGTGCACCTGTGCAGGTGCATGATCAGTTTCCTGGCTGGCTGACAGGCCACAAATGGTTCCTTCCTCTCACCCTCAGCACTGGAGCTCCATAAAATTATGTGCCGAGAGCAGGACTGTTCTCAAATAATAATGCATCTGCCCACTGGTATGAAATCAACCACCTTTCACCTGGTATAAGGAGAGCAACTTTGAGCTGAACTCAGGAAACCGAGGGGACCATGAAAAAACAGCAGAGTATTATTCTACCCTCTCAGTATAAATCAGGCCTAGGTAGAGAAAGTGGATAACTTCAAGTAACACCCTGCTGAAGAAATCCCATCAAGGCTTCTACAACCTCATGCGATTAAAGTACTTCAAACTCCTGCTCAGGGCGCTTAGGAATCTCTGCACTTCTGGGAAGGGTGCATCATTCCCTGGGCATGACCACTTATCCATCAGGAGGGTAGTTGATTCAGCTGAGAGAAGAGGATGTGTACTTCAGATGATGCAGATCTAGAGCCGAGAGGATCGCGGGAGATTCTTCCAGCCACCCTAACAGCTGACTGCCATTGGGGAGACACTACTGTGTGCTGTTTATATGCTGCCAGCACAGAAACAATATGGAGAAGCTTTGATCTTCATGCCATCAGACTGCTAAAGCCCACACCACCCACTACCTACACATTACTCAGCTACTCGGTGAGATCAATGGTTTGAATGTCTGTCAGCTAATATTAAAAGAAAAAGTTGATTGGAATTCTTGTGTTTATGTCTTCTTCTTTATTTGTGTACAGCCAGAGTGCTGGATATTATACTTGTATAAATGTGTATGTAAGAAATAATCTTAAAACCTGAAGTTAAATGTCTCTGTCTTTATACTTTCAAAGAACCAAATGACTACAGTAGACACAAACTGAATAATCATAATAAACGCTGACTTGTTCCCTGTAGGGTCAGAGGTCACCATGGGCTCTGCAGTGGAAAGGACAGATGAGCATGTGAGGGAGTATCTGATCTACCGTGGCTTCACCAACACTCTGAAACATCTGGACAACGACATAAAAGCTGACAAGGAGAAAGGCTTCAGGGTATGGCTGGCAGAAACGTTGTTTGATGTATTTCTGTTTCCTCACAGCCTCACAGTAAAATAGTCACATCATCTGGAAGTTGGAGAAAGGAGCTTGCAATGGTGTGAAGGGTTAACGAAAAAAGCTGCTATTTCAGGTTTTTGAAGATGTTTCTTCTTTCAGCAGAAAAAGGACACTGAATAACTTTTCATTATTTTTGTGCTGTGCAGGTGGATAAAATCATCGATCAGCTGCAGCAGTTTGTCCAGAGCTTTGACCTGGCTGGTCTGAAGGAATATTGGCTCTACCTGGATAAACGTCTGTTCAGCAGACTCGAGGATGTTTACAGATCCACCGTCAACAAGCTGAGGATCAGCCTGTACAGATACTACATCATCAACACCGTGCAGGTATCACCTCATGGAGAAATCAGACATCCTGCTGCGTGTTTCTGAAACAAAGATTTAAAAATCTATCTCGTCCTTCCAGAAAGGAAACCTGGAGAAGACTCAGGAGTTTTTCCAGAAGCAGGCGTCAGAGCTGCAGGGTCAGGCTGAGTGGCGTGATTGGTTCATCCTGCCATTTATCTCCTCCCCTGAGCAGAACTCCGCCTTCTGTCAGTACTTCTCCCGCCAGTGGTCTGACACCTTCCTGGTTTCACTGCATAACTTCCTGTCGGTGCTCTTCCAGTGTATGCATATCCTTGAGTTTGAAACACACAGCCAGCCTTAATATTCAACATGCTCTGACAATTTAGAGGCGGCCGCACTGATCTGCTGGAATTCAGTTTTCAGTCCTTAACTTGTTTCCCACCTCAGCCTGTCCTCCTCAGCTTCGATGCTGAAGTCCAGAAGATGACCTGCCTGATGGAGGAGAACGAACAGCTCCGTCAGCTGGTGAGAGAGTGCATTTCATTTTAAATTAAATCAATTTTGCATGAATAATGCAAATGTAGATTTGTTCAAAAAAGCTACAACTGATCCCGTCGTTTACTTTTAATCACCCGCCATGCAAATTAAGTCTCATTATTTAGCTTAAAAATTAATTTCAATGGGTTTCCAAAAGTTCTGTTTACTAATTAAAATCAAATCAAATCCTATTAATTCTCACTGTATTAATCCCATGATTTGGCCACCACTCCGTGCCACTTTATTAGGTACACCGTACTCCATTGAACCCCCTTTTGCCTTCAGAATCACTTAAATTCTTCATGGAATATTTGACAAATGTCCTCTGTTAGGTGGATATCAAGTGACTGTGGAGGCCATTTAGTATAGTGAACTCATTGTCCTGTTAAAGAAATCAGTTTGAGATGATTTGAACTTTGGAACATAGCAAATTGTCCCAAAACATCAATTGTAAAATGTTACATTGTGCTTGCGGAAATGGTTGACAGCAATGCTCAGGTAGGCTGTGACATTTAGTTGTTACTCATTGGGCCAAAAGTGTGCCTAGAAAATAATCTCCACACCTTCCTATCGGCTTGATGTAGCTGAGGCACTGACCTAAGCAAGACATTTCGATTGAGAAAAGCCACTCAGAGGATATTTTCTACTCTTCATCCCATTCTCTGTAAACCCTAGAGATAGAGGTTGCGTGGGAAAATCGCAGTAGATCAACCTGGCACCACCAACCACGCCACATTCAGAGTCAGTTAAATCCCATTTGTTCCTGATTCCGATGCTTTGTTTGAACTTCTGCCGGTCGTCTTGACCGTGTCTACGTGCTTAATTGCACTGAGTCGCTGCCATGTGATTGGTTTATTCCATTTTTGAACTAACAAAAAGTTGGACACTAGTACTTAAAAACATAGACTAAGTGTAAAAGTTTTTTCATGAAACAAAGTTTTAAAATGTGATGTGCTCCATGCTAAGCTGTAGTCAGGGTAGACGTCTGACCTGTCTGCTGTATCTTCGCCAGCTGTTCGCCCTGCAGACGGAGAGCCGGGATCAGAGGGATAGAGATGAGATGATCCACCACAAGCTGCCGACATACGTCCAGAACATGGACCGACTGGGAGACACTGAGCTGTGAGAGACTAACATCACTGTCTTTACTGATGACTAACCACAGCAAAGATGGCTGCCATTCTGTCCATTTTTAAACACTGCCAGCATCATGATGCTTTTAACCATCAATAGTCAGCTCATTTCTAAAATTAATGCCATGCTTTAGTATTTTTATGGAAAAACTGGCGTATTGTGCTTGTATTTATCACTTTGAAACTCTTAATGTGTTTTGTGCTGTGAGTTGCAGATGGCAGCCATCTTAAACCTTAAAATATTAATCAAGATTTTTATCCATTGCAGCTTTGTGGTTTCGTTTGTTTTTATTTTGTTTTCTTAAGTTACATTTTAACACAAAGCACAGAATGAACATGGACTGATGTTAGCATGGTTCAGGCCTAAATGACAACTAAGGTTGTTGCACTTTTTGTGACAGTATTTATTTAATAAATGACGTAACCTCATATTTTCATATTCAGGCACTTTAAATCAAACAAAACTGAGTTATTTTATATTTATCCATATAAAAAAAACTATTTAAAACCATATTTTAGCTAACGTATTGTTGCCAAAAATGCCAAAATATTTATGCTGTTGCAGTATTTAAACTGTGTGCTGTAATGCGGTTGATGTTTCACAATAAACAATTCACCTGATGAATTGTTCCATTGAGCCATTTTTTTTTTTTTTTTTTTTTTTTTTTTTTTTTTTTGTTAAACTTCCAGGCGATCGATAGACCGGGCCAGCAAATACACTTCCCCAATAAACTTTAAAATACTCTAAAAAAATGTGATTGACAGAAGTATCTTTTAAGAAGTTAGTTAAAGCTCCTCATCTGGATCGTTGACGGGGCTTGAATCGATGTTGGACCCGATCTGAAATGGACCCAGAAAAAACCCAAACTCAACACACTTTTTATTTTAATGGATGCTAAGAGGTTAGTTGGCTGATGATGGCTGATGATAAGGCAACCTAACTTTTGCAGTAAGTGTTGTTAGACAATTACACATTCATTATTTCCTCTTCAAATGAATAATTCAATGCATGATGGTGATAAACCACACCCACCAAGTATTATACACAAAAATGGTCTTGACAACAAACACATGGTGACCCATTTGGTTCTGAAGTGGACTGAAGAAGACCTCTAACAAGAAGCCCTTGGATCCATTCATTTTCTTCTGCTTATCCAGTTCAAGGTCGTGGCTGTGCTAAAGCCTGTCCCAGCTGCCATAGTGCCACAGGGCAAGAGGTGGGGTTAACTCTGGAAAGGCAGCCAGACTGTCCCAGGACCAACACAGAGAGACGGACAACAATTCATACTCACATTCATACCTAAGGTTTTTGCATTACCAATTAACCTAATTCCATGCATGTTTTTGGACTCCAGGAGGAAGCCAGAATTCCTGGAGAAAACCCACGCAGATACTGGAAGAACATATAAACTGGAACTCCGCACAGAAAGCCTGCAACCAGATGGTGGATTTGAACCCAGGGCGTTCTTGCTGTGAGGCAGCAGTGCTAACCGGTGAAGCAAAATCCTCGTGGTTCTGAAGTGGATTTATGAAGACTTTTACCAGGGAGCACTGACTTGATTTTCTACTTTTTTGGAGTAACTAAAATACAGTAGACCCAAAAAGATCTTGACCAGAGATCACTGATAACAAAGCCACGATACCCCACTTGATTCTGAGTAACTGAGAAGCCTGGGGACCAATAAAGATCTCTACCAGGAAGCAAAGGAGCCCTGGCAACAAAGACTATGTCTCCCACCTATTCACAGGAAGAAGCAACACATCTTTGGCTGAGGATCTCAGACTGCACATAGGTTTTTGGGCCAACCCCCCCTTCCTCAAAAAAAGCTACTTTCGTCTGTGCCCTTGTCAGAAGAGGTCACCACAGCTCTGCATCTTTGATTTGGCAGTTTTATGTTGGATTCCCTTACTGAAACAAGGGAATTTGTGTCTCAATACACTAAAATCTCACGCACGGTTATGAAGAGAATTAGAAAAATTCTTCAAAATTGAAAAACCAACTGGTAAGCATAGTAGTAAGGGTAGAAAAAAAGAAGTTTTTTAGGCAGTCAAAAGTCTAACCTTATTTTTTACTTACTGAAAATATAAAAGTTTTAATGACCTAAGTATCTTTGATAGTGATTGGTCCATTTATAGAGGTCTCTTTTGGAAAGTCATAGCAAGACTGGACAGAAATGGCCTGTCACACCTTTGTTTTGATATGGTGCAAACAGTGTTGTTGCTTCATAGTGAGAACTGCTCTATAAGTCCAATGAACAGCAACCGGCGAACCAGCAGCACGGTCATTGAAACCCCACGAACTATTGATGCTCATGGGGTCGAAAGGCTTGCTGGCAAAGAGCTACAAATCATTGAAGACCTTGATGCTACTTTTTGTCAGAAAGTGTCAGAACACACATAGTGCAGCTCTACTTGTTGAAAATGGACGTGTATAGCTGTAGACCAGTCAGTTTACACATGTGGACACCTGTCCACCAGCGAATGTTCACCCAACTGGACAAGTGAGCGGTGCAAAAGGATAAATGCCAGATGCATGTTCATCATGTGCTTAAAAAGGAAGAGATGGCAATTATGTGATCAAGACAAGTCGGCATAGCCAGTATGATATCTTGGGTTCTGGTGTTTATTGTGCTCACTTTAACTATCCAAAAATTGTCGCAAAACTCATACCCTTTCATGGCAATGGCATTTGCTGATAGCTGTGGTCTCTTTGCTTGGATTCACTGTAGTAGTATGCTGTTTTAAAACTTCCTTTCTTTTATTCTCTTTGTAGGGACTTAGTGACGAGCCAGCGAGCTGTCAGCACTGCCACCACCCCTACCAGAAACTTCTTCTCAACATTCCTACCACAAGGCAGACGAGCCCCAGGGAAACCAATGCAAGCCATCTCTGGGTCCTCACCAAGCCAGGCAGCAATGGGCAGGAAGGACCCACTGAGTAATCAGGTGAGCACAAGGAATTGCCAAATTCACAGATTTAAAAAAAGACCTTGACTCACAGACTGGATGGTTGTTTTTTTAACAAAATTGGGTTTTTTGCAACTAGTGAGTCAGAGACAGGTCATCTTATGTTCAAAAGCTGATGATTGTATATGGAAAGTGAAAGACCCTTCACTTTAGAAATTTGGTACTTGGGACAGTATACCTTCTTCTGAGTTACCATCTCATCAGGAAGATGATAAAGACTAACAAACCCTAATAAAGAAATGTCTCCAACTAGTTGGACTTTGATGCTAGTTTCTAATGTTGGCCTAGCAGTCTACATAGTCAAATGTATGGGGTATCTGGTTGTTGTTATGGGCTATTTGGCAACATGTACAACTGTTGTAAGAGCTTGGATTGTATTGTCAGTAACAAGTCAGACTTGTTCCTGTTGGAACTTAGTTGGGGAGATTTGGACACCTCTTATGTGAGGTGTGTCAGGCACACACAGGAGACTCCCAACACAGATCCAGGACACACCAGAGAGGTCAAGTCTTTTAATTGGCTTGGGAAGATACAAAAAAAGCTGAAGTCAGGAGTAAGGGAGGCCTAGGCATCTTTGCTTATACTACCAATGTGATCTGGACCCAGATTAGTGATAGAAAATGGATAGGAAATGGCAAAGATTCATGATGTACAATGGGCGGTAACCAACCTGTCCAATAAGAGATGTCTGTTAAGGACTCTGCAGCAGACTAAACTTCACACTGATTCAGGATCGAGGCTTGATTGGGTTCATTGGGTGTGTCCATTAGTATAATAAATATTGGGTAATGAATTTGATATTTTAATTATTTTCTACCACAAAGTTTGAAAATCATTCCCTCAGAGAGTAATAGCAAGCTGCACTCGTGTTCCAGTTTTCTACATCTACGGTTGTAATCATTTCCATCTTTTTTAGCCTGTGAAATCTAAAGAAGCAGGCCAAGTTAAGGAGGTGAAGCCAGCATCTACCCAGTCATCAACCAGTGAACCAGTGAGCTCCCAGTCCCAGCTGTCTACAAACCAGTCAGGGAACCAGAATTCGAGACACAAAAGAATCCAAGATCATGAGAAGGAGAGGAAGGAGCTTTTCTCCAAACCACCACCACAGGTATAGTTGCATCCTTTAGATATGCAACAAATGCGATGCCCTTAGTCTTACCTTACCTGTGGAGGTAAAGGTCAGCTATGTTCAAACAGTTTTGCGAGTGGTCAACCTGCACTTTGAATTAGTATGCTGGAAGACAATAATTTTTTGGTCTGGTGAGCCCTTTCATGTGTTATCTTCAGACATCAGAGAAGAAAGGGGAGCTGGGGGAGGTGGAGCCTCCCATTGAGTCCTCAAGTGAACCTACCGATTCCTCAAACAGCAGAAGCTGCGGTCCAAGCCAAGAGGAACCTCCCTTCATTAAACTCAGCCAGGAGGAGTACGGAGAACACCACTCATCCATCATGCACTGCAGGTCTGTCTGTCACAATTCACCCACTTTAAGGATAAAAACAAAAACTCAGCCTTAATTAGTTTTTTTTTCTTTCTGTTGCCCTTCGCTTGTTTTCAAGGGTTGACTGTTCTGGTCGCCGTGTCGCTAGCTTGGATGTTGACGGAGTCATCAAGGTAAACCTGCATTTCATAGTCTTCAAGCTACGGTATTCTAACAGCATATACTGACAGGAAAACTCATGAAAGACTTCTTCCTCTGCCCCTCCTACTCCGTCAGGTGTGGTCGTTCAACCCCATCATGCAGACCAAAGCCACCATCATGTCCAAATCTCCTCTAATGTCTCTGGAGTGGGCCACCAAACCAGACCGACTGGTAGCAGTGTTTACTTTCAGATACATTGATTTTATAAATATTCTGATAAGGTAACATTTTACCATGCACTAGGTCACCAATGATCCACCTAACGTTACGGTTAGGATTTCGTTACTTGTTTTCAGACAGTTGTCTCTAGTGCAATGCATACAGAACAATTGCACTGCCAAAATTAATTTGCAAGACTTAATTTGAAAGGTAAAATCTCTTAGTTCCTTGATATTTGCCTATTTAGCACTAGTCAAAACAAAAACCCAACCCTAAGCCTAAACCCCAAGGTTGCTTGTGACCTAGTTGATACACCAAACACATCTGTCCAACAGTAAAATGTATGTTTGCATGTGTGTGTGATCAGTTGTTATTAGGCAGCGGCGTTGGCACAGTACGGTTGTATGATACGGAAGCCAAGAAGAATCTCTATGAGATGAACATCGACGAGGCTCATCCACGGTAAACCTGCACCCTGGAGCTCCTCACTAACATAATTAGGACCAATTTCTGCCTCTTTGTTGGCTTTGTATTGCATGAAAGTGCCTCCTTGCTGAGACAAAAAAAGTGTCTAAAAGCTGCAGCTCAGGAACTCAGAAGTTTTTATGGAGCGCTAAACTGAAAATCTGATCCAAACGTGGTTATGTTTCAGTATCAGTAATGTTGTTATGTGCCAAAATTAATGTTAACCCATCCGATAGTGATGGAGCTAAAATGGGTGGTGCTCTTTTATTTTATTACATTATAATTACATTACAAATTGAATGGAACTACGTCCATAAACTAGATTTACTGTGTCTTCAACAGTCGAGGTCATCTCCATATGAGAATGTATTTTTCTGCCTTTCAGTATCTTGTCTTTAGCCTGCAGCCCCAGCGGTTCATCATTCGTCTGTTCAGCTGCAGCTCACAGTCGATCTGGAAGTGGCGAGTCTGCTCCTCGACTTCCCATAACGGTGTCTGGTCAGCTGCTGCTATGGGACACCAAGACTGTCAAACAGCAGGTGGTTAACTGATCATTTAGCTAATATGTCTGCACATCAGTCCAAGACCAGGAACAGGAACCACTGGGTTTAAAGAATGTGTATTTAAAACCCCAGCTGTAGCAGAAAACTGGAGCAATATAAACTCCAACTGCACAGACTGAGTCAAGGCGTCCAGTTCAGGTAGCTGACGTGAAGCCTCAGGGAGCTAGCAGCTCAGAGGGCAACCATGTGTTAATCAAAGTGGCCACACCCTTAATTTTAAGCTGCAATGGGGGTCAAAATGGTTTATGTATAAACACATTCATACACAGTAGTGTTATGACCTTTAGAGGCAAAACTGCTTTTTAGCAGGCTGTAAATGTATTTATTTCTCCTGTAAAGCTGGACGTTTTACGCCAAAAAGGTTCTATGGCAGGGGTGGCAAACTCCAGGCCTCGAGAGCCGGTGTCCTGCAGGTTTTAGATGTGTCCTTGATCCATCACAGCTGATTTAAATTGCTAAATTACCTCCCCAACATGTCTTGAAGTTCTCCAGAAGCTCGGTAATTAACTAATCATTTGATTCAGGTGTGTTGACCCAGGGTGTTATCTAAAACCTGCAGGACATTGGCTCTCGAGGCCTGGAGTTTGCTACCCCTGGTCTATGGGACTGATTCACTGCTAGAGTGAGCCTCCAGTGGACATGATTAGAGCTGCAGTTTTTGGCACTTCAGCCCTATAGGTGCTGCTTAAACTGTGTTTGCACATTTTAAACAGGCTACCTGACTGCTCTGGCAAACCTGAAACCTGTTTCCAAGAAAGGTTTGGGTATTAACTCAACTTTTCCTCTGTTATGTGCCTGCCTATGAGCTCCAATTCAGTTTCCTTGACAGTTACAGTTAAACTAGTTAAACTGCTCTTTTTATTTCCTGCCTGTAGCATAATGTTCTGACTTTCTGTCTTTCAGCTCCAGTTCTCTTTGGAGCCAGAACCAGTAGCCATAAACTGCACAGCCTTCAATCACAATGGAAACCTGCTGGTGACTGGAGCCGCTGACGGAGTCATCAGACTGTTTGGTCTGCGTTCATACTCGATTCATCCAAAGATTATTTTCAAGGAGGATTAATCTGTGGCCTCTTTGCTGTCACTTACCAAAACCCAAGTAAGTTAAATACATTTCTGTCCTCTGTCTTCTGTAGATATGCAGCGGTATGAGAGCGCGATGAGCTGGAGAGCTCATGATGGGGAAGTTTACAGTGTGGAGTTCAGCTATGATGAAAATACCGTCTTCAGCATCGGAGAAGATGCCAAGGTGCGTGAAAGCCAGAACTAGTGTAGCTCCGTCTGTTCTCCTTATGTTACTCAGGAAAGTCAAGAAAGTGTGTGTGTGTGTGTGTGTGTGTGTGTGTGTGTGTGTGTGTGTGTGTGTGTGTGTGTGTGTGCGTGCGCATGCAGTTTATCCAGTGGAACATCCATCGCTGTGGGGTTAAGCAGTCGGAGCAGATTTTACCTCAGGACGCCACCGGGCCCTTCGTCCTGTCGGGGTACAGCGGCTACAAACAAGTAAGCAGACCTGCTGGTTAATTTTCAAGACAGCACTTCATTTGATTTCATGACCAAAGCTCGCTAGAAAACATTGAATTCTACAAAGCAAATTAAACTCTGTTCATAAGAAAACATTTTTTATAGTTCAAAGAAGTAAAATCACCAAAGTAAACAATTTGGGGTGCTTTTTTCTAACTTGGTGATATAATTCTTGTTCAGGTTCAAGTCCCTCGAGGTCGACTCTTCACGTTTGACTCTGAAGGTCAACACGTCCTGACCTGTTCTAGCTCCGGTGGACTCATATACAGAGTGAGTACACCTTCATGTCTGTCTGTAAGTAAGTAAGCAAGCATTCTTTAATGCTTTAAATGTGTTTTGTATTTTAAAAAATTTCCTGGTCCCCTCTCTTCCAGCTGGCCAGTGGGGAGTCAGCTCTGGAGAGGGTGCTGTCACTGGGGGGGCATAAAGCACCAGTGGTGACCGTCGACTGGTGCTCAGCAGTGGACTGCGGCACCTGCCTGACAGCCTCCATGGACGGGAAAATCAAACTGAGCACGCTTCTAGCACAGAAGTCCTGACTGGGGACCTAACGGAGGTCCTCTGTTCTTGTGTGTCTGTGCAGAGATGAAAGGAAGACTCGAGGAATGTTTCATGATACAAACAAACCTGTTTTTAAATCAAATTAGGATTAAAATCTCACTGAAGGTTCCACCGTAGAGCTCGTTTCTTTTGTTAAAGCTGTATTTGTTGGTGTTTTCAGGCCTTTGGGGAGAAGAAAAACTCCTCAGCAGTCTCACAGACACTCAGCAGCATTTGAAGTGTTTGAGTCAACAGCACCTCGACCTCTTTCAGGTACTTGAAGTCGTTTCATGGAGAATTGAATACACCTTTCTAAAATGTCTTCAAGAACCTAAACAAGAAGTCCAGTTGCTTTCATCTCAAGACCTTTAGACTGCAATGATCTGGATGAGTGAGAGACGCCACTTGGATTGATTGGAATAAGAAACGTCCAAGTTTTTCTTATACGAGCCAAAATGTTACAAGTAAATATTTGGAGGATCACTCTGGGTTTTTATTCCCTTAACCTAAACCAAATAAATAAAATAATAATAGAATAAAATAAAAAAGGTAATAAAGTAAAAGAAAAAGACCTATCACAAGAGAAACTGTACACTGAATTTGTTTTATCCTGTATTATGTTTGATTTCATTCTTACAGATGTGTAGTGTAAATAACAGAATCATAACAGTTTTGTACTTTTCTTTTCTTTTTGTTTCCAATTTTCAGTAAATTTTCACTTTAGCTTTTTTATTTTGTTTGTTTTGGGCTTTTTTTTAGTTTCAGTGTTGTTTTTATAATGAGGGCAAAGGCATGTGAACTAGCTACATGTACCAAAAACACCACTTTAAAAAGGTGGTGTCTGAATGACTCACAGTGACATCCGAAACGCTCCCAGCCTTCCAAATGTTTGTGTTTACAAATGTGACCTATATGACTGAAGCCTAATTAATCTCTTATTCAGTTTAGATGTAATGAAATGTGACATTTACAGTTGTGGTCATAGGTTTCCACACAGTCATCATGGGAATGAAAGTCATGGTAATTTTGGGCTTTTAATTAATTCTTTTTCTAGGGTGGAATGATTATACAGCATATATCTTTAATGACTTTAAAAACTCATAGGTGTGAATGAGGGAGTGAAACAAATGGATGGATGGACTTTAAAAAACAAGAACTGGGTGCACACATTTGAACTTATCCCAACAGGGTCAAAAGTAAACATACAGACTCAAATATTTACATACACCCCTACTAATATTTGGTAAAATGTGCTTTAGACTAGAAGGTGGCTTACAACTAACGTGAGGAGTGTATTTAAACACCTGACCACACCTATAAATAAAATTAACATTGATGTTAGCCACAGTCACTTCCTGTAGATTTAGATTTTATTTATTTTCATAGATTCATATTATTATTTTATTAGTATACAATTTTCTTTCCCCAGACTATTTTTTTTTATTTAGTGGAAAGTGTTAGGAGTGCTAGGATAATTTCTGCTCAGTTTGCAGGTGTAGCGCCTGCTCTTCGCCGTAGGGGGCGGTGTGTACAAATGCGTGCTGTAGTTATTTTTAGAGAAGAAGCAGAAGCCACAACAATAACACACAGGCATTTTCAGGGACTGAAAATCCTTTAAATGTGACCTTTTCAGCGCGGATTTTCTCAGTGTAACGTTTGCAAACGGTCCGTTTATGTGAAAAGACTCCAAAATAATTCCGCACGAAGATGAATTCAGGCGCCATGTTGCGTGTTTCAGCGAATAAATAGCATGTCGTTAATGCGAGGCTAGCTGCGCCGTTAGCCTGCGTGCACCGAGCCCGGTTCTGCTGTCGCTTTTCCGTTTCATGTCACTACTGTCCGGTACCGCGTGCAGACATGGAGAGTTTGTACAAGCGGAAAATGTTCGCGTCCATGCGGAAAACCAAAGTAGCCGCATCGAAGAAGCGGCAGATCGGTCTGCCCGCCTCCATCCTGGACGACAGTGACGAAGGGTCCTTCTCGTCGTCCTCCTCCTCCGGATCACAGTCCGACTTCCAGAGCTCTCCTGAGGACGACAGCGAGCAGGAGGACCGGGACCGGAGCGAGTCCGGGGGGACCTCCAGCGACGACAGCCGCTCTGTCACCCGCAGGAAGCGCTCCTTCCTGAGAGGCGACGACAGCTCTTCGTCGTCTAGCCGCGGCGACGAGGATGAAGAGGACGACGATGACGACGACGATGAGGAAGATGACGACGGAAGTCACACGAAGAGGATGGTCCAGCCGAGGAAGAGGAGCCGGCTGCAGCGGCAGGACGAGTCGGACTCGGACCGCGCGGAGGAGAAGCGGAAAGAGGACGCGGAGAAGGCGAAGAGGAGGCAGAGACACAACAAGCTGTTGGCGCTGTCCCGGAGGATGAAGGCCCGCATCCCGAGCCGGAGGAGGAGCCGCGTGAAGCAGGTACACCTGAGCGCCTGCGTCATACACAGGAGCGCAGGTACTTCTGTAGAAACACGGAAAGACGAGCAAAAAACAAACAGGGCTACCTCTGGGTAAAAGCGCAGGTATATGAGACAAAGTTGAAAGAATTCATGTAAGAGCGGTGTTGTGCCAAAACGTGACCGCCTGCCAAAAACTAATTTCCAATGTTTCCGTGTGTTTTTTATGTGCAACATCTTTACGTATGTTGGTAAATAGACTTCGGTGAACAAGGTTTACAAAGGGGTTATATATAAAATTTTAAAATTACATTTTTTTAAGTATCTTTATAAATCTTTGTTATTGTACTTACATTATAACCAATCCGGTCCTTTTTGTCCACTTAAAATATGTTTACAGATCTATTATTATATTTGTTGCAATATCTGGTCTCCTCTTGGACAGATTACTCTTACAAAAGACATTTTTAATGTCAACGAGATTTTTTTTTTTACTGGATAAATAAAGAATATATAAAAGTCACTGCCAAAAACTGATTGTAGCTTCTGCCTTGTTACAGGAATGTTGTTAGTGGCTCAGGATGACTTGATATCATTCATTGTGGGATTCATTTGACATATATTTAACATATTATAGACCAGCAAGTTATTTATAGCAAATTTACAGTAAACTACAAACATTTGCCAAAAAAAGAGAGAGAAAATATTTTTAAAAATGTGCAAATTTACAACACAACAAAAGGTAGATTTATGAAAAAAAAACCTTGGTTCATAAAAAAGCTAGAAAATGTATTTAAATTAAAGGACTGGCAAATTTAAGAGGAAAAAAATCACTTATGTGAAGTGTAAAAAAATGTACAAGATAAAATTATTTATTGTTAATAATAATTAATAACAAATAAATGTTCATTATTAATTTTGTTAGATTTTAGAATAAAAGTTAAATGGCCAATTTATAAGAAAGAAATTACAGAATTTGTACAACAATTAGTAAATGTATTTACGTTAACAAAAACTGGCAAGTCTAATGAAAAAATTCACAAGAGAAAACAAACAGATTTATGAGAAAAAAGGGGTCAAAGTTCCAGGAGAAAATTAGCAAATTTATAATAACCTTAGAATGAATAAAAGTTGAGAAAGAAAATGCAAACAACAAAAAGAAACATGCATTTTACTGAAAAGAAAACTGAGAAGGTTGCAAAGAACACTAATTTATACTAATGGATTGGCTCATTTCCAATAGATTTCCAAGTTTATAAGAATATATTGCACTTCATACCCAATAAACCTTTATACCTCTGTGTGATGAGTAAAATGGGTTTTATTTAAATTGTTTAAGGGCACAGGAGACAAGGAAGAGTCTAAAAAAGCAGAGGATGAGGCAGATGGTGATGGAGATGGAGGAGGTGAAGAAGAAGAGGACGGAAAGAAAGAAGTGTCACGGGGAGACAAAGGAGGAAAAGAGAAAGAGGAGGAGGAAGAAGAAGAGGAGGAGGAGGAGGAGGAGGAGGAGGAGAAGTAAGCCTGAGAGAAATAATAGCATTTAAAAATGATGCAAAAGTGTTTATCTGTACAGGACTCATGGTTATGTTGTTGCTGTGACAACGAACACTTGTAACAAGCAACAAAAAGAAGAAAAGAGGAGGTGGACAGCGTCTCTGACCCCAGTGTGAGGTACTTTTTTGCTTTAGATTGAAAATATAAACATTTGCTGATCTGCTGAGCGCTCAGTTTTATTTACATGCTGCAGATGTTTCCATGTTAATCCGCCAACAGCTGGAGGCTCCAAGCACTGCTGACCTGTATGACGTCACAAGCAAAACCATATAATGGTTAAGTTGGATTCAACCAGGTGGCCTGCACTATCAGCGTGACTTACGATTAGAGCAACATCTTTATTATAATTTATTAGCTTTTTTTTGGTTCATTGTTGTAACACTAAAAGGTTTTATCTGGGAGTGGTAGTCACAGCCTTCCTGCAGCTGTCCATCTGAAACTCACAGCCCACCAGTGAAAGGAGCAAAAACAAGTCGCCAGCATTGAATTGTCTGTGGAAAAGTTTATTTTGGTTGTATTCGGGCCATTGAAAGAAAAAAAATGAAAGGGCCTAGTTACGTGATGTAAAATTCAGGAAAAAAACAAACAAATTTACAATAAAAACAGCAATAACACATAAGAAGTGTTAATAGAAAACCGCACTTATTTGCAATCAGACAACAAATTACAAGCTTATTTTCACTGAAATGAGTCCTGGAGTAATACACAGGCCACTACATGCAGCTGGCTGTGAGGTGTGTGTAACACGTGATTAAAATAAAAACCAAAAACGTACATATTCAATATACACTTTGCTCGCATGAAATTAGCTTTCTTATAAGATGGGTTTTTTTTGTTTTTTTTTTCCTTTTGAACTAAAAAAAAATCAGCTTTTTTCTGGCCCACGTTTGGCCCTCTTGTCGCTCAGTTCTGGCATTTGGCAATCACCAGATGTGGCCCAGAAGTCATAAACACAGCTGGCAGCTGGCACAGGTGGACCTCGGCAGCCACTGAGTCACAGGCACACATCTGGGTTATATTTTGCATATTTGAACCAGCAGATGTTTTGCTACTTTAGCCTTAAAAAATACAGAAATGTGCTCATATCCTGTTGTTTTAGTCAGAGCTCTGCTTGCAAGTCCAACAAAAAGCCAGTAAGCGGTTCTCGAGTTCAGCTAGATGAAATTTGTGGCAGCAGATCAGCTGGTGAAGCTAAAACGAGAGCGAAAGCTTTCCTGGATGTCGAGCACAGAAGCTGCTTTCTTTCCTGCAAAAGGGAAGAGCTGCTTAGTGGGCGGGGCTTCCACATCACATCACTGAGTGTAATCGTTGCATTATGACTGCGTGTGATCTTTAAGACAGAAGCCGACTGAATCTCCCAGAAGGCACTGCTGTGAGTCTTTATTGAATTCTTGATGGCAGTGTTGTGAATATGCAAAAAAACTCTGATTTCACGACCCCGGAGGATTCTGAGTATTGCAGTATTTAGAGACATTCAGTAACCGACAGCACTCTGACTCGTTTCTGTTGCACTTTCCTTCTTTTTCTTTCATTTTTTTTTCCTGAAGTTGAGTTTGATTGTTTGCCAATCTTTTCTAAGTAAGTGTGAAGGCCTCGCAGACAGATTTATTTATTTATTTTTCTTGTACAGCAGCTTTTTAATCTGTTGCTTTACCTTTGAAAAAATATTTACATATTTTGATAGTTTTGTCCGTCTGCTATCTCCAGCCGTCTCTGTTTCTGTTATTACATTGTCAGCTAAATACCTTTGAATGTTGAACCACACAAGATTTTTGAAGACTTCCTGCAAGTTCACTTTGCTGACATAATATCGTTATACTTACTTCCTGGTACACTTGCAGTATAGTGGTTGCCCATAATAAATCACAGATAAAACCAAATTATTTGTCAGTAACTGCATTAAAAATGCCTGCATAGGTTCTCAGTTGTGCAGGTCATGGTAGTCTTGAGTGCTTAAAAATAAAGTAGTTGACAGTAGGGCTGCAGGATTTTGCATAAAATGAGAATCACGATTCTCTCACGATTCTCTTTCCCAGTATAAATATTTATTGCACTTATTAGCTGCACATCAACTTCGTAACAGTTGAGACTGAACATAAAAACAATAAATAAACATAAAAACAACAAATGTCTCACGTTTTGTTGTTGCCGCAAAATGTTGTACTGCTTGAAATTCCGTCTCCACTGTTGCTCGACACTGCGTGTATAGAGCAGGTAGTGCAACAATAGAAAAACAGTTGCGGGACGGCACTGTGTAGCGTTTGTCTAGGGTGTTGATCATTTTCCTAAATCCCTCGTTTTGCACAGTGTTGATGGGAGCCATATCTTTGGTCAGGTGATAAGTGATAGCCTCCGTAATTTCTTTGTGCCTGCGGGAGTTCGACGTGTATAGGGAAGCGCTGTATAAGGTTCCCGTTATTGATGTTTGGGTGGTTGACCGGGACGGATTTTCTCCTGTCACTTTCTCGTCATCCCTGACGTGCTCTCCGTTGTTTTTTCCCTGCTAATTTTAGCATCACACGGCACAGCTTCTGTATCACGTGGTATAAGGCTCCGCCCTTGTCATTTGTTGAGCAGGAAGAGTGAGCGCTTGTTTTCATGCAGATTACGTCCCGGATCAAAATGCGGTACAATCGTCGCCGTCCTTTTTTTTTTTTTTTTTTTTTTTTTTTTTTTTTAAATCGTTGTCATTTGGAAATGAGATCGCACATAAGTATGAATCGAGATCGCGATTTTCTAACGATTAATCGTGCAGCCCTAGTTGACAGTACTTGTCTTAGACAGGTGCCACCTTTTGGACTCAGTGACGGTAATGACACATGCCATTTCTCATAATTTGAACTGGAAAAGCCTCCTGGATGAAAAATGAAATGGCTAAAGAAACCTAAAGAAGTCCTGTTGCCCTTTTTTAACCACTCAAATCTGCTTTAAAAAAAGCTCCAGTTAGCTAGGTGATGGTTGTGCATTTGTTATGAAGGTTGAAAAACTCGACAGATACTGAAACAGTTTTCTTGTATCAGACTCCAAAACATGTTTATTTCTACTGTAAAATTGGGCATTTAACATGAGATATGGGGGAGATTAACTTGCTTTTGAAGCCTCAAGTGGACATTAGAGGAACTGCAATTTTGGCATTTGAGCACTCGCTTCCTGGAGTTACCAGGGGGTCATCACTTGGTATGTCATCATGAATGTTTAAGTTGGCACTCTGTTGTTGTTGTTGTTAGATTACCAGTGTTTAAAAGGCCCAAATATATGAGCTCGTTGTGATGTAAGAAGTCAATGAGGTTGTTCTTATGCTACTTTCTGGTACATCTGGAATTCTTTGATAAATCTCACATACATCTTCTGATGATCGATTGGGCTTATCATCATATTTGTGTGCTAAACTGCCAATTATCAGTTTGGCAGAACTTACTGCATTTAAATCAGAAGTATTATGCGATATTCAGTGGCAGCTGTTTAAACCCAAACAACTTTCAAATGACCAAGACTGGTTGTGATGACATGTTACCTGTACCTCTCAGTGGTCACTTGTTGCTGTGTATTTACTATTTTAAGACTGGTACACTCAACTTTATGGTAGCTTTTTGCCATACAATTCAACACTAAGTAATTAGTAACATGTGCTTAGTCATAGTCATCAAACAGGCTTTTGGCGTCACCTTATGATGGTAGGGGTGCATTATAAAAGTTGTGTAAAATACTTTTTTTTTTTTCCTTCCTTTTCTTACAATTTCTCTTAGAGCTGACAGTTGAAAAGTCATGACCTTTAATTTTTAGTGTCCTTGTTTAAAATAGGCTTTTTTGGGCTTTTTGACAGATAGCACATGGTGCTCGTCCAGGATTTTAACCTGTAGTCCAACAGCTACTGGATCACTCCGGTGACCTGTTGATATGTTTGTGCATTGTTTAAAGAAACGTGACGACTGTGGCAGTGAATTTCATACAACTGACAGGAAGTATGGACAGAACTATCAAAATAAGATTCTAACTGTGTAAAATAAAGTAAAACTTCTTTGATTTTTGACTATGTTTGATCTGAAATTATGGACATTTCTCCATCACTAAATTTTGTTTGCAAAAATCAAATGATCCCACCTGGTTCATTTTTTTTGGTGGGGGGTTCCTGTACATAGAAATGTGGGTGAATTATCCCAAAACTATTTTGTATTTTTCTATTTATTTCTTCCTTTGTAAAGTCTTCTAAAGGCCACAGGCATGTGCTAAAACAAAAATGGACAAATGATGAGAAATTTCTCTTTCCATCCTTCTTCTTAAATCCTTGCTTCTCCTGTTTGTAAAGCTGCATTCATGTGCAATCGTAATAATAGGAAAAAACACATGATGTGTCTGAACCTCAGCAGCCTCCGTCAAAGTTGGTGAGAAACTCTGAATGTTTTTAAGTTGAGTTTCCAGCTGCTAAAGTTGAACCCACAGACTGTTTGAGAGCCTTGTGACTCTTGTTTCTTTTGAGATAAGGACTCAGTATGGTATACAGTGTAGTGATAATACACACACATTATAGGTACTTATCAGTGCTGTGTATTTACCTGTTTCCAGTGTATTCCTGGTCTTTTGTTGCTGTATAAAGCTCTTTAGACCAACTCACGGTGTTGAAAATACCTGTTTTAATAATAAAGTTTCTTCTTTTTTGACCAAGAGATTATGTGTTGAAAGTCTTTATTTATCTAACACATAATGCATGAATCTACAGGTCTGTGCTATGAAATAAAACATTACGTCTTATGGTAATTTCTGCAATAATAAATAAAAGAGGACAAATGCACTATCCTATATTTGTGAAATTCTTTTGTTACAGCAGTTAAAATAATAATGAAAAATTATAATACAAAATTGATATTTAATTTGGTAAAATGTACTTAAATTGTGTTTTTTCTAATATTTTATAGTCCTTCACATTTATTCTATACTGAACAGAAAATAATTGAAATTAGCACTTTGTGTCAGCTTCTTTTATTTCAAAATGTGCTAGTGAAATAAAAAGACTTGATTTGATTTTAAATGTAGTATTTAAATTAAGGCTCATAAAAAATAGATAGATAGATAGATAGATGTAAATATAATTTATCTACCTACCTACCTATCTATCTAGTTAATTTTTTAGGGTATGAGTCCTTTTCTGCCACTTTTCAGTTTGGGGGTCCCACAGGGCTCAGTTTTAGGGCCTTTGCTTTTTGCATTATACTTGCAGCCCTTGGGTACCATCCTTAGAAGGCATGGAATAGCCTTCCACTGCTATGCTGACGACTGCCAGATTTATTTGCCTCTGGAACAGAAAGATGCCTCCTCCATTCAACCACTTTTGACATGTCTAGATGATATTAAAACTTGGATGGCCCAAAATTTTCTAAGACTCAATTCAAGCAAAACTGAGGTGATTGTGTTTGGTCCTAGTGGACCTTGTTACCCCTCCACTATTGATTTGGGACCCCTGGCAGAGTATTTTAAACCTGTTGTCACTAACTTGGGTTTTAAGATGGATAGTGATTTTAAATTGAACACTCAAATTAGGGCTACTGTCAAGTCCACTTTTTATCACCTAAGGTGATTGGCAAAGCTAAGACCTATTTTATCTCGGCCACATTTTGAAACAGTAATCCATGCTTTTATTTCATCTCGTTTGGATTACTGTAATGCACTGTATTTTGGAGTTAGTCAGTGTCTTCTCTCTCGACTGCAGCTGGACCAAAATGCTGCTGCATGACTTTTAACCAGAACCCATAAGAGAGAGCATATAACTTCTATCCTGGCTTCACTCCACTGGCTGCCTGTTCATTGTAAAATTTTAATGTTTGTTTTTATATCTTTAAATGGTCTTGCCCCAACTTATCTCTGTGAGCTTCTTCGTGCTTATTCCCCTCCTAGGTCTCTCAGGTCAGCTGACAAGCTGCTCCTGGAGGTACCCAGGTTTAAGAGGAAGCTCAGAGGGAGCAGGGCCTTCTCTATTGTTGCTCCAAACCTCTGGAACAATTTGCCTCAGCACATAAGAGAGGCTCTATCATTGTCCACCTTTAAAGCCCATCTTAATACACACTTTCACTCCCTGGCTTATGACACAGTCTGATGCGGACTTTTTGTATGTTTTAGTTTAATTAAATTTGCATTTATTTACTTTTTATTGTTTTTTATTTTTTATTTTCTTACATATACTATTTCACTATTGTAATTTATTATGTCATGTGTTTGTTTTCAGCTGAGAGTTGTTTTCAAAGTGCTATATAAATTGCTTGCTTGCTTGCATATATATATATATATATATATATATGTATGTGTGTATATATGTGTGTGTGTATATATGTGTGTGTGTATATATGTGTGTGTGTATATATATATATGTGTGTATGTGTGTGTGTATATATGTGTGTGTGTATATATATATGTGTGTATATATATTAGTATTTAAATTAAGGCTCATAAAAAAATAGGGTGCATATATATATATATAATTGATGTTCTTTATCAAATTTGTCTCCCCCTGGTGGACTTCTTGAGATATTATAGGAAAGTAACGACAGAAAGCTCCACCAATTAGAGGCAGGGATGCCGATCAGGTGACTAATTCTTCGCCGCCATCATTGTTAGTGGCAGTGAAGCTTGTGTGGAGGGTGACAAGAAGCACCAGCGGAGCTTCGTGGAGTTCTGGTCCGGCTGTGAGTGAGTGTTGTCTGGATATTCAGCCATGGTTCAGACGTGCTCAGCGTACGGCTGTAAGAACCGCTACCACAAAGACAAAGAGATTTCTTTCCACAAGTAAGTTAAGTGCCAATGTGTGTCTGTGTGTTTCAGCGAGCTGGGTAGCATTAGCAGTCCTGACATGGTGGTTGAGCAACGTCCACCAGCCTGCGTTCACTAATCTGCCTCATTAAAGATTAACTGCTCTTCCTCAACAGTACGAAACATGTGGAGTAGGACACGGAACATTTTACGTGTTTGCAGGTTTCATTGCTAAAATCCGGCTACATAAAAGTCAACAGATGCTATTTTTATTTGATGAAATCAAATGTTTTTATCAAGTCTAAAGTCACAAGTTTCTCTATAGTGGCTATACCGAGGCACAAAAATTTAGATATTACTAGAACTTTACGGCTATTTCGCTTTTTTGCAAGCCGAAGTTATCAGCACGGAACACATTTACTTATAAAGTCTTGCAGTTATATTCTTAAATATGTTTGACTTTCCGTAAATAAGGGGATAGTGAATTCCTCCAAATTTAACTGGAGTTTGGATTAATGTGTTTATGCTTACTGCCGGGAGTTAATGCGCATTTCTTTAGTCCCCAACTTTAGTCTCAAAACAAGTAACAGAAAGGGTTAACGCTTCAGTTTTGTTTTGTTTTTTTTGTTCTGTTTTTTACCAAAGACATAAAGTGTACTTCATAAGCAACTTAAACTAATTATTACATTAAACTGATAACAGAAAATAATTCCCAAATCATACAGAAGCGTTTTGACGTTTCTGTGTATTATTATTATCACTTGTTTGCCAGGTTTCCTCTGGCCCGTCCAGATATCTGCTGTAAATGGGTGGCTGCGATGAGGAGAAACAACTTCAAGCCAACAAAGTACAGCAACATCTGCTCCCAGCACTTCACCGAAGACTCCTTCAAGAGGGAGTGCAACAACCGTGTGCTGAAGGAGAGCGCTGTGCCGTCGCTGTTCACCTTCAACCTCAGCATCAAGGTGACCTAACTAAAGCCGGCAGGGCTTTATTTTTCCAGGAGTCTCCCAAGAGTTTCCAGTCACATTTCTTTATTTCAAGATAAGAGCACAGATCTGAGAGACAGCTCAAATTAAGCAGATAGTTTAGGTAAGCTAGATAAGTAGATCAGGTTAACTTCAGTTAGGTAGCAATTAGTTAACTCGTGTTTTTCTCTCTAGCAGTCAGAGTCCCTGGAGGATCCCTTCCCATCTGAGAACCTCTTCCCGCTTTCTCTGCCTCTGACCTCTGAACCAGCGGAGGAGGAGGAGCCTGAGAGCAACCCGCTTGACACCTGCAGCGTCGCGATGACAACGACCTCAACGACGACGGCGGTCTCCTGCGACCACAACTACACGGTAGAGGACTCGGCGCAGCAGAAGAGGCGCATCGAGCTGCTGGAGGAGCAGGTGGAACATCTGAGGAAGAAGCTGAAGACGACGCAGCAGAAGTGTCGGCGGCAGGAGAGGCAGCTCAAGAGGCTGAAGACCGCCCGGGAGGCGGCACCCAGGATGGCCCGTCAGTCGGCGCCGGAGCCGGGCTTCAGTGAAGGATATGTGATTTTGCCGAAACACATCTACCACAGTTTGAAAGGCATGGAGTGAGGCGGAGTGGAGAAGTTTCATCTGCTGCTGAACTGAAGGACACAAATATTCACACATCTTTCTGTTTTTGTCTTTGTTTTCTAGAGCTCGGGCTGCACTTAAATGACTTTTTAAAGCTTTAAGTTTTGGTTTGGTTTCAAGAGCCAACAGCTCTTCATACTTGATGCACACAGACTGATGGTTCTTGTCACTCTGAGGAAAACAAAGCACAGTTATGCCCCCCCCCCCTCTCAGAAAAAAAAAAAGAAAACTGTTGAACTATTCCTTTAAAGAGTGCTTTTTATGTTCTGTCACATATACGAGGTGTTACCACGTAAGCTGAGGTGAGATCGTCATCTCTGGATTTTCTGGAATTTCTCTAGGAGGATCATCCCAGTGAGGAGAGCTGGGTCTGCAGCCACAACTGAGCAGTTTTCATCTGAAGTGCCCACGGTGTCGAAGCTCAAAGGTGAGAGCCGAGGCCGTTATGAACCATGATGTTCAGAGGCATCTGAGGTAGATCGTTAGGAGAATCGATCTGAGCCTTTAGGTTTTGAGTTTTGCAAATGAAAGAGGAAAAAAAGTTGGTAAACCAAATTCATCAGGAAAATAAACCCTTTTTTTGTACTCTTTGATCTGTATGATGTCATAGAGAGATGATATCCTGATATGGTCCTGTTGGGCACAGAAGCAATACCCAGCTAATCAGAAAGAAAGACGGCTCAAAGTTGGAGAGGCTAAAACGCCTCATTTCAGACAGAGGATGAACTGAAAACCCGGTATCAAAAAAAAGAGATTATTTTGAACTGTGACTCATGCAAAGCTGCTCTGAGAGTTTATGAATTAAAAACACAATGCTGGAAATGTGCTGGATAGATCCCCATTAAACATTCTGCTGTTTAATATGGAAATACAATTTGACAGTATGAAATTAACTCACTTGAGCTTCTCTGCTTTTGTTTTCAGAGTTTTGTTTTTTACTTAAAGGCTGATTGAAGTACATTTGCTGCAAAAGCAGCTTTACATTTTTCAGTGTTTCTTGAGATGCAAAAACACTGCTTGTTACTGCTGATGTGCAATAAACTGAAGCCATACGAGCAGCTTCTTTGGCTCTTTGTGCTTCCTTCACTGAGGAGGTCATGTGACTGGTTTTGCATGAAATTAGCAGAAGTGAAGCTCGGCCGTTGTTGTGTCATCACCAATGAAATTAAAGTGAATAAAAGAAAAACCAGCAGAGATCGTCTTCATGTTCCCATGAAAATATCAGAAAATGAAACGGATCCAAATCTCCTCCTAGATCCAGGGACTCGGTTCATGTTTGGTGTGGAGGGATTTTCCACCTTTGTAGATGTTTGCAGTCATTCCCATGATGGAAGACTACAAGATCCAAACCCAGAATGTGGTGTTCCTGATGTTTGAAAGTCCTACTTTTTTTTTTCCAACATGGAAGACTATCTTTACATTGTTACTGTGGGAGATTTTATTTTCTCCCCTGCCCCTGCTTAGCTCGGCGGGTCAGCCCAGCAGACAGCAGGATTGTCCCGACAGCCGTCTTAATGTCTTGCAGTACAAAAAAATCAAACATAGAAACTACAAAACAAACAAATTCAAGCATCCTTTTTAATAATTAGAAAGTGATTTTGACCCAGAATGGATCAGCCTGGTGGGTAAAATGGAAACCTTTCATATGCTCAAATTTGTTTTGAGCAGTCACCTGTTCCACACTGAGATACGAACCATCAAAGTTTAGCAAAGAGTGTTATTTTGAAGTTTTCTCCAGTGAATCAGATCTGCAAATGTGTACACTTGTAGCTGGAAGCTCACACACATGTCAAGGGTGTGAATATCATGGACTTTTAATGATTTCTTTAAATTGTTCATTTTTCAGGCTGGAATGATCATGCAGCATACATTGTTAATGATTAAAAAAAAACTTCAATAAATTGGAACCGCCAATTAAAATTTCAGCTAGATTGGATGAAATTTCTGTGTCCACTAGGTGGCAACACAAGTGTGACCTAATACTGCCACGTAGATTTCTCCAGACTGGACAATGTACAGCTGAGATACACAATATCCTGTCTTGTGGCGAATATTCGAAAGTTGGCATGCTGCCACGACCGCGCCCTTTAACATAAACTCAAAAGCGTTGCAATTTAACATCACCAAAGATCACACTCACTAAAGATCATGTTGCTCTGATGAAATCCCTGTAGAAAAATAAAACCTGACATTTTCTGTTGCCACTAGGTGGCGCTTTAACTATTGCTGACAATGGGCATACCAGGGTGAGACTCTCATCCTGCCTGTGAAGTTTGGGAGAGACTGGAAAACATGTCTTTGAGTTACATCAATTTGGTGCCTTGTGGGGAAACATTAAAATTCACTGCGGCTTTTGACAAAAACTGACAGTTTTCAAAGCACCCAAAGACCAACTCCTTAAGCCTGTCCTGGACAAATTTGAGGTTGCCTGAGTCAGCCACCTTGAAACTGTAGCCCAAAGTGAAGCCCAAAGGTTAAAACGTGACATTTCATCTGTTCCCACTAGGTGGTGCCGTCACTATTTTAAAATATTACAATTGAAATGTGTTCAGGGGCAGAGCTTTATCACATCTGAGAAGTTTGGTCCAGGTTTGGAGCTCAGGCCCTGACCTAAACTTTTAAACTCAATTATTCTTTCTGAATATTTGAGCCATTGTTTATGGACAGAGATGTTACACAATTTTTTAAAGTGTAACTTTCCAGGTTTGTGACCCCAAAGATTTATATTCATACTCAAAATTATATTGACTTAAAACTAAAACTCTTTCTGTAATTTGAGTGATGATGCATTCAAGCAAAAAATAAAATAAAGGTAACTTTTTTTGTTACAATTAAGTAATTAGCATAAAATTATTATGACTAAACTTAGACTTTCAAGACTGCTGAGTTTTAAATTCCTAAAATCATTGGTCAGTACCAATACAACATTCAACTTTTATTGTGTCCTATAATAATAATAATAATAATAATAATAATAATAATAATAATAATAAAAACACAACATAAAAAACTAGTATAAAACTAGTATACGTTTTTCAATGCACATATTAAACAAATATGTAAGACTGCTTTCTTCCATTTGCACAATATCTCTAAAATTAGAAATATCCTGTTTGAGAGTGATACTGAAAAACTAGTTCATGCATTTATTACTTCTAGGCTGGACTACTGTAATTCATTATTATCAGCATGTCCTAAAAACTCCCCGATTCCCATGATGCATTGAGTATTTCTTCTTCAGTCACCTTTCTCACTCACTACGTGTTAACAGACCTCTCTGCACTGAATCATATCTGTTATTAACCTCTGTCTCTCTTCCACAGCATGTCTTTATCCTGTCTTCCTTCTCTCACCCCAACCGGTCGCAGCAGATGGCCCCGCCCCTCCCTGAGCCTGGTTCTGCCGGAGGTTTCTTCCTGTGAAAAGGGAGTTTTTCCTTCCCACTGTTGCCACAGTGCTTGCTCATAGGGGGTCATATGATTGTGGGTTTTTTTTTCTCTGTATGTATTATTGTGAGGTCTACCTTACAATATAAAGCTCCTTGAGGCGTCTGTCGTTGTGGTTTGGCGCTATATAAATAAAATTTAATTGAAAAAATTGAACTGGCACACACACACAGAGGGAGGTCTGGACCTCTTTGCTTAGGCTGCTGCCCCCGCGACCCGGCCTCGGATAAAGCGGATGAAGATGGATGGATGGAAAATTGAACTGAATTTCGTTAATCAATGAAATTCCTCAATTCCTCAATCATGCAGATACTTCACAACCACAGTGTTTTTGTTATTTTTGTTTTTGTTGTTGTTTTGTTCTGTGTTTAATCCTCTCCCCTGCCTTTACCCTAATTATCTTGTATTTATTGTTACCATGAATAGAAATGATAAATAAAATTTTTAGAAAGCCCCAACAAACAATGGCATTCATGCCCACAGTGAGTTTATTTACCCATGTACTCGTCTCACACGTTAGAAAACAGATTTTAATGATTTATAGAGCATTTCCCACCATCAGAGATCCTTGATTTTTTCAAATACATCTTCCATATTCACTTGACTCCGGTTATATTTATGTCGTGTCAAATCACAATAAAAGTCACCTACATCCATTCTCACATAGAGACAAAAAGACCCACTTGCACTCACTCCTATGGCCAATTTTGAATCAACAGCTAACCTAACTCCTCCTTTAAGACCGATTATCTGTATGATCAACTCTGTCACCTATAACATCTCTAAGTTTCTGGCTTCGATCCTCAACCCGTTGGTCGGCAGCTCTGAACACCACATCCAGAACACCTTGAATTGTGTTGAGAATGTGAGATGTCATTATGGAGGCAGATAAAACCATGGTCTCATACAATGTTACCTCTCTCTTCACTTGCATCCCAGTCACAGAAGCGGTGGAGGTAGTTCGTAAGAGATTACAGGATGATGTTCGCTTTTGGAACGGTGTCTTAATTCCTCCTATTTCACATACAAGGGTCCGTACTACAGGCAGAAACATAGGCGTGCCATGGGTTCCCCAGTTTCACCCATTGTGGCCAACTTGTACTTCTTGGAAGAAGTGGAAAAGAGGGCTTTGCTATCCTACCCTGGAACACCACCAAGTCATTGGTTCAGGTATGTGGATGACACCTGGGTGAAAATCAAATCTCAGAACGTACCACAATTCACGAATCATATTAACTCGGTGGACCAACACATCAAATTCACCAGGGAGGATATGAAAAGTGGCAGGCTAGCCTAGACTGTGGGATTTCTATCAGTAATGGGGGACATCTAAAAGCTGATGTGTACCATAAACCTACACATACGGCTCAGTATTTAAGGTTTGACTCCCATCATCCACTGGAGCACAAACTGGGTGTCATCAGGATGCTATAACACAGAGCGAACACCATCCCCACAGACACAGCGGCCAGGGAAGCAGAAGAATGGCACATCAAGAAGGCCCTGAGTAAATGTGGTTATCCCAGCTGGACATTTGTCAGCTGGGATAACCAGCTGCCTGGGAAGGCACCTAAAGAAAGCTCCAGCCGATCCAGGAGAGAAGGACAACCGCTGCCCAAGCAAAACAGTTGAGCTGCATTTTTTCTAAACACCGGGTCTCTGTGACTTTTAAACCCCAAAACACGCTGCGCCAAAAGTTGGTCCACCCCAAGAATCGGGTCCCCGACACAAACAGAGTAACACAGTGTACGCTGTGAAGTGCCAGGAGGATTGCCAGGATTTATACATCGGGGAAACCAAACAACCTCTGGCGAAGTGGATGACACAACACAGAAGAGCCACCTCATCAGGCCAGGACACTGCAGTCTATTCACACCTACAGGCCAGTGGACACTCTTTCAGTGATGAGGATGTGCACATCCTGGACAGGGGAAAGACCATCTCTTAATCGAGGAGGGGGCCTAAGAGTACATCTTTCGCCATCTTATAATGCTGTGTTTGCAGCCATTCTCCAACTCTCTCTGAATGTTACTCATGGCCATTGATCAGTGGGCTTTGATAAGTGGTTGCTGATCAATGGTTATGAGAATTTGCATATTAATGATCAAGGAACTGACCTCACAGCCCATTGGTTTCAGTCATTATGCAAATGTACTGTTTATAAGATTGGGGAAACCTGCAGTCAGCTGAGACTGAAGAAGTCACTTGGATGAGTGGTTAAATGTTTCTCCCACTGAAAACACTACGTCCAGATGAACAGAATCAACTTTTGGGGACTAGCTCCACTAACCCACCGCTACAACTCAATTACAGCTAATGTGAGGACGAGTATAATGAAGTATAAGCTAGGTAATATTATTATTAGTATTCTTCTTCTTCTTCTTACATAAATTAAGGTAACAAAACCTTTTCCACTTTGGCCGCAGTGATACTTTTGCCCAGAAGGTGGTGGTACAGAGCTACATGTCCGAGGTCTGAGTAACTCAGTGTCCCATGTGAGGCTGCTGGTTGATGTCATGTGTTTATATTCTTTACGATTGCAGCGAGGCCTAAAGGGGTGATGATGATGTGATGTGTCCAGGATTTCACTACAAGAAGCATGCAAAGTAACACGGGTGCTTCGAGGATTTTTTTCTCTATAGGGTTACAGAGAAGCCTTGAGACATCACATATTCTATCATAAATAAACACCAAAGCAATTTTACTTGTAAAAATGTGGTGTAGACAGACCTCCTGCCTCCATAAAGATGCAGAAGTAAAGATCAAATGTCTCACACATCCTTTGTTTTAAGATTGCAGAGTAATAGAGTCAGGGCATGGCTCATTGTTTTGCTTTGCAAAGTGTGAAAACTGTAAAGAAATCTGTCTCTGTGTGAAGATGGCAGTGCATGTGTGGATAGTTTATAGTTTAGTAAATAGTTGGGATACTTACTGAAATGTATCTGAAGTCTGGCAGGATTATTATTCAGTGACTTTACAGGTGGTTACCATCCTGTTTGCCCCTTGGGGGTAAATAAAGTCTCTCTGATTCTGATTCTGATATGATTCTGTTGTACCCTAAATTGGACTCAGTATGACCACTGACATAGCATGAGTTTGACCCCTGAGTTAGGGAATGGCAAGCAGTGGATCAAACCACTGAAGTATATGGAGGTGAATCTGCTTTCCAAAACTTAAAACTGTTGTTTGGCACTTATATTAGAACAAGAGCTTTCACTTGATATTATTATAATATATGACATAAAAAAGGATATATTTACTTTTTTCCACACACACACAAAAAGCTTCCAGTGGGATTCCAACCCTTCATCACTATGATAATTTCAACAGTTTTGGATTTTGGAGTGGGTAGAACGTTAGTGGTTGAATGTTCAAGCTGTGGCCAGCTCCCCAGCCAATAATTGGTGAAAAGCTCACCAATTATTGGCAGATGCAGACCACAGAAGCTATCTGCCATGACATTTCAGGCACTGAAATTATCCCAACTTCTTCTATGCTGGTTTTCAAAAGGTACCGAGACAGAACTGACAGTGTACCCGCAGCTTATCAGTAGAAAAGTGACATTTAAGGGCTGATATCTGTTGCACGGAGGTGCTGCTCTGACAGTGAGACTCCTCCATCAGGCCTCAGGAAACGCTAACAGTTTAGTTTTGCTCTGGTATCAGTTTCTCCTCACGACCTCGACCCTCCTCAGGTGAACAGCCCTCTGCAGGGCTGAATCTGATCCAGGTGGACGTGCTTGGTCTGAAGCTCCGCCCCCAGGCGTAGCATCAAGGTCGCCCTGTCTGAACAGTAACGCTCCTCGGGCTGCAGCCTGACCGCTTTCATTAGATAACACCTGGATGACCTGCTGCTCCCAGCATGCTCTGCTCATGGCACTGAAAGCCGGAGGCAGGAACACAAAGACACTTTCCACTAAATTAATAATATGAACTATAGTACAGTGCATTATTCTCGTGAGCACAGGGGCACATTTAGGGCTACATTTAAGGGGTAAAGTTGAGCTCCTAAGGTGAAAGATGAACAGCATGTGCACGTCATGTCTTCTTCTTCTTCTACCGGCTGTTTTTCTTCTGTTCAGTCTCCTCTCATGTGAATGTGCTGCTGATGAATATGTTCATCCTCTGACCCAGATACAAACTCCCCGGCTTCACTTTTCATTCTCTTCAGTCTGGACTCAGTGAATTCAGCCTGCAGCAGCGAGCCAAACGCTCGGAGTAAATGGAGGTTAGCGGGACGGTGCTGCACCACGATAATGATGTATATAAATATAAAACATTGTCATCATTTTTAAAATCTGCCCGGCAGCATGCATTCGATCTGTACCGCGGTATGATCTCACTGCCAATAATCTGCTCTTTCCTCAAAAACTCTGAAGAGACGCCTGAGGGGAAGAAGCAGAGCGGGGGAGGAAGACAAGGGGAGAGAGGGCTTTAACTGTGAGAGGAGAAGAAAGAGATCAGAGGAGGGAAAGGCTGAACCGAGAGGCTGCTGAGGAGACCGAAAAATAACTAATAAGGCACAAAAGCAGATACACAAATGAATTACTTTTAAAACGAAGCCAAAGGTAATAAATTCACAGACTACAATTACACAAGTCATGCTACAGAAGTCCTTAGTTTATGCTCCAAATTACTTAATTAGTTCTTTATAAATGATTAACTTGTGTTCCAGATAAATGCTAATCAGGATCCAGAGTACATGCTCTTAAATGCTAAACTTGCGCTGCATAAACAATGCAGCATAAAGAAATGCATTTAAAAAAAAAAAATCTTATACCCTTTAAGCATTACTGTGCTCTCTAGGCTTTAAATAACTATAGAAATGGAAAAATAAACACTACTGGAGGATGAATCCCAGGAAGTTGTTTTATAACATGAATAAAAGAGGTGCAGTGTACAAACGGAGTTTTCTGGGGTAGAGATGGTAGATTTCTTAATGTAATTAAGCTAGTCATCTTGATCAGGGGTGGGCACTTAATTTTCCCAAGGGACCACGAGAGAAACTGGCACTGTTTTGAGGGCCTAACCAACAACCATATAAAGAGATAAATGTATTCATGATGTAGAGTGAGCACCCAGCTTTACAGCAGGAACGATCAGACTCACAGCACAGATAAAGGAAGGCACAAAATGAAATTCAGTAATTATGCCCCAAATAATTTTAGAGCCTGAATTATTTCAAATAAATTAACTTCATATTTAATTCAGAAGGTATTGAAGGTATTATCAGTTAGCTGAAACACTCTAGAGTTCATGTTTTAGGATTATTTAATTAATAGGAGGATCACACTCCTCAGCTTCCCTGGGAAAGTTCCATCCAGGATACGTTTTCGTTCTGGCTTTGGGACAGTGGACCAGCTCTTTATCATCTCAAGGATATTCAAATGTGCCTCTGACCAGTCTGCATGTGTTTTGTGGACTTGTGGAAGACATTTGACTGCATCCCTCAGGATATCCTGTGGAGGTTGATTTGATAGTATATGATGTGATCCATTTTTACAGGCCATTCAGGCCACTTACAACTGCAGCAAAAGCTTGATCTCTCAACTGGTTTGGAAACAACTTGGTGTTCCCCTGGATGAGCAGGAAGAGGTGGCCCAGTTGGGGGACGTCTGGGCTTCTCTGCTTAGACTGCTGCCCCTGAGATCCGAACCCAGATGGATGGAAACCTTTGCTGTAGAAGCATTAAAACAGATCTACAGTTACTTTAAGCTGTGCTTTGATTGTTTAATCCACGTTTTACATCAAAGTTCATATATTCAAACTAATTCATGCTCTATAATTACTTACTGCTCTAAATTGACAGAATTAATTTTCCACATAAATAGTCTAAACAAATGCTCTGGAAGTTATTTATTTTTTTACTCTAGAATATGTCATGTGTTTACTAGAATGGCTTTACTCATGGGGTAGTTAATGCTGCAGAATTACTTCATTCATGCTTTATATTCTAGGACTGCTTATTTGTACTCTTGAAGTATTTAACATCTGCTCTGTGAGCTTTAATGAATATATTTTGCAGTCTTGAGTTGTGTCACAACAGGTTATATTTCATTTTGAAACCACAGTTTCATGGGATTATGAAACGTCATCATTGGTCCACTAGCATTAGTCTGTGAGTCAATGAAAAAAACAATGAACTGTTGATAGTAACAATAATAATAATAAGAAACTACTGCTAATAATAATCATAATAAGATTCATAGTTTTTATTGTTAATGTTTTTTTTTAAATAAATGTTTGTAGTTTTGCTCATTTGTGGGTATAATCTTGCTAATTTGCACTAACATGTTGTGAGCATTATTGCGTGCACTAAAGTAACTTTACTGCATGAATTAATATGTGCAAATAAATAGTTTTGTGCTAATGGATCTGAAGGCAGCGAACAAAAATGACTCAGAGAGGAGAAGCTGTGAGATGGAAAGGAGTGAAGGGAGCAAAAAGGAGGAGGATGATGATGAAAGTGTGACCTGTTGCAGCTGTTTGCGTTTCAGCGGATGGAAATATTTAATTTAAACTCTGAAAAGGTCATCTGAGGTTCAAAATGATTCAACCTGCTGAGAGCTGACCGGAGAGGTGTTTAACACATCATCGGGGAGGCTGTTACAGACTCTCAGCTGCACACATGATGGAAGCACCTTCACCTCAAGACTTGGGGATGTTTATTTTTATGTTGCTGAACTTTAAGGTATAAATCTTGGAGAAAAGCTCTTTAAAGATATTTATTAATGTCTGTGACACTTATGCAAGCATACTCAGGGAGAACAGCTAAGTGTTTGTAGTGCACCCTGACGCCTCCTCAGACCTGTGATGGCCGGACTTTTTGGACGAGTCAGCAGCGAGTTTTTGATTCTCCGTGGCTCTGACAAACATGAGACAGCCCTGATCTCATACTCACTGATTAAGAGGACATTCTTTATTTACATTCTTATTTCTTGATATTTGACCAATGACTCCTCTTGTTTCCTTTGACAGCATAACTGGTTGAGGACCAATTGCATAGCTTTCCTGTGAGGTATTTGATTTATCTGTTTCTGGCTCAAAGTTTGGGCCTAGTGGTGACCTTTGGGGCTGGCATACTGTATTACAACAAAATCTGCAGTTCTTATAATGTCCACTAGAGGCACCCTCCAAAAGTGAGTCATTCCCCATAGACTCCCCATGTTAACATGTCCAGCTTCACACAAAAATAAACATGTTTACATCCTGGTACAGAAAGCAGCTTCAGTCTCTATAGCTAATTTGATCTCTCATGACAGCTGGACAGGTGGTGAATTTTTATACAGCTTTTGATTTTTATTAAGGCTTGAATTGATTACAGTTAGGATTGTGTGTGCTCTGATTGGCAGATGCTAGCTGCCTGTTCTGCCTGTTCTCATTCCTGGAGAATTAATTGATGCCATTTTGTTGGTTTTACCTGGTGACTTTTACCTGGTTACAGCATTACAAAGTCATTCGCACTGTTTCATTTTTAAATGGAGAGGGTTACTGATGCAAAGACGTGTGTTTTAACCCAAACACTAATGAACTCCTGAGCCTAATGAAGTAGTTTTTAGCGTGTAAAACAAAGCGAAAACAGAAAATAGTGAAAACAGAGCTGAACAGGTTACAATTACTTGGGGAAAAATGTGTATTCCTTGGTGGAATGGTGAGTGGTTGCTGGCTGTGTGAAATTGACTGCACAGTGCTGCAAAAAATGCCTCCTTGCAGTTGCTTTGGTCACTAGCAGATTCCTGTGGTCACCAGTAGATTGCATGGAAGACACTGAGCAGGGGCCTGTTCTTCGTACCTCGCTAAGTAAGTTAGCTGGATTAGATTGTTGACGATTTCGCGTGATCCTGGATCGTTTGGTTCCCCGAAGCTCATCCGGGACTTGCTGTCATAGCAACAGAGCCGTAAGCGTAAACCTGCTCGGGAGCAGGTTTACTTTATGTAAACAGGATTAGATCGCGGCCACGCAGGCATGTCCGCTTCATTTATACAAAAGCAACAGCGATATTCCACCACTGTTTCACCATAAATAAATAACATCAATGTAACTAAAGATAATGCAGCACTTGATCCTTTTATTGATGTCACACAGATACATACAGGTCATTTCCTAAAAAAGGGAAATGTACCATTAACATTCTATTACATGTATGTGATTATTTCAGATGTAATTCATATTTCAGAGTAGTAATTGTAAATTACTTCGTGTAATCAAGATGAGAGACCACGGCTATAAAAGCGAAGGTGGATTTGGGAAGCCTGTCGCAGCCATGTCCTGTCCGTATACGCGACCAACCCATTGCGGAAGGTGCAAGATTGATAAGGAGAGTTTTCAGAATTCAGCGTATATTGCGGGATAGACAGGATCCTTTAGCTCAGCGCGACAGTGTGCTCATTGAGAGATATCGATATTCCCGTGAGGGTATTATTTACTTAACCAACTTGTTGACGAGGGGGTGCAGGACCACCACCTGTCTTTTTTTCCTCTGCCCTTTTCTTGGTTGCTGTTATGAACAAACTAACAGAGTATTACAGGCCAGTATTACCTTGCCAAGAGACGAAAAGCAATCTAAGAGATAAATATTACCATTCTGTAGAATACTCCTGTATTCCACTTTTACTTGTTCCCATGTTCTTGTGGGTCCTGTTGTGGCTCTAATGTGAAAGGGGATATAATATAACATATTATAATATAATATAATGCCATATGATATTGGACAATATAGTGTCATATGATAGATCTACCCTACCGCCTACTGGTGTTGGCCAGAGGGGCCGATGGCGCGATATGGCAGCCTGGCTACAACCGTAGCTGCCTCCACCAGTGTGTGAATGTGGGAGTGAATGAATAGTGGTATCGTACAGCGCTTTGGGTGCCTTGGAAAGCGCTATATAAACCCAATCCATTATTATTATTATTATTATTAAATTACCTACGAGTTTGATTTGTCAGCAACTTTCTGCCAGCCCTCGCTCCTTGCTTTTGCAGCCTTTGCAGTGTTCTCTTGCGTTTTCATTAAACTCTGAAACTCCTGAAATCCCTCACTCATGAGTTCTTGCTCTGCTGCCGGAAAATACCGAGCGCGCTCCTTCGACATTTTCGCCGACCAATCAGCGGGTTGCCGATCAATGTTTCTACTATCGATGCGTAGCCCCTTTTACGACACCCAGTGATGTCACATTACTGCGTCCAGCTGTACTAATCGTCAACAGCAGGTGTGTTCGGCGAACCGGATTAGCGAGCTCACGGTTAGCGCGATGGTTTGGTCTTGGATGTGTCATTTGATCTTGGATGTAGTAAGCGACGTACGAAGAACAGGCCCCTGGACTCAACAACTACAACTGTACTGACACTCTAACACAACCTGGAAGCTGGAAACCTTCACCTTAAAAGTAAAAGTCATGTTTTAAAGTGCAACCAACATGTTTCAAATGTGCAAATCCCAGTGACTACCAGTGACCAAAGCAATCACGGAGAGGTTTGCTGTGCAGCACCCTGTTTGTGACCTACTTTACAGAGACTGCCAGCAACCTACAGCAACCACTTGGCAACCAGTTGGGAAATATACATTTTTCCTTAGCAGCTGAATGTTGCCAGAGGGTCACTAACTGGTTCACAGACTAGTGTGGCTGGAATCTTACATACAGTCAATGGTTTGGGCTCATTATTTCGCTGCACATTGAATTTTGGACCAATCAGATGCTGCCACCTTGGAACTCTGCAACAGGAAGAATCTAAACTGGAATTACAACCCCCTCCGCTACTATTCCAGGAGCAAACTCAGCAGGACTTGAAGCCTAAAACTTTTCCCCTGCTCACTCCTGAACCTGTGCTCACAGATCCGTCAGTCCTGGCTGGACACCACACTGTGTTCTGCTGTAGCAGATGAATGGTGCTCTCCAGTGGGTGTTAAAGTTTATTTATCAGCTCCACAAACAGAAGCCCGTGTATGTGTGTGTGTGTCTGACTTTGTGTCTGTCAGCGTCACTCTGACGCACAGCAGGGTGGGGACCATGTGACATCACTCCTGTGGGGTTAAAGGGCGTCGCTATGACAAAACAGTAACCATAACGACGTGCTCTCACCTCCTGTTTGTGTGTGTGTGTGTGTGTGTATGCGTGTGTGTGTGGTTCGGTTTAACACAGCAGAGGTGTGTTTTCAGCTTGAGTCACGTCTGACAGTTTAATTCCTGCCTGATGTCATGAGAGAGTTTGTAACGTCTGACTTTTGCACTCAAATATTCACCGCTTCAGTGCCCGTCACTCAGCGCTTTCCTTTTTTAATACACCCACATTACAGCTGTATTCACACATTCTACACCTGAAAAAATTTACACTGTAATCTTAAATATTTTCTGTTCTACAATTTCTTAAATCATGTTCTAACAGTAAAAAGTTTCAATGCTGAAAACATGATTAAATATTTTGTTAAGTGAAGTCAAGCTGTAGAATCAATGAATACTTGAAGAAGATTTCGTCAAGTGTAATAGCCCAACATGGGATATTCATTGCAAACCAAATTCAGATGTAAATGCTGTATTGTGAGGTTTACATTAAAACATTAAAATATAATTCTAGAATTAGCCTAGAAACATTTAATTCAGACAACAAATAAAAGTTACTGCTGCAGGATCCGCTTTCTAGTTTCCGAATTTTCACTTGAACCTTTTTAATGTAAAGTCCCTAAAGCCTAACAGGACTTGATTCGTAAACCAGGGGTGATTCTAAGTTCATACTTTTAGGAAGGCTCCGCTCCCAATCATAATGGCATGCATACAGTGGCTTGTAATTAATATTAATGCAATATGCTGTTTGCAAATGTCATCAACCCTTTTCACATTTGCAAACCTCAGTTCAGTTGGATAAACACAACTGGATGATCTAATCTAGTGTCTCAGAATAATTCCGAGCAAAAATAATCAGAGATTTCAGTAATATACACATGTTTTAGGGCGGAGCCTTTAGTTATCAAACCCGAGGCAAAGTCTCAGTCGTTAAAGATGTTAAAAAAAAACATTTGTGGCAAAGCAGATGTGAAATATGCCCAACATTTTTTCACTCTCATAATCAAATAGAAGCAGTCCACCCAATCACTCAGCACTTAAAGCAACATTATCAATACAGACACCGGAAAATCAGCCACTCCAAATACCTGTACATGAAGCAAACTGCTAATAGAGTTGTTTTATATTAAGGTTTCTTAATTCATACAAACCCTCCCTGTATTCTGCAGACTGCGCACAGAGCATTATGTACCGCAGAACAGATTTGTAGTTCGTCACATCGATGGTAGTGGCAGCCATCCTGGTCAGCCATGTTTCGAGGGAATCTTGTAAAATGATATTGTTCATGGAAATATGCTCTGTTTACGATGTTCACTGGCGTTTTTAAAGTGTGGTGCAGGGAAAAACGCATGAAATACATGAAAAACTACTGTTTGAATAGTTTAGAAAATATTTTAACCATTTAAAACAATAAAGCATATCAGAAGGTTAAAATTAGCTAATAATCTCTAGTAATTTAATTCCCATTAGACAATGTTTTTTACACTATTTAGAAAACAAATAAAGATAAGCAGACACTTTATTTATCAGAACAGTTTGAACTTTTCTGTATTTCAGTTCAAGTTAAATCTGCATCACTGATGTGGTGTTAAATTACCTCTTTTATTTTCTTTCTGCCACAGAAACAAAAGTCTGAAGCAGCAACGCCTCTGTGTGAGAGACTGTAACATGATGCCGATAACACTGGACATAAATCCTGTTTTCTTTCTATCCTGTACTGTCATCAATAGACAAGTCAGGAAAATATAACACTTGACAATACCAGAAAGTAATACTAAAATACACTATCATTACTACCATTAATATAGTAGTAATAGTATTTTTAGGAGTGCTCTGATGAAATTTGGGGTACTCTAAACTCGCCTATGTCATGCATGAAACTGACTCTGTAAGTGCTTAATTTAAAGAATGAAAGTATGCTGTAGTTTAAATGAATTTGTGTTCTCAAAATTTCTTCATTTCTGCTCTAAATGGCCAAATTAATTGTTTCCAAATGCTCAATTTGTCTTCAAGAGCAAACGTCATAGAGTAATATTAAACAGAGTCAGAGGGAGGGTTAGTTTCTGTTTTCAGAGCCAGTATCAGTGGTATCAGCTGTAATGCAGACGGACGAGACTGATATTATTAAAATTGACTGAAGGTTCTGCAACTCCATTCTGGACTGTTTAATTCCTCTTTAACCCCCCAATCATAGGTCTCCCCGTCCTGGTGCTGGAGGACAGCACAGTTTCAAGTAATGAGGTCAGTGCATGAACAGACCATCTGTGAGCTAAAAGCTCTAAACGGTCAGTTTATCGCAGTTTTTTCCCCACTCTTGGCTCTGTATGATGTCATAAAGAGAGGATGCCCCTAAAATGGTAATCTCAGAAGCCCCACCCACTTCTGTTTAAAAGAGGCAGCCAGTTAGAAGAAAACTGGGGGAGGAGCTTGACCACTTTGTTTCAGGATGAACTGTGTTGTTGCATTAAGAAGGATTATTTTGAACTGTAAATCAGACAAAGCCACTCTCATGAATTTCAAAACTAAAATGATGGAGACTTAAACACAACCACAAGCTCTGCAAATGACAACATGAAAAAAAGAAGGACTTTTATTTGTTTTTGTTGTCATTTTCTTTTATACTGAATGAATAATACAACAAACAGATGACACATGGACCAAAATTACATAGTTGTCATGTTTGGTCGTGTGTTATTGTGGCAGAAGATCCCGATCACGCTGAGAGGAGAACAGGAATCTGACTCGGCCTGCAGTTTGCCTGTGTGTGAAGCATGGATGTAAATCCATGTGGATACAAATAATGACTCATTAATGTGTCACACTAAGCCTCGTTAATGGTGATCTGAAGGTTCGGAAAAATCAAACCCCCCCCCCCCCCCCCCCCCCCACACACACACACACACACACACACACACACACACACACACACCAGTCATTTGTTTGGGATTTGTCAGCTTTAATTCGGGAACATTAATCTGAACATATTAAGGCTGCATGAAGCGAGGTGCAGCTTTCTAATCTCCACCTGCAGAGTGCTGTCAGAACAGTAAACAGTTCAGCCACAGCTCCTCGAACGCCGGCTGCACAACAGTCGAAGAAAAGCTGAAGCAGCCGAGTGAGTGAAGAAGAAAACTTCCCTCGTGCTGGTTTTCGTGCAGACCAGACGACTGCAATATGATGTTTTGTCCATTAAAATAATCATATAGCAGACACACACAGTGATATTTGAGAAGTGAAATGCAGTTTATTGGATTTACAGAAAGTGTGCAATAATTGTTTAAACAAAATCAGGCAGGTGCATAAATTTGGGCACTGTTGTCATTCTATTGATTTCAAAGCCTTTGAACTAATTATTGGACCTCAAATTGGCTTGATAAGCTCAGTGACCCCTGACCTACATACACAGGTGAATCCAATAATGAGAAAGAGTATTTAAGGGGGTCCGTTTCCCTCCTCATTTAATTTACTCTGAAGAGTAGCAACATGGGGGTCTCAAAACAACTCTCAAATGACCTGAAGACAAAGATTGTTCACCATCATGGTTTAGGGGAAGGATACAGAAAGCTGTCTCAGAGATTTAAGCTGTCTGTTTCCACAGTTAGGAACATGTTGAGAAAATGGAAGACCACAGGCTCAGTTAGGTTAAGGCTCGAAGTGGCTGACCAAGAAAAATCTCGGATAGACAGAAGCGACGAATGGTGAGAACAGTTAGAGTCAACCCACAGACCAGCACCAAAGACCTACAACATCATCTTGCAGCAGATGGAGTCGCTGTGCATCGTTCAACCATTCGGCGCACTTTACACAAGGAGATGCTGTATGTGAGAGTGATGCAGAGGAAGCCTTTTCTCCGCCCACAGTACAAACGGAGCCGCTTGAGGTTTGCTAAAGCACATTTGGACAAGCCAGCTTCAATCTGGAATAAGTTGCTGTGGTCTGATGAAACTAAAACTGAGCTATTTGGGCATAACAAAGGACATTATGCATGGAGGAAAAAGAGCACAGCATTCCAAGAAAAACACCTGCTACCTACAGTAAAATATGGTGGTGGTTCCATGATGCTGTGGGGCTGTGTGGCCAGTGCAGGGACTGGGAATCTTTTCAAAGTTGAGGGACACATAGTATCAGCAGATCTTGGAGAATCGGTGACAAAGCTGAAGCTGTGGCAGGGCTGGATCTTTCAACAAGACAATGACCCAAAACACTGTTCAAAATCCACTAAGGCATTCATGCAGAGGAACAAGTACAACGTTCTGGAATCTCAGTCTGCAGACCTGAGATTATTGAAAATCTGTGGTGTGAGTTAAAGAGAGCTGTCCATGCTCGGAAGCCATCAAACCTGAATGAACTAGAGATGTTTTGTAAAGAGGAATGGTCCAAAATACCTTCAACCACAATCCAGACTCTCATTGGAACCTACAGGAAGTGTTTAGAGGCTGTGATTTCTGCAAAAGGCAGATCTACTAAATATTGATTTCATTTCTTTTTTTGTGGTGCCCAAATTTATGCACCTGCCTGATTTTGTTTAAACAATTATTGCACACTTTCTGTAAATCCAATAAACTTCATTTCACTTCTCCAATATCACTGTGTGTGTGTATGATGTATTTAACTGACTTTTTTTTTTTATTGTAACAACCAACGATTTATACAGGAAAATAATGACTATTAACAAGGTTGCCCAAACTTTTGCATCCCACTGTATGATCTCTCTTCAGGTTTAGGAACACCTCAGCGTCATTCCAGAAGAGCTGCAGAGGAGTGGGTGATGAGAAGGTCTGTAAATCATGCTGAAACAACTTCAGTGACTGAGGCCATGAACAGAAACCGGCAGAAAGCTGTTTACCTGCTGCCATAGCTATCGCCATCTGGTGACCTTCTCATAGAATACAGGTTAAACCCCCACCCTATATTACTTTTTTTTTTTTTTTTAATTTATTTTATTTTTTAATCTTCATCCATGATTTGTACTGTCTATGGAAAAGATTTCGAAATCCACAGGGGCAGGGCCTTGGACCTGCAGTATTTCTAATGGCCTGCAGTGGGCAATGCTTCAGGCTTTGCCCAATGCACTACTAGCTATCTTATTGGCCAGCACACTCAATAGTACAAAATTCAGTCTACTTTAAAAAAAAAAAAGCAGAATTCCTGAAATTTTAAACTGGAAAAAATAACCCATATGGGTGTCCCTTGGTTTCTCAGACACATCCACTCCTGGTTTGTCATGTGTGATTTTTAAAATGGACAACATCCATCTCAAGGCTCCAAAGGCATTTCTTCAGTGGCTGTTCCCATCTTTTAAATAGTCTATAGTTAATGCTGAGTTTTGATCTCAGACCTGTTCAGAGGACATAAGTGAGCCAGTTGTTCATTTATTTACCCTGTTTCATGTGTCTGTGGTGAAGATGAGCTGCTGGCTGTTTTCAGGCTTTTTCTTTAAATATCATTTTCAACCTTGACTGACTTTAGACGGCTCAGTGGGCCAAACAGCTGTGTGATGACCTTTGATGTCCAGCCTTTAAACTCTTCTTAATATCGTGCTTAACGTAAAAGCACTCAAAAATGCTGGTAACATGTAGAAAAGCACCAAATTTGGGCTTCAAGGGCCTGAAACTGAAAACTTTCTAAATATGAAGGTAAGATTTTGCATTGCATATAAAAATCAGCTGACTGTGAGAAGGTGGGATGAATTTTTTTTAAACTGTAAGTCTGAATGTAGGGTGACGCTGACTTCCAGTTTGAAGATCAACACGAGGCGTTATTATTTTTAGATGAGCTGCGACCATGACTGTGGATGAAATTACTTTATGGCTCTGTGAATGTGCATCGCCCCCCCACCACAGCCGCTTGCACAAAGAGTCAGCCCCGCACCACTGGCCTCATCCTGAACGTGGCTCTGATCAGATCTGATCAGTTTCCGCTCAGCTTGCTCTCCCACAGCGTGAACTAAAGAGGCAGCGGCAGCATAAATTTCCCTTGCCGTGTTTTTCTCTGTAATTTCATGCAGCAGAGCAGCTGCAGGCCCTTTCTCCCACAGCATCCGTCCCTGCCTCCCTCCGCCTGACCGACCAACCACGCCTCCAGTTGCAGCTGAGCAGGTTGCAAGATGAATGACGATGAAGAGGTGTCATTGCAAGATAAATTCTACCATGATGAGAGCGTACCAGAAAGAAAGTACTTCTTCTGAGTCTGAGTCCATAGAAATGAGGAGAAACTGAGTGAATCACTCCTGCAAAGAGGATTCAAAGGCAGCACTTACATGTTGGGTATTTTGGTCTAATCATTATTACTTTATCAGCAGGAAACATCCGATTTGATCATTTAGAAGACCAAAGTGATTAAGCCTGCACTCACTGAGGCTACTTTATTCTGAAAGTTAAACTACGCATGAAAATCAAACATCAGCATTTGGTGATTAAACAGAAAGCCAACATGGAAACACCAAAACCTGCAGTTCCTCTAGTGCAGGGGTGTCAAAATCCAGGCCTCGAGGGCCAATGTCCTGCAGGTTTTAGATATCAGCACACCTGAATCAAATGATCAGTTCAATACCAGGCCTCTGGAGAACTTCAAGACATGTTGAGGAGGTCATTTAGCCATTTGAATCTGCTGTGTTGTATCAAGGGCACATCTAAAACCTTCAGTGCACTGGTCTTTGAGGCCTGGAGTTTCCCCACCACTGTTATAGATGCTCATATTAATTTTTACAGCAGAAATAAACATGTTTATAGTCTAATAGAAAAATTAGCTTCCCTCCATGACTGTGTAGTGGGTGAACTGTTTTGTGTATGACTCACCTGCCTGGTGAGCCAGTGTGTAGTAGCAGTAGCTGCTAGCTGTCTGCTAGGCTTCACCAATCACAGGACTGTGTTTGTGGTGCTGGAGTCTCTAAGAGCATTTCTAATGCGATGAACTGCAATCAATTGTACTGACAAACCATCCAAAAAGTCCGGGCTGCAGTTTTGATGAGTTAAATTTTAGGATTTTACGTATCTGTGGTTGTTACTGAACCCTGATCCGCTGCTATCTTCACCGTTACAGTCTGTCACAGTAGCTTTCCAACCAAGCTTAGAGGAGAACTGAGCACTCCACGCTCTCATCCAAATACATTCACTTCTGGCTTCATAAAAACCCTAAGGCACATGACCAAAAATTCGAAGTTGGGAATCAGTCTGTGATACTATCATGGCTACCTCCATCTTCTGTATACAGTATGTGGACAAAGTTCTTACACCTGCTGGAGCTCGATGCTGTGACAATCCCAGATTTCTGTGCTGACTTTTGAACTAATATAGTTTTTGTGCCATCAGAGAGCAACTACATGGCTCGGTCCTTGATGCTGTACACCTGTGATAATGGGATTGAAACCTAAATAGTGGAGATATCATCTGAATTTCAGGAGCGGGACCACTCCTCCTTCACGCCCCCTCCGGCCTCAGGCTATAAAAGCCCCCCTTTTCCAATACCTGCTGTTCTCATCTTCACGCCCTACCCTGCCCCCCACCCTTTTCTTTCCTCTCTTCTCCTCTCCTCTCCTCCTCTCCTCTCTTCCTTTCCTCCATTTATTTCTCATTAGTACATGGGGATCTGTCCGGCCCGAGAGCCGTCGCCAGTCCCCTTCAAGGCCTTCCCCAAACCGCAGCACTATTCACATTTCCTCATCCTTCATCGCCCTTCGTTACCAAGGATGTGGTCCCTGCTAGTGAATCTAAGATTAAAATGAATATTTTCCAAAAGAGAAAAAATGTAAATGCCAATTTTTTTGGCTTTTAAAAAATACACATAGTTAGACCTAATCCAGGTGTGGTTAACCTGTGGTCTCCAGCTGTTCTGTGTGGTTTTGACAGAATGTAGATAAATATCGTAACCAGGGTTATTTGCACAAACACAGGTTGGGCTCAGAGTGGATTATGCATGTTTCCTCCACGTCATGGCTGATCTTTTGTTATTAAAAATATCTGCATTTGGATTTAGCTCTATAATTTCATAAACACACAAAAACATGCTCTTATTTTAATGAAAATGCAAAGTTTAAAGCACTGATCATAAGTAACCCACAGCAGAGTAGTCACATGTGCTAAAAGGTTTATTATGCACATCTATCAGTAATGTTGTTCAGATTATTTAAATTTAATAGGCTGCTTTAACTCCATTAAAGGTCCTCCTGATAGCCTGCTGGCAGAGAGAGTACACCTGTAGGGACTGAAAAGGACTTTCACTGCAGCTGTTTCTCTGAGAGTGCACTGGCTCATGAATGAGTAGCACATTAATAGTTTTATTTTTTGAATGTGACCTCTTATGCTTGATTAAATGCAGAAATGTTCACTTGAGGAATAATGAAGCTTGTAGAAAGTGTGTGTAACCTCCCTCTGATCCTCCCTCGCCTTGTTTCCCCCTGGTAGGAGGCCCTGCGGTCCTTGCCCCATCCTCCTGGTTCCTAATACACCCCAGCCTGTGCAGGTCGCCTTTGGTGGTTCGCTGCCTTGCTCCGGGATGCTCCGGTTCAACTCCTGTTTCCTTCTCACAGGAGTCGCCAGCCGGTGCTTGGCTCGACTGCGGGGATTTATTTGGTGTCTGCAGATTGATCACACTGGTTTGTATTTAACCTACTTAGGCAGAGAGCGAGCGTGCTAAGCTGAGCCCCCTGCAGGATTTAACATTTCCAACTGTCAGGACGAATTAACCGGCACTAATACCGCTTTCATCCCTCGCTGGGTTCCTTCAGTGCAGTGACTCACGGCTCTGTAACGCCGAGCAGGAGGATGTTGGAGCGTTTCTGAGAGTGATTCTTTTAAACATCCATGTTGATTAGACTCTGATCTGCTCCTGGGGGTTTTGAGAAGAAAAAAAAAGTACGAGGGTTTGATTTGTAAAACAATTATTGAGTAAAAACTATTATTAGCTTGATCTTCGGTACTGAATGCATCCCTGGGTGGAAGCCTCCTGTTTTTAAATGTTCAAGAAGAGGTTTTATATTTTTGTGCATGTAAGATGAATTGCTATTGTGTACAGAACGCATTCGATTGAAGTTCTTCTTATGTATTGTAATTATTTGATCACAGCAGTGCCAAAGCTTTGAAGAAATTAAGTAAGTTTGTCCACTGACTTAACAACTGTTCAAAAAAAGCTTTTAGACTTTAGAACTTTCTGCCAAGCAAAGTATCACATTCAGATCTACAAGAAGACTGCCAAACTCATCCCACAGCAGGACAAAATGTGTGGAAACACACCTTTACATCGTAAACTATCACTCGGTTGAATTTTGTGTACATGGATCCTTGTCAGTATTCTTTTTTTAAAATAATTTCCTCATATTTTGATAATTTTTTCCTTGGAGGCTTGTCACTGCAGGAACACCACAAGAAAGGAGCTGTTCGGTTTAACTAGCTGATAAAGGTCGAAACAAACTGCTTTTTAGGTTACATGTGACCATGCTGTGGGAAGAAAAGGCATTTTAAATCAAATTTAAAAAGAGAAAGTCTTGGACTTCTTTGATAGTTTAGATTATTTGCACCTCTTCCAAAGAGAACTTCAGACAAGAAGAGTCTGAATCCAGGATGCACTTCATCTCAAAAACTGTACAACATGCTGGCTGCATGGCTCGCCAATCTTGAAATACCTCAGGGCAGTTGTCCGGGGTGTTCATTTGAAGCGTTAATAAAGTAACATTATTTAAAATGGACATAAAAACTTGCATTCATAGACTCCCTGATTACAAATGCATCTCTGCTGGTTTATGATCAACTTCTCCTTTATTTTTCTTTGGCTTTTAAACCAAGCTGAGTTCTGGGTTCTTTTTACTTACAGTCTTGTGGAAACTCATTGCTTCAATAGAAATTAAGAGAATAAGCATCAGTCAGGTGCTGATAATCAATTCAATTGATTAAATGATCGCCAGCAAGTGTGAGCACCTCTATTTAAAAGCAGTCACTCTGGGATTTTGCAGGTCTAGATATCTCAGCTGTCTGTCAACAGAAGGCCAAGGTAAAATCATCAGCAGACATCAGCAATGTTCTTAATGAAACAATAACTCTGGGAAGGTTTATAAAGGCCATCTCCAAATAATCTGAAGTCTACAGTTAGAAAGATTCACAAGTGAACAACATCAAAGAAAGCTGCCAATCTTGTCCCAGCAAATATGCCCCAAAATATGACTCAAACTCTACAGGCCTCAGTTAGTACGTTAAAAGGTGAAGTGCATGACAGTGCATGACACGTTTGTTTGGAAGGGTTTCCCGTAGAAAGAGCCGGCCAATATCCCTTCACAGTCATGTGAGAGACTGATGCAGTCATACAGGAAACTCTACAAACTGCTGAATGATGGGATGTACTCAGTTTTTTACAGACTCTATACAAACGTATTTTTGTAACTATTAATGATGATGCACGCAGAGGATATAAACTTTGTCCAGGACTACAAGCAGAGAGAAACTCCAACATAATGTTTGTTTTGATGCGTATAATCAGCTGGTCCACATGTTTGGAGGATAAATCATCCAGTTCTCAGTAATTGTGGCGAAAACTTGATTTTCCAGCCATCAGATTGGTGTGAAACGAAGGCTTGTTTTAATTTGAAAAGGCTTTATGATGTTAAATATTTATGAGGACAAATTTAGAAGGATTGAACACTGAGGATTTTAGTCTTTCTGCATCTTTAATCACATTTTGAATCTCACTCTTGTTCTTTGGGTTATTCTGGGTTGCTTTTCACATGTTTATTGTGCTCTGGAGGATTAAAGGTTAACTCGAGTCTCCCCCCACAGGCCAGAGACATGCATCGGGGGAAAACTTGAAGATTAAAAAACAAAATTAAACATTAAAAGCGTGTTTAATTACAGCCCCCCCCCACACACACACACACACACACACCACCACCTTATTTTCCTCAAACTGTTTAAAATTTAAATAAGCCTCTCTCTCTGTTCCAAATCCAAGAAAGGGGGTAAAAAAAAGAAAAAACACCTCCATGAATTATAGATGAGCGTGAAGAGGATTAATTATAGCGCAGTAAAACCTGTAGCTAATGTGCCGCGTTCAGACCGACACTAATGCTAATGACAGAGACAAACCTCACATCTCCCACAGAGGGAAGAGGATCTGCTCGTGTTCCTCTGCAGTCAGTGCACTGACCTTCCCCTCATCCATCACCAAACGCACTATCGGCATTAGTCCACTTTATGTCCTCATATGGAGCGACCCTGAGCCCACAAAATGTCCTGTTAAATATGGCAAACAAAAGGGACGATTCTCATGCTTCAGCTTGAAACCCTTCATAGTATCTTGAGTGTCTTATGACTTGATATAAAAAGAACCCTGTTTATAGGTATCTACATTTAAAATGTCATGGAACAATAGAAAACTTATAGTAAAGGAATGAGGCTTAAAGAAAAAGTGCTTTAAAGTATTTTAAAGTGAACCTTTTCTTCATCTAACTCCTGTTCCAGTGGTGGATGTTCGTATTAGACATGTCCAAAGTTTTAAATAATGAGGTCAAAGTATGAGCAAGTAATCCCTGTGAGCCCAAAGCTCAGGCTTCAGGCAGTCTTTTCAATTCTTGGCTCTGTATGAGATCTCTCAAAGACAGAAGATATACATGACACGGTCATCTTAGGCACATAAGCCCCACCCACATTCTGGTCTTTTACTTTTGTTAAGGAAAGCAGCCAATCACAACAAAATAGCCTGAAAGGGGGAGGAGCTACAACTGTTTGTTTCAGGTTGAGAATGAACTGAGGGGTCACACCAAGGACCAGGATGAGAAAAAGAAGGATCATTTTGAGCTGGGAATCAAGTAGTAGTTCTTCAGAGCTGTAGCTCGTGTTTTAAAGAATGACCTGAAATAAATTAATAAATGATCATTTTTAAATAATTACAATTAATAAATTAATGTTGCATTATCATAGGATCTTTACTTTACAAGATAAAACGCCTTGAGGCAACTGTTGTTGCTCTTTTGCACTATATAAATAAAACTGAACTGAATTGAAATTGAATACAATAATGAGGAAGTACCTGCAAACGAAAACAAAAATCAATGAGAAAAATAATAAAAAGACCAAAGTTTTGTTAAAGAAGACTTGAAACTAGTGACAGAGATCATAAACTCACCAGGGAATGTTTACTGATGTTAAAAATCATGAAGTCACATGACGTTTTTGCTGGCCATGTGAATACGTTTTAAGGCATTTTGACATTGGCATTGTTTTTTTTGTTTTATTTGTTTGTTTGTTTTGTTTAAAAAAAATTGGACAGGTTTGAGACCAAATAACTCTACGCTACACTGGTGAGGGGACAGTCCTCTTTCCACCATCCTACTTTAGTTTCCTCATTTCTTGCAGTGGACTGGTGCTGCTTATTCCCCACAGAAAAAGGGGAATAAGACAAGACTTCGGGCCATCTTTCTTCATCACAGTGACCTCCAACAAAACCCAAAATGTTCACACATAAACTCACAAATATATATATTTTAAATCAGAACTGATCTATCGGTGTGTTTCACAGCGCAGAACTAAGCGTGAGCGTGTGATTAGCCAGCAGCACACTGCCAGCCCACAAACAGCATCCATATGAATGTGTGTGTGTGTTTCTGTAGGCTTCGAGCAGTGTAGCCGCGAGGAAAAGGCAGCTGTCTAAATGCATCGACACACACTGCTGTGAAGAATACACACGCACACACACACACACGACCACACACACACACAGAGCATATTAAATCTTCTTAGTGGTTTAATGAGGGTTAATGAACAGAATAGTTTTGACTGGTTCAGCTGCTTTTGCCATTTTCTCATCTGTTTCCATGGCTTCACTTTAGTTTTAGTTTTCATCTAAATCCAGTATCCATCCATCCATCCATCCATCCATCTATATGCCTGCAATTCTTCAAATATGCACTAGAAAAGTCCACACAAAAGTGATTAAACTCTCATATTATTGAGATTTCAGGTCAAAAGATGGTCAGTTAGCCAAAATGCTAACATTAAAACTAAATTAGGGTAAAAACTGTATTGGGTTATTTCAGGGAAATGTGTCTTCATTTGCATTGCATTGTCACACTGTGCCTAACTTTGGCCAAAACATTAATGTTGATTCCAAAACTGATTGGTTAATGTTCTGGTGACCGTGACATTATTTTGCAGTCTATTGTCATTATTGTAGTATGATCACGATCACTGATTTGGGATTTTGTTGTCGATGCTTTGTGATTTTTCTCTTAAATTTAAAACACTAATCTGGACAAGCCTGATTTTTATGTGCCCCTAATGGTCCCTTGTAGATTTGTGCTTACGCCTTGCTATTCTGCACGATCAGCCACCAATAAATTCCCCCCCAAGGAGCTGTTTCCTCATTTGCTTTGCTGCATTTTATCACTCTATTTGGCTCAGCTGCTAAAGAGCGATGTGACCATCTGAGAGTAAACTATATCGATCCACACCACACCCTCCCATTTTATGTTCCACTCTATATTCAGATTTTTTCCCTGTTTTTGCATCAACATGAACTGAAATAGCAGGTGAGCTTGGAGACGCCCACACACAGTCCATGCGGCCAAGACTGACTGCTTTGCACTTGTTGTTGTACTGCGAACAAAGGCCTCAGTATCCATGTTGTCCAGCAAGAAATTGTCTCAGTTGAAGTGTTTCGGAAATAAATATATAAGGAAAAAAAAGCTTCTTCATATTTAAGAGTTAAAATCCTTTGAAAAATAAAATATCAAATGTAAATGTAATATTGTGCTTTCAGCAGTTTTACTCAAAAGATTCAGAACAGGTAGGAACAAGATATTAAAACTACTGCTCTACATTTTTACTCAAGCTCGCAGAAAGATTTCCTGTCTGTTGAATCAGAATCAGAATACTTTATTGATCCCTGGGGGAAATTATTTATGAGTTAATCACACCAGCTCAGGACTGCAGGTGAGTCCACTTTAGGTCGCGGTTTTAAATGAGAAGTCAGTTTGTGTCTCATTAATATTTTCAGAGCACCCTCAGGGGCTCTTTCTCCAATGTGGACGCCTGGCTTTTCTGAAGCAGACTGTCTGATGTGAGCTGGAGCCTGGAGGCCAGAGCTAAAACGAGATCAGACCTCAGCATGGTTTAATCCGGACTGACGTTCCAGCAGCCGAATCGGCTGCTCGGAACTGAGAAATGAGCTGCTGTTGTTATTTAGAGAGTAAAATAGATGGAGCGCCTGCAGCAGGATGGAGTGATGGCGAGGAGGAGGAAGAGCAGTCTCTGGTGACCTTCTGACCTGGTGTCTCAGTATGAGGCCGGGACACTCCAAGTCAGATGTTCTTCTTCAGTGGAAGAAACGCTCTCAACATGAATGAACCATGATGCAAATTTAAAAAAATATACCTTCCTTTGTGTATTGATTTGTACATGAAGGATGAAAGTTTCCATGAATAGCACTAGGCTTATACTTCCTGCTAAGTGCCATAGTGCCATTTATCTGCTTCCAGGCTCAACCATGTGCTATGCTAGCCATCGATTTACTTAAAAATAGAGGCTATTAATCATTAAACAATCGTATCCCAACTCAACTCAGACTCAACTCCACATAGAGATAAAAGCGGTCACTAATTTGGTTTCATGTAGAATTTTAATACCAATAACCAAGATTAGTCTGCTAGTGAAAGGAAAGTAAGCTAAGATTAGTCAGAAGAAAGTCAGTTTTATCTAAGTGAATAACATTTAATTCACAGAAGGTTTTGAGATCAAATCAGTTTGAGCTTTCTTTTTCTCTGGCCAACCTTAGCTTAAATTAGCATGCCTGTTGACTCACCGTGAAAAATCACATCATGAGTATTTGAGGTTGGCTAGCTTATCCAAACTCCTGGGGATGATCTGGTAAATTAGCCAACCATTTTCAAATAAATTTATCCGCTGTCTTAACAAACTGTCAGTCACTATATGACTACATATGTAGATTTTTAGATATTTATGTGTTTGTGAAAAAATTACTTTTCTGTAAGTATTTGCAACATCTCAGCACCACTAACAGCTGTAGGGAATCCACTGTTTCGACTCTGGGTTGCTCACGGGGATCATCTGATTGTTGGGATCTTGTCTCCGTTACTGTAGGGTCTTTACCTTAAAAAAATAGAGCGGCTTGATGTGACTGTTGTCGTGATTTTGTGCTATGTAAACAGTGTTGCGGAGTAACAGAATACATGTACTGTCGTTACGTATTTAAAATACAAAATATGAGTAACTGTATTCTATTACATTACCTGTCACGGCGAGTGAGATGAGCCGTGTGGAAAATAAAGGAGGATCCAAACGCAGGCACTTGTATGGGTGTGAGGGTGGTTTATTAAACACAAAAAGGAAATGGACAAACGGCGAACGGAGCAATGACTAAACTAAACTGGGAACAAACTAACTATAGAACACGAACCTGGACATGAATGAGAGCGGGCGGAAACAGATGATGGTTGGCTGCAGGGAAACACACAGATGAAGCAGGGTGGAAACACAGACAGACCAGCAACTACAATAACGGAGGACATGACTTAAATACACCCAGAGAAACACAGGGGAATTACACACAGGTGGTGGACACAGCTGGGAATGATCAACAAGACGAGACAGAGGTAAAACTGAACACACTCACATGAGACCCAGACCTTCACAATAAAACAGGAAATGAGAACACCACACCAAGACGCAGACCTGACACTGAGAGACAGACAGAATGACACATGGAACCTGAACTAAACTAAACGTGAGATACAACCGAGAACAAATCCTTAAACATGAAACTCAAATAATAAACATCATAATCATCATCATAAACACAACAAGAGAACAAGAAAACAATCCCTGATGCAAACTAAAACCAAAACATAATAACCTCAAACATGGAATAACAAAAACATGAAACTCCACATACTGGGTCCAACGGACCCAGACCCGTGACATTGCCATTTAAAAAGGTAGTATTCAGAATACAGTTACTTTGTTGAAATAAATGGATTACACGTTTTCCTGTTTCATATGTTAGGCTATGCCCTCTCTATTTTTAGTTTCCACGCTGGTGGAAACCAAAACAAAACACGCATTAAGAGGCTCTAATGCCTGTGTCTCCACTTCGCGGCCCATGTCAGCCCTACTTGTGGCCCGCATAATGACGTGAAGAATTTTTTTTTTTTAATTATTCACAAAATTTATTTAATATGAAGGCAGAGAGTTTCAGGCATAGCCCTAAAGAATGTAGCCCCATGGGCAGTGTAGTCCGTGCTGCAAGGAGAATGGACTGCCATACCCGTTATGTGTCTTTGAACGCGAGAAGGGAGAAAAAGGAGAGTGGAAAAGTACGAGCTGTCATCGAGCAGAAACGGGAGCTGGAAGCATGTAAATATAATAATAACCACTGCAGCCAAAAAGAGTGCCTGACGAGCCCAGCTGTAAGTAAGCTATTAAGACTCGACTGTACACCGTGTTCATGTTTTCCTCCGAAACAATAAGTTCAGTTGGAGCAGTCTTTCAACGCCTCACTCTGTCTCAAACTTGACCCAGACAACAAAATAAAGCTAGTTTTCGGCTACGAGTATGGGCTCAAAATGTGGTCATAAATATTTTGTACTTGTAAATCATGATTTGTATGTGTAAAAAGAATTTATGTGTGCGTAAAAAAGATTTGTATGTGTAAAAAGAATTTGTGTGTGAGTAAAAAAGATTTGTGTGTGGACTTAGCCAAAAAAACCCCCTGCAAGTTACAAGGATGAATTTTGACCCTATTTTTCTTCCTTTCATCTGATTGGTCAATATCATGTCAATCACAAATGTAACAATCCAATCAGAGAACAGATGGGTTTGGCTGTCGGAGGGGTGCTTTACGGAGCATCAGGTCTTTGAAGGGAATAAATGCCCTTTTACATGCCAACCCAGTGTTTTCCTTCATCACCACGAAGGAAAACAGTCTGTGGTCGTCTGAGTTTGGTGATTTTTGTGTCACAGGTCTACGTGTTTAATAAAGGGACTTCCACAGCCTTTTCAACAGCGCTGTGGACTGCGGGGGAGGGGGGGCAGTGTTTTGGAAATGACAGTCTTCATTACAAAGCTTTCTTCGTTATGAATTAGCATACATGTTTTTATTGAACATTTGAAGAACTAGCAAAAAAAAACAGAAACTCTTGTAAAGGACATAAAGTCAGAGATAAAAACAACAAGGAGCAGGTGCATCTAGTACAGGTAGAGCTGCTGCAAAAACCCACAGAGCCCAGCAGCCAGCACAACAAATTCTGGATCCTTTGCTTTTAGTTAGCATTAGCAGCACGTCCTGCAACCGATGTGAAAGGACTTTTATGCTGCGCACTGTGACTCACAGCAATGGTCCCGGGTCAGCCCTGAATGTGTTAAAGTTTAACACATTCAGGGCTGACCCGGGTTAGTTTAACACAGTTAAACTAATCCTAAAGTAATAATGGTAAAGTAATAATGGTATTTCTAACCACTGATATACCACAACTTTATCCTTTCAACAGCTGCTGAAAGTTAGGGGACCTAGCTGCTATCAGATATTTATATAGCGATCCTCCAGCTTCAAATTGTATTACCCTTCAAGGACCTGCAGTTCAAAAAAGCGCCCCTCCGACAGCCAAACCCATCTGTTCTCTGATTGGATTGTTACATTTGTGATTGACATGACATTGGCCAATCGGATGAAAGGAAGAAAAATAGGGTCAAAATTCGTACTTGTAACTTGCAGGGTTTTTTTTTTTGCCTTTTTACACATACAAATCTTTTTTACACACACACAAATCTTTTTTACACACACAAATTCTTTTTACACATACAAAACTGATTTACAAGTACAAAATATTTAAGACCACATTTTGAGCCCATATACGAGCCCGACACGGAACCCGGCGTATTAGCCAGAGGTTTCTTTACTATGGTTTCAGAGCCGCGGAATAGTTTTCTATACGAGATCGCTGCAAAAAGTGCAGCCTTACCCTAATGTCAACCTACTTTTACTCATTTTATATTAAGAATTAAAATCTAGTTGGTATTGGTATGGCGAGTAACCTTCTGCAATAGTAATAAATCACATTCATGTAGTTGTAAAAAGCATGATAATATATTAAGTAATCCAAAGTATTCAGAATACGTTACTCTCATTGAGTAACGTATCGGAATACGTTACAAAATACATTTTGGGGCATGTATTCTGTAATCTGTAGTGGAATACATTTTAAAAGTAACCTTCCAACACTGTATATAAATTAATTTTGTTGAATGGACTTCAAGCATGATGTGCTCAGTAGCTGATAATTTTTGAAGGAGTTGCCTGATACACATACATAAGCTTTGATGTTGATTTAACTGCACTCCTAACTATACAAATACATTACTGTGATCTAGTTATCTTTACTTGTGAACTTGTGCTAGAAATCACTAGCAGTCATGTTAATTACAAGGAGCAGAGGAGGAACTCGAGTGATATACAGAGCTGCTTAAGGCCACAGATTCAGAGCTATTAGTACCTCAGGGTTGATGAAGGGTCCATAAAACACTGGAGTTTAAGATAGGACTCTTTCAACTCCCAGTCAAATCCATGATTATTATTGTAACCACGTTGTTTGTATGCATGAACTTAACAACAGTTTGAGGTTTCAAGATCTAATACTGCTTTTTTTTTTTTTTTAATAAATCAGAGAGCAGGTTTATGTCCAGAGCTCTGGCTGGTGCATAGCAGGTAGAATCTTTGAAGTTAGAGAAGAACTTTCGAAAATGAATCTTTGTACTTTCAGAAAGCTTAACACTGTTATTACAATTACTAATCAAAAAACACATGTTCTAAGGTCACTTTTTTATTGCAGGTACTTTTTTTTTTTTAAGATTTATATATTTTTTTCTCTCAGTATGTTTAAGAAACTTCCTTATGTGCCCCTTTACTTTCTACAAAACGAATAATGGCATCTCGCTACGGCTCCATCTGACGAGCTGTGACAGGCAAGGAGCATACCTGTCCGGACCCTTCTGCTACAGCCTCACTGAAACAGAAGCTTTATGTAACCTCAGTCTGAGCTCATTAGTCACAAAGAGAAGCAAATGACTACTAAATAAAGACTGGATGGGAGCATAGAGTCATGCGGGTAAAAGTATGGACAAGAGAATGAAAGTTTTCTTAATGCTTTTGCAGTATATGTCCCATAAAATTATCTTAGATCTTTTCCAGCTTTTTGTTATCCTAAACAGACCTAAGATCAGAGCTCTGTGAGCAATAACATCTGTTGTAGGACAAATATTTGTCCAAATGTTTGGGCAGTACACAGCAAGAGCAATATGTGGCAACTTTTGAATTCAGTTGAAACAAATAAACAAACAAAAACAAAAAAAATACGTGAAATTCAAATATCAGACTGCATGTCTACGACCAAGAGGAGTCTTAATAAGGTGACACGGTCGGATGGAAGAGAGTTTAAAAATGATTCACCGATGGTTTGGATTTACTTGTGTTGTATTGTTTTTCATTCATTAGGTGTTAGATGAGACTGATACTTTGGGGCACCGGTATAGCTCGCTGGGTTAAGCAGGGGATCCATCCAAAAACGGTAATTGGATTACCGTTACTTTCCCGTAGGAACGCTGCGTTACTGCGTTACTAAAACCGTGATTTTTTGCGAGAATGTCTCACGACAGTGACGTAAGCAAGTGCGACGTTTGTGACAACAGCTGTGTTCAGATCAACAATGGATCATATATCGAGTGTGGGAGAGAGTATGAGTGTGCAGCGTTTAAAACGTGGAAGTACTGACCTTACTTTGAGTTTGATTCCATAAAAAGTGACAAAAACATTAGCGTCCATCGTGCGTGGGGAGAAAACGTCTTTTTACAGCGAAAAAAACCCCTAAACTTCCAAGCAAGCACCGAGTAGCTACGACTCGCGGATTCTTCCACACCGCTGCAACACACCTGCACCAGGGTAAACCTCCGCCTACCCAACTCCTGCTTTACAGGTGAAAATAGAGCAACAGGAGCGCTAGTCTTTGACTTTATTTATTTTCTGCTGTGTTTTACTTGCATCTATTTGAAAGACTGAGTGTAAACACAAAAAATATTTTATTTTATGTGCTGGAATGTGCAGAAAATAGGTTTAAATGTTAAACTAATTTCTTCCAGTCAGAGAATGTTACATATAATTAAATTTTTGCTTGATGCATAAAGTTAAAAGATTAAAACTAATAAAACAAGTTTTAAAAAGAGACTTTTCCATTTGATTACATTTTGTATGATGGATCCTTGGATTACTTTTTTGGGGACGTAATCAGTAATTAGTTACTGATTACTTTTTTCAAGTAACTTGACCAACACTGACTATAAGGCTATTGAAACTATAAAGCTAGTTTCTACTGTTCTGTCATAATAAAAGCTTAGAAAAGCACCTACTAAGTACAGAGTAATTACCTAGTAATCACAAATTAAACATATGTACTATGTAAATGTACAATACAGATATGTTTCAGTTCAAGTCCACTTTCAAATACCAGTGGTGCTCCACAGGGATCTATTCTTGGACCTCTTTTATTTACAATGTTGTATCTGCCACTCAGAACTGTCAAGCAACGTTCTCTTTTTTATTGATTCATTTTAAAGGGTTATATTTATATTTATTTGTTGGAAAGACAGTAATAATAATATTAATAATAATGATAATAATGATGAATAAATAGTATTACTTAGAAAGATCATGACAAATATTTACATAATGCACAAAGAAATTCTGACACTATGTCAGCTGGTAATTACAATTTTTTACAATTTATTTATATATATATATATATATATATATATATATATATATATATATATATATATATATATATATTAGGGGTGCAACAATACTCGATATTGAACCGTTCGATACAGTGCTTTCGGTTCGGTACGCATATGTATCAAATGATACAAAATTTTTTATTTATTTTATCAACTTTTCTTTTGGCAATGCTGTCTGTGTTGAGCGCTCAGTGGATCTGTGTTCGCTACTCCGCCTAGGCTGCACTGTCGAGTGCAGATCCACTGAGCGCAGCGCAAGCTAGCAAGACAGAAGCTAAGCTCGTTGCAACATGGCAACTGCCTCAATGCTACCCGAAATTGAACCTCCCCCACCCTCATTCAGATCTGGCGTTTGGAACTATCTTGGTCTTCATGTGAAGTATGACCCTGAAGGTAAGCGTGTTATGGACAAAAGTAAAACAGTATGTCGGATGTGCCACGCAATGCTCAATTGGTAGGAACGAGTGCGTTAGCACAGTTAGCTCGTTAACGTGTTGACGCCGTCCAGCCCCACGCACGGGGCAATCCGCGGTAACTTGTTAACGGAGATTTGCCGCGTTATGGCGTTAATGTCATTTTAACAAGATTAACGCTGACAGCACTAGCCATGATCCTAGTGCAAAGACAAGTGGAAGCAGACAAAAACAACAAGCACACATGCTACAAACTTTACCCGAGTCATTTAGACAGCCGTTAGCACATGATTCTCCTTATGGGGACCTGATATGTTTAATATGCTGCTGAGAATATAGCCCAGAAGAAGTATATAGTATAGCTTTTATTTTGGAAAGAACCATTTCTCTGTAATAAACACTCTTTTCCAAAGATGAGTGATTTCTCAATCAGATAGATTTATTTATTTTTTATTATTTTGTTGTTTTAGCAACATTAAATTTAAAAACTGTACTTTTGAGTTAAAATATATATTTATAATTTTAATAAATGACAAATTAAAAAGGCATGAACTTTTTTTTGTATCGAAAAAATATCGGACCGTGACACCAAAGTATCGAACCGAACCGTGAATTTTTTGTATCGTTGCACCCCTAATATAAATATATATATATATATATATATATATGAAGTACCTAGTAATTACATAGTATCTGTTAGGCACCATTTTCTACATGGAAGTGCAGTACCTGTAGCACTGTTAATGAGACTCATGTTGCCAACAGTGCCCATACTCATGCACCACTTAAGTACATGATGTTTAAATAGATATGTTGCATTGAATAGTGCAACAAAGTAAGTACATATCAGTTCCGCTCACAGCACCTGGAACTTTTGATGGAACAGCAAGAAGTCAAACACAGGAATGGCAAAGAGTTTGGTTATTTTCAAAATAAAAGACCCTGCACAGGTTAAATGCTTCAGTTCTGCTTCTGTTGTGATTTAAAGCTGAACACCAAAGAGATTCATGCAGTGCATTCCCATGGTAAGATACAGTGCTTGTTTTTCATGTGGTTAATAATCCTTCACTTCACTTCATTCTTCAGGTCACTCTGGATGGATGTTTTTACTTGTTGCTCTGCTCCAAAATGCTAGGTAAATCAGATGCTAATTATGTCTGCCACTGATTAATTTTCTTTACTATTAACAAACTGATCAATTGGCCAAAGATTTCAGCACAAATTTCCTGCTGCTAGAGACAAGACAGAACAGTAAATATGTCTTTATCCCAATGATTTAAAGCAAATAACCAGCAGGATATGTGGAAACGCAGCCTTAAAAGATACTGGAAACCATCACTCCAGCATGGAGGTAAGAGAGTTTGCTGCTCATTATGTTTGAGAACATTAAAGTGTGTGTTCCACTCAGAGTCACATCTACCAATCAGAAGAAGGAAAAGAAGGAGGAGGAAAAACAGTGAGAAAGAGTCAGCTTCTCACTTTACTGACATTTAAATCAGGTACATTCACACACACAGACTCACGGAGTACTTGGCGGTTCGTGGTGACTCAGCGTGTCTGTGGGCGGAGCATCTGAGTCACCCTCAAGCAACTACAGAGCCAATAATACTTTCTTCCATCCATCCCTGCACACCTCCATCATCCCTCCTTTATCTCTCCATCAGGTTCAGGATAACGCTGCTTCTACAAATGATTCTTTCAGATCTTTGCAGGTTTTCACACGTCAGATCTGATGTTTGCTTTCAAAGGAAAAACAATGTTCTTTTCTCGAGTAAACAAACAAACAAACAAACAAACATGGGTTACATAACACATCAGCTGCAGCAGCCACCAGCAGTTTGTTTTCAGTCACAAAATCATCCAATCATCTGCTTAATATTCACTTCATTAATTCATTCATTTTGTTGAATGAAGATTTCCATGTACTCATTATTACCTGTACTAAAAAAGAGAAATGCTTTCCCAGCATGCATCAGTCACAGGAACATAAACATTCATTGTGTGAAGAAAGAAAGTCCTGTTTATGAATGTTTACAGATGTGTTTCACCGTCTCCTGTCATGCTTTGCCTTTAATTTTCTGCCTGTTTTTGTTTCCAGTCAGTGTCACCATAGCAACATCAAACCCAAACACCAAACAAAGAAACAGCTGAAAACTTCACAGTGTGTGTGTGTGTGTGTGTGTGTGTGTGTGTGTGTGTGTGTGTGTGTGTGTGTGTGTGTGTGTGTGTGTGTGGTTATGTAACAGGCAGCAACCCTTTAAGTCAGCCAACAACATCAACAGAAAGTGAAGGGAAAGAGCAACAGGGAGGGAGAGAGGAGAAACAAACCAATCAGATGGTTTTTATCTGCACATCTGCCCAGCTGTGGACTCACATAGAGAAGCTCAACATACAGCTGCGGTTAGAAGTTTACAAACACTTATCTTGGGCATGAATGTTAGGGTGTTTTCTGGCTTTTAATGATTTTGTGGGTCTGCTCTTCTTCCAGGGTGGAATGATTGTACAGCATACATCTTTACTATCACTTTACAAAACAAAAACTGGTTGCACAAGTTTGAGTTTAGGTTTTTCTAATCCACACTGGATGAAAAGTACACATATGTTCTCAAATATATATCCTTAAACCTTTTACCAAGTGGTGCTGAAGATTCTCCAATGTCTTTAAACTTAACAAGGCCAAGGTCTGTGAACTTCTTGTTCGTAATCATGATTGTCTACAGCCAGTAGTTTCTCTTGGCCTCCATAAGAAGGATTTGTTTGACAGCGCCCACTGGATTGACCAATACTCAGAACAATGGGAAAGTTCAAAGAACTCAGTGAAGATCTAAGGAGGGGAATTGTAGATTTACATAAACTGGGAAGGTCTCTTGGAACTATTTACAAATAACTACAAAGTCCAAGATCCGAGATTAAAGAACTGTACATAAGTACAAGTTCAGATGTGTCGCTACTTTGCCATGGAGGACCCAAACCATCAACCCCAGATGAGAGGAAAATGGTTAGGATGTCCAGCATGTCAAACAACAACTGTAACTCACAGCTTTATTCCATCCAAGTATATATATACTCTGTCAGTGCGCCCCAGGGCAGCTGTGGCTACAATGTAGCTTGCCATCACCAGTGTGTGAATGTGTGTGTGAATGTGTGTGTGAATGACTGAATGTAGTGTAAAGCGCTTTGGGGTCCTTAGGGACTGAGTAAAGCGCTATACAAATACAGGCCAGGCCATATTATTGTCTTATGCATGCTGTATAAATATAGATAACCCAATGAAAAATACCACTTAATTATCAAGGTTGGACTTAAGCCCACCAATTCCACTCGTGAAAGAATAACATTGTCTCTCACCTGTATGCACTTCAAGTCTTCCTTTATTGAAGCTTTCAGCATCTCTGATTACTTAATGACAATCCCAAAAAGCTGGAAATACAGAAACCACCAAAATGAGGACATGTCATGAAAACATGTTATTAACTTTATTTATAAAGAACTTTTCTGAACCTGTCACGCAAGGAAAGGACTTCACAATGAGCCGGAATTAGGTTATAATGTTTCCCCATATCATCTGTTAAAGGAGGCAATAAAGGAAGCATTGGTGCACCTTTCCTTAGTATCTGGAGAAATCAAACGGCTCTTAGGGCAGCCACAAGCCCTAAGAGCCGTTAACCTACTTCTAGGTTAAATCATTCAGTTAGAAAACTTCCAAAGCATCTTTTCTGAAGACTAACCTAACTTTTCTGTGGTGAATGTTTTATTATTTCATAAAAGTCTGGGTAACACTGGTGTGTGTGTGGGTAAGTAAACCTACAAATCTCGTCTGTGGGTGTTAGAACTGGTGTCACAGACGTGTTCATTTTATCACTGCGCTTTCTGATGAAGACGTCATGATGAGGATGGATGTTCTTCATCCCTGCGGTGGGCTCAGGTGATGACACTGGTGATCAGTTTTGACGGAGGAGATGAAGCAGACTCGGATCTCCTCTCTCCATCAGATCCTCGCTGACATCCACCATGTTATATCGTTTCTCCCTCCTAAGATGCCCTCGCATGATAGCTGCTGTCACCTCGATGTGACACGAGCAATGGGCGGGGCCCAGCAGCGCCTCAGGTGAGTCTCATAAATAGTTAACGAGGCAGAAAGATTGAATTAAAGGAGACGCTTGAGTGGATGGATGCTGACTTTCCTGCAGATGGAGTGAGCGGGGCTTCTAACCGATCCAGCGGTCAGAGCAGGATGCTGAAATGAATCAGATTTACATATCCTACCTCTTCATCGCCATCTGAACACACCCCTGATTCCTGACTTTAAAACTATTATAAATCATTGAAAAAGAAATACCTCTGAAAGACAAAACCTCAGTCGGCCGTTTGAGCCTTTAATAATCCTTTTAATAGCATCATCTTGTAACAGCAATGCCTCCACTGTGATGTCTTCCTCCCATCAGCGAAAGGAAGTGTATCTGTCACTGTCTGTATCTGGCATTTTTGTGCAAATATTTGGATTAAAATTGGCTTTTATTTTAACTTTCATGATAATTAAACCTGGTTAAAAGAGATACTGACTAATTTTTTTGTGGTTTTGTGATTCCGTCTAGCCACCCCAACCTCCTTCTCTGAAACTGCAACTTCTTCATGTGTGTACATTTCAAGTTTTGGAGAGGTCTAGTGTGAAACAGACACAGCGAAACAGCATGTCTATTACACTTTTTGCCCTAAACTGGGTTGGAAAATTTACTTAGGGACTAAGTAAAGCGCTATATAAATACAGGCCATTTATGTTGGATTTTGACCTCTGTTTTGTTGATATTTTGTTCTCATGACGAGACGGAAGGTGCCATGGTATTATGTATATATACCACATTTGTCATCTGTACAAGTTATCCTTAGCACAGAATATTATGATTGCATTCTGTGACTGTGGGGGTTGATAACTTGTTCCTATAAATTTTTTCTATGCTTGTTATTATTCTTTGTCAAATACCATACAGACTGCTGCAGTACTTTATGTTGTTCTTGACCCCTACGAAAAATCTCACAAAGACATCTTGTTTGTGTAGATTGATGTATGTCAGATTTATGTAATATTGGTAGTACCTTAATTTCAAAATGAGCTATTAGTCCACTTGATGCACATCTTTATCAGCACACTTTGCTATATGAAATCTAAACACTCACTGTCTAATGCTGTTTGCCTATGGCCCTGGAGTGAAGGCAGATGGTCCTTTCCTTTTACATTGTAGATACGTCTTCTCACTGTCATACAATAACCAATGGTTTCAAGGTTTTCAGATTGTTTTTTTGTTGCTCTCCACATTGAATATTTACCTGCGTGCAGCCAAAGTCTGCTCAAACTCAGACTACAGGTGGAGAAAGATAGCTTCGGGTACTAAAACTATGAATATTTATGCAGATATGTGTTTAGCGTCCATATCTGCCTGTTTAGTAAAGGCGTATATGATGACTGTGTTTCCTCTGGAAGTGGGAAGATCTTGTTTTCTAAAATGTAGTCACCCAAAACTGTTCAGTCATCTTTCTCGCTCTCTCTGGCCTTTTTATTACCACTATTCATGTGCAGCACATCATTAAGATTAATTTTTGAAAACCAATAATGTCCAATAACGTCTTGATGCATGCTCAATCATCCAGGTAAGTAAATCTCCAAAAGTTGATTCTGTTCATCTGGACGTAGCATTTTGTGGGAGAATCATTTCGTCACTCATCCAAGTGACTTCTTTAGTCTCAGCTGACTGCAGGTTTCCCCAATCCTATAAACAGGACATTGCACAGTGACTGAAACTAGCACCACTGAAGGAACAATGGGCTGGGAGGTCATTTCCTTCATTATAATTATACAAATTCTCATGGCCATTGATCAAAGACCACTGATCAATGGCCATGAGTATCATTCACAGAGAGTTGGGGAATGGCTGCAATCACAGCATTGCAAGATGGCGAAAGATGTACCCTTAGGCCCCCTCCTCGATTCAGAGATGGTCTTTCCCTTTTCACATAAATGACTCCGCGCTCAAACCAACGTTCCTCCCTGTCCAGGATGTGTACATCCTCATCATTGAAAGAGTGTCCACTGGCCTGCAGGTGTGAATAGACTGCAAAGTCCTGGTCTGATGAGGTAGCTCTTCTGTGTTGTGCCATCCGCTTCGCCAGAGGTTGTTTGGTTTCCTTGATATATAAATCCTGGCAACCCTCCTGGCACTTAACAGCGTACACTGTGTTACTCTGTTTGTGTCGGGGACCCGATCCTTGGGGTGGACCAGTTTTTGGCGTGTTTTGGGGTTTGAAAATCACAGAGACACACGTTTAGAAAAAATGCGTCTCAACTGTTCTGATACTCCTGACACATATGGGATCACTACGGGTTTTTGCTTAGGCAGCGGTTGTCCTTCTCTCCTGGATCGGCTGGAACTTTCTTTTGGCGCCTTCCCAGCTTTGACATTGACAGCTTTGGATCTCATCTTTAACTTACAGAAGAACTTATAGCCTTCCAAAACACTAAGTAGTGGTTTTAATAGTGCTGTGTTGATACTATATCTTTAAATAAATGTATATTGTGATTATGGCTGTTGGCCTTTGGGGTGGTTTTTTCTGCAGATCATTGTGTAATTAGATCTCTGCTTTCTGATTGGTACTGGGATCTAACCTGGCTTTCTATATTGTGATTGTTGCTTGTCTTAAACTACACTGATGATGGCTTCATTGTTGTGTTTTTGCACTTTAATAAATGCAGTGAAGTATTTTTTTTTCTCAGACTGGGAGCGTTCTCTTTCTTTTCTTGGTTCTCATGTTTAAAGAAAGACGGCGTGAAGCAGCAGAGAGCGCTGGGCCGAGGGCTTGTGAGGCAGAAAACATGTAAAACTACAATAATAGGCGCTGACGTTCACTGTCAACACTCGTTTAATCACAAACGTCTTTATTTTTAACAAACAGAATCATCAGAGAGCAGAAATACAGAGAAACAACATGACTGCGAACACACCGATACAGCTCGCTCTGTGTGTGTGTGTGTGTGTATGTGTGTGTGTGTGTGTGTGTGTGTGTGTGTGTGTGTGTGTGTGTGTGTGTGTGTGTGTGTCGAGGTGTGGGTGGAGGGGGTATTAGTCACCAGAAATGGCACAGAGCCGCTCTCTCTCTCTCCCTCTCCCTCTCTCCCAGTAAGTGGGTCACTCCATCTGGAGCAGAATATGGAAAAACAGCAACACAACATTTTCTACCAAACAGCTTAACACACACACACACACACATACAGACACGTAGAAGAAAAAACGCTTGTTTCAGTCTGTCTGAAGTCAAAGTACCAACACTGAAGCGTTAGCCAGTCGGCTGCTTAGGTCAGATATCACTCATTTAGATACTGGATTAGATCTAAAGGGGTTCAAGAGTTTATTCTTTAGATCTCTAAAATGCAAACTAACTATGTGTTAGTTACCTTTTTCATGTATTACATGGATTTTTTTAATCAGTACCTGAACCTAGTTAAAAGCGCACCTTCTGACGGACTGTGGACTAACTTTTACAGTGCTGTGGAAAAGTATTTGCCTCTCTCTAGATTTCATATTTGTGTCACTTAAATGCTTCAGATCATCAAACAAATGTTAATATTAGACAAATATAACCTGAGTAAATGCATAATGCAGTTTTTAAATTTATTAAGAGAAACAACGTTATCCAGACCTACCTGACCCTGTGTGAAAGAGTAGTTGCCCGCAAAACCTAATAACTGGTTGTGCCATCCTTGGCTGCATGAACTACAATCAGGCATTTGTGATAACTGGCAATGAGTTTTTCTCACCGCTGTGGAAGAATTTTGGCACGCTGTTCTTTGCAGAATTGTTTTAATTCAGCTACACCGAGGGGTTTCAAGCATGAACAGCCTGTTTCAGGTCATGCCAAAGCATCTCAATCGGATTTAAGTCTGGACTTTGATGCTGACCTTAACTGAGGAAAATAGGCCTGCAGTTCTTTAGATGGTGTTGTGGGTTCTTTTGTGATCTCCTGGATGAGTCATCAATGCACTGTTGAAGTAATTTTGGTATTCCCACCACTCCTGGGAAGGTTCATCACTGTTCCAGTTTTTCTCCATTTGTGGATAATGGCTTTTGCTGTAATTCTCTAGAGTCCCAAAGCTTTAGAAATGACTTTAATTTTTTAAATTAGGTTGAAATTTCTAAAACAAACGAGGACCTCCTGTAGTACTTTAGAAAAGCTGTTGTACCTCTAAATTTCCAATAAGGTGTTTTACTTTCTGAGGGCATTGCCACCGGGTGGTTATCATCTGTAGAGGATTTCTTTTCTCATATATTGAGGTTTCTCACGTGACGTCATCTGTACATATAGAACGAGACACAACCATCAGTTTGGTGCGTGGCTCCTGTAGGTTGCTGGCTGTTGCTGGGTGAAATTGGCTGCAAAGAGCGTGTTTCACCAAAAACCTCATTATGGTCACTGTGGTTGCCTGTAGTTTGCGTAGAAGATACCAGCATGTCCACAAACACAGGCCAGCCACCACCGGGCAGCAGTACTGTAATGCACTTCAAAGCACTTTAACGGTTTTACTGCCACTTTGAGAGTTGCTGGCAAGTTTGTAGACAAATCAACCACAACAATCACAAGGTTTTTCTTCCAACTGATCAAAGAGCGTTTTTACCTAGCGACCAGATTGTTGTAGACAGGTGTTTAGTCCTGAGTGATTGGGGCCTTTTTTATTCATCGTATTTTGTCACCAAGATTGTCACAAGTCCACAATAATATAAACTTGTCCACCACTAGGGGGTCAATGTCTACAAAAGTCCTGTTGTGAAGACAGCAACACCACGTGAGAAACTGGGACTGTTGTAGAGGGCCGTTCAGTTCTAATCAATAATAATTTTCTCGCTTTATGAGCTTTTCACTCCACAACAGTGCCAGTGCGCTGCATTGTCTGCTTTGCTCTAGATGGGAGCACAATTTATGAAATTAACATACTATGAACTTGAAACTACTCATTGAGACCATGACCCCATCAGGAAAATGTTTACTAAGATCATAAATCAAGCGGGAAATTTGCCATTTTAACCAAATTACTTCTTTTTACACCAGATGAGTTATCCCACACTGGGCATTAAAAAATAATGCAGGGTTAACGCTGTAAGGGCATCTGTTACATCATTTTTTTAGTCTTTATACCAAAATGGGTGACAACCTTTGATTAGCAGTTGTGTGAATAACTGGTAGAGAAAAACACTCAGCTGTGCAGCCTCTGTGGAGCTCTGTGTGTTCTTATTGAAGGTGTTATTGTTGGGATTTGAGTCTCCATTTGAGAGTCAACTGAAAGCAGCCAGTTTTTCTGACCGGCCTGTGTGTTTTACTAATAACAGTGTGACTGTATTATTAAAGGATTTCCATAAACACTGTCATTAACACGACTGACTCAGTTTGGCTCTGTCAAAAAACAGACTCCAGCCTTTCTTTCACCTGTTTGGTCAAACTGTAAATGCTACCTTTATTCCTAAGGAGTGCCATCTTTTTTCACTAATACGTTATCTGAATAATTTATTATGAAAACTGCATTTATGAATCAACATTTGTATAAAGATGAGTGTCAGTTCATTCTCGACTAAAACTGACACACAAGAGCATCAAGAGTGTGTCAGTGTCTGACCGAGCTGTTTCACCCCCACGGTTACAGCTCATAGCTAATCATCCTGTTTAGAGGAGCATGCTGACTCCAGATAACATTTGAAGCATTATAAGGAAAAAGTCGAGATATAAATCTTAAGTGCTGTTATTGGTTGCAAGACGAGAAGAAAATGATGATGGGGATGATGGGGATGAACAAACGGTCTAAACAAGCCGCTTCAGTCCTGCTGCTCTGATTCACGGGGAGAGAAATCACTTCATCCTGATGACTCACTGATGAGTTCAACAGGCAAAAAACCCTCCGAAGATAAATAGATGGATACACTGTGTGCTCAAAAGTATATGGACATCCTTGTTCACAACCTCTAACGGATTGGCTGCTCTTTGACAAGGATCTTTTCTTAGATCCTTAACAGTGCTGTAGGGGTCCTAAGGGTGGATTTTGGTGACTGTGGACTTTTCCTGTTTGCTGAGACCACAAAACATTTTTTCTAAACTTTGACTGAGTCCTGTGTTTCCTAAAAGCAACCATAGATTATATGAGTTATGATGGAGCCACTAGTAGTAGATAGATTTTGGACTGCAAAAATGTTTATGAAAGATTCACAGATGTTGGTCAACTCAACACATTTACCTCACTGTATTTATATAAAATTGAATCTTGTTACACTTTCTTTTATAACATTTTTGCTTGTTACGAAGGAGTTCTGCAGGTTTGAGGATTTCAGCATGTCTCAGTCTTCTGCTTCTCTTGAATATCTCAATATACAGTAAATCAAAACTGGGAAACGTAATAGGGAACCATCTGATGTGCAAATTTCCCCAAATTTCTCAACATGAAACTGAAAAAATGTCCCTAAAGGCCACAACAGAGACAACACTCCCTTTACATTTCAATGGATTTGGTACTTTCATTATGTGAACAGAACACCCAAGGACACTATTGTAAAATGAGTGTGATGTGCTTTATCTCTGTCATAAGGCAATCTCCAAAATCCCAGCTGCAAGTGTCTAAAAAAAGAGAGAGAGAGAGAGAGAGAAGCAGCGGTTGAATGTTTCATCACTGGTATATTGACACAAACATCTGAACACAGCAGAACAAAGTGAAGCGTAATTAACACAAACCAATTTATAATAAATAGACACGAAGAGGTTGAACAAATCAGATTGTACATACACACATTTCAGTATATTAATAACAACAACTTTTATACATTTGTACAAAAATAGAATCATTAGAGACATCAAAAGCCTCTCTCAAGTTCAAAAAAATAAATATCTGCTTGACACTTGCCAACAGTATATTTGAGAGTCTCTGATTTGTCAAACACAAAACACGAACTCTAAAAGAAACATCTGTGAGCAGTAAATATTTCTGTCTGTCTTTGCAGTTACATGTTTTTCTGTCTGACAGCTGCAATCTGCAAACGTGATACAGATGCTGATTGGACAGTAAAGCCAGTGCAAAACAGAGTCTGAAATAGAAAGGGTCAATTAGCCTCATGGCTGCAAATGTGATAAAATATCAACCAGCACACTGCATAAACAACAACAGGATTGTTAGGTGAGTAAACAACTGTACGACTAGATTAAAAGCCCAGTCTGTTAACTTTTCACAATATAAATCTGAGGTGCACCCACATCCAAAACTTAGAAAATCCACAACAACGTGTACAGTTATCAATCAACAAGGTACCCTCACATGTAACACAAACTGTGGGCTGTATTCTTTGTATCTTGGAACCAGTTGTGATCTTTTAAATGTCTGTCATAAATCAGCTTTTAAAATCATACAAATTCAGTCAGGCAAAGTTTGGACCTTTGGGCCCACTAATGCCCACTAATCATCCTCAAGACCCCTCCAAACCCCCTAGGGTCCTCTGGAAAGCTATTAAAGACCTCAGGAAGTTTCACAAGGACTGAATTAACCTCTTTATGGACCTCACGGACCCCATCAGAGACCAGAATTTGAATATATACTCAGGGAAACTTGGCAAAATCATCAGTGATTCTCACGTACCTGTGCAATATTCTCAAGAATATTTATACAATTTTAAGGAAATCTGCCTGTCATTAAGAGCCTTCCCTCAAAGTCTACAGTCTAGTACCTTGCAAAATCCCATTAGGGCTCTCAGGATACCTGTTCTAGGAACTTATGAAGGCCCTGGTAGAGGCAAATACCTTGGGGAACTACAACCTATATCTAAGTCCACCAGAATTCATTCTAGTACCTGTACAACCCTTATAATGATCTCACCCCTCCAGCACCTCAGAGTTCTCCCAAAGGCATTATCAGTTTTGTCAAGGCCCTCAGAAATCCCATTAATGACATTGACTTCAGGACCTCAGAGCTGTCTGACCAAGGACAATTATTATCCTCAGACTTCTACCACTACAGACTTTTACAGTGTACTTAAGAAACCTACAAGGTCATTAAGGACATCTCAAAACTTTTCAAGTTCCAGTGTTTGTAGGATTTCTAGGTAAAGCTAAGCTCACCCAAGTATCTCTGGAAGCCCAGAAGGGAGACCAATATGGACCTCGGGATCTGCACCATCTGCAGAGGTTTTCCTATCCCTCCTTAAGGACCTCATTTCTGCAGAAACCTCAATCTTTAGATAAATATACATATGAAGAGCATTATTTTTCATACCTGAATATATCTGAGTGAATTTTCCTCCCTGTATGTTTTAATTACATTTAGAAATGTCCGTTTGACCTTGAATTGAATCTGAAATGTATTCACGAATGCTTTATTCCAGCATCCTCAGATGTATCGTTCTCTTTGTCAAAAAACCTTGGAGGCCCATTACAGCCAGGTGATAAAAGAGATTAAATTCTTTCTATGACAAAAATTTAAGAGTCAACAGAACATGTTTTCAGTCTAATTTTGTGGCACAAATCTATGAATATTTTTTATTTCCATCTATTTTTCCAGCATCAATGGGCTTCTATATAACCTGCTAACAAATGCACCAAATAAACTCACTTACATGAACCATTATTTTTTTTTATAAGATAAAAAGTAAATCAGTAACAACATCAGAATAATGAATATTAGTCAACACTAATTTTCTTGTTTCACAATAGTATGAATATAAAACAGATATGAAACAATTCCTTTTCCATAATAACAGTTCATCATCTGCAGAAAAGTAAACAAAGAGTCAAATACCTTAACTTTTAAAAAAAATAATTAAATTCTTCCAACACGGGATTGTTTTGCACGCGGTCACACAAAGTTAAATGTGAAAACAAAAAGATTTAAATGATTTGGATTCCCTTTGCAAAGTTATACACATTTAAACTTAAAACAAGTGCAGATCTTACTGTGCACTTCCTTTGTTTGTAACTCAAGAAAAATCCCAGCAGATTACTCTGACAATCTTTCAAAAGTATTCATGAACACCAAAACTTGCATGTTTATGTTTGTCCCTCTGGAGCCATTCATTTGCATCTGGAACCATTAGCCTCTTGAATTTTCAAAACTGCCACCATTTTCCAAAATTGCTATTAATTCCAGCGTAGAAAAAAGCAATCTTTATGTGTCGAGAGTATAAAAGGTGGACATAGCGTTCACGTCTGAAGAATGAATCCAATGTGGAAAGACGTTCGAAATTCATCCTTTTTAACATCTACCAGGAAGCATCTGCTCTGGATGCAAAAACATATCCAGTCTGGCAGAAGTCTGAGGAAAAAGGATGTTTGAACTTGACCTCTCTAGACCCTAACCCTAACCCTTGCTGAATATATGAGCTCAGTCGCGGGTTTATCATCACTTTGAATAAATCCAAACATAAGTTAATTGTCTAAACTGTCTAAACTGGTCTTAAAGGAGGATTATTGAATAACAATCTGTAAGTCTTTAGCCAGGGTGTGCATGTGCACATACCGGTTTATGTGTGGTTTCATAGTCAGACCCACCCCATCGTCCGTCACATCTAGTTTCAAAACATTGAAGGCGGCAGTGAAATCTAGATGTGAAATCTTCCTCTAGAGGACTGAAAACAGGACCTCACAAACCAGTAGATGGTAAAAGATGAATACATACACCTTTTATCTTTTGAATTCCACATACTTGCCTTTGGGGAAGTCAAATTTACGCCTTTAAAGCTTCTTAAGAGCTACTTTGTTTCACATTTACAAAATTTTTTACAGTTTCAAACATAAAACACAGGTTAAACTGCAATTGAACTTTCATTAGGACAATGTAGCTAACACTGAAGAGACTGCTGAATATGATCCAAAGAAAGAGAGAGTTAAATGTGTCAGACCTACAGGCGTCACATAAGCTGCACGTGCTGTGCAGGTTGAGAGATTATCCTTCTATAACCTTGATATGCATACTGCAAATGGTAGGCAGGTAGGGGTCAATCCAAGAAATCTAGTTGAAACAAAAGTACCTCAACAATTTATCCCCTGTTCACAAAAATTTTTGGAAAACAAAGTTGAGCTATGATACAAACAAAACTGAGGTGTAATTTAAGAGTGTAATTTTAAAGTGGACTTATATTTGGTCAAATGTGTATCTTTTTGTTTTTTTGCCACATTTGGTGGCCATCATGAATTTTCAAAAGGCTAATGATTACCTGTGAACATTTTGGTACTGATGAAGTACTTCTCTGGGAAAAACATAACTTTAATGTAATTTCTTTCTCAAAACACTTTGAAAAACCTCCATCAACAAATGTGACTTTGTAGGCCAGACTGGAGCTTAAAGAGTGATTAACATAATCAGACTACATACCTTTGCTTTAAAAACAGAGCTGTTGAAGTTGAAAGATATTGTTTGTAAAGAAGCCGGTCTTTAGTTGCATTAACACACTGTTATGAAATTAAAGAGATTAAACTGATAATCAGATTACAAAGCAAAAAAAAAACTAAATAATGCAGCACAGATCATGTTAAATGAAAATGATTAAAGAAAGTTTCTTCTGACCTTGAAAACAGATGTTTGTAAATTATGACAAGAAACCACAGTTACATTTCCTACTCTGTAAATAAAAGTAATCTGATTACATGAAAGAGTTTTTCATTTCATTTCGGTATTTTGATGCTATGATAAATCTTCTCAGCTCGCACTGTAAAAACAATATTTTTTAGATAATTTACTTCATCTGTAACATCTTAAATATGTTTTTAGTGTGAATAAAAAAAACAGAGGTGGAAGGTGTGATGTGTGAAAAATGTTGTGAGCGGTTCATAATAAATGTGGAAATCTGACAGTTTGTTCCACTTGTTAAACAAATGCATTGTGTGGAATCTGAACACTTTAAGTCTCAAATGTTGCCAGGTGTTCTTTAAGAAGTTGTCGTCCGTAATCCAAACCTTGCTTGCATTCTTCCATTTGCTTCCTTTCCAGTCTCCTCTGTAAAGCTCCGCCCCCTTTGGCTAGGTGACAGAGAGTTTCCGGGACTCTGAATGCCGTTAACATCCACCTATCCTTCTGGAGGCGTTGATGACACGAGCCGCTTACTCTCTGCTCGCTCCAACTGAAAGCACAAGCAAAATCTTAAAAGTAAATGGCCTCTTGGCATATTCTCGCGATGTCCCGCCTCCTCAGCAGCTGGAGTCCTCGCTGCCGGTGCCTCCTCCTCCGGCCTTGCTGGCAGCTGATGAGCTTACCGAAATCTGGCAGCCATTTGTGACGTGACTCATGACCTTCTGTTTCAGCTGAGCGACCTGTTCCCGTAGCATAGCGGCGGTGGAGGCCAGGTCCGAGTTCTGGCTCTTCAGGACTTTCACCTTCTCCTCCAGCCGTGAGATGCGCTCCAGCTTCCGCTTGCGACATTTAGATGCGGCAATCCGGTTGCGAAGTTTCTTGCGTTCTGCTTTGATTCGCTCCTGTGTCTCCAGGTCGATTGGCGAGAGCGACGGTGGCGAGGTGGGGTCCCCTGCAGGATGAGGGACCTCAGGGACAGTCTGCGGGGCATCCAGGCCTCGAGGGTGTGGCTGAGGTGCTCCACCTCCACCGTGGCCTGAGCCTCCACCATATGCCATCTGCCCTCCAGAGTATGGCATCTGGCCCGGGTTGTAGCTGCTCAGGTTGGTGTAGATGGGCATATCTCCGCCTGACATCAGATTCCTCTGGTAGGACGCCTGCAGGGAGACACTAGAGGATGAAGGCGGAGACATGGGCCCACCTCCAACCAGCTGGTTCTGCTTGTGAAGGTCTGCCAGCGCCTTGACAAAGCCATCAGCAAATCCTTCTTGCTCGTTGGTGGCCTGGTTGCGGTACATGAAGGGATTGGTGGAGTTTGGCACCGGGCTGGTGGTGACCAGCCCCTGGTTGGACTGAATGATCAGGTGCTCCAGATCTGGGGACGCCAGCTTTAGCAGGTTCATGTCTGCTGAGGATGCTGCAGAGGACGCTGCTGATGTCATCAAGGAGCTGTTGCTAGCCAGCCCCAGGATGTTGGGGTTCCCACCCCTCCCTCCTGCTCCACCACCACTGGGGAAGTGGTGACTTCCTGCCATTGACATGGCTTTCTTACTCATCAGCATCTTGTTTCCCGAGTAGCGCTCGTATTCGGCGATCTGGCTGAAGCCGGGCACAGCGGGGGAGTCATCGTGGTAGAAAGGAGTCTCCATCTTGGCCGTCATTGACAGAGAGGCGTCTCAGAAGAAATCTTCATAATCAGATTAACCTGAATATGAGAGCTGATTGAAACGTTCCACTGACGTCTGCGTCTGGAGGATGAAGGCAAGACGAAGAGAAGAAAAAGAGTTCCTGCAGGAGGAAGAAACATGTCTGTGAGAGGAAGAGGAGGACCAAAACAACAGGACAATCACTACCCCTCACCTCTCATTCTCCTGCTCTGTTTGTGGGTTCATTTCACCCTGAGCTAAGGCTGAAGGAACACAGCCACCTCTAATTTGACAATCATGCTCACCATCTTTTCTATTTCAGAAATGTATTTTCATGACATCAAATATGTGTCTGCATTCACGTCTTCATACTGTTTGTATCCTTGTTTGTTCCTGATTTTACAGACAACATGCCTCACTGCATTATGACTCAGTGATGTTCATCAGAAACAAAAACGTTTTAATAGCACTTGCATATCCAGCTCCAAACTTAACTACACCTTGTTCTGAAAATATGCTCAGTTGTATGGCCTCTAAACTTGACAGATTATTGCTTGTAAATATTTCGTTTACAAAAAAATTGGATTAAAGCTTCTTTTCAGTTGTCTGTGCTATCAAAAAACCAAGAGGTTTAATTTACAAGCAAATTAAAGGCACACGGGTTTTCTAATTGTATGAATAATGAGAAATATGTTCTTCTTATTTTAGTCCTGCTGATTATTTCCAACTACACCCTCCTGCACTGTAGCCAGTCGTCCTTGTTCTACTCTGCAGTCTCTGTGAGCTCAGCACATGAACCAGCTCTCCACCTGTTGCAGGTTCTGGTTAGGGTGATGCTTGAAGTCCCAGCAGAGCAGAACAAAGAAGCCATTGCCAGCTGCAGTCCAGGAGGGTGGAGTTGGAGTCCATCTAAACATGGGATGAGAAACTGAAAGAAATGAAAAACTGTCATATCAGCAACCCAACCAGTGTTTCCCACTAATGTGAGTTCTTCATAGTAACATCTCTAACTGGTCAGCTAACCCTATAGCAATAATATGAGCTGCTAAAATTCTCTAAAAACCAAGAAAAAGTTCTCCTTTACAAGAGGCTACACTGGTGGATTCTTTATGAAAAGAAAGGAGCCCCACAATTCACAACACACAGTGTTCTACACTTTATACTTACAAGCTGCTGATATGTTTCTGACCTCCAACGACAGGCTGTTACACTTAGACCTAAATTCAATATGCTGCTGTAATAAAATCTGTTTCCTTGCAAGTTGTCGCTTTCTGAGAACAGCAAATATTTGTGAGTCTTAATAAAGGCAGTTGGTGCAGTGGGTCATCTCTCCTGGGAGACGGGGGAATATGAGTGGACAGGATGAGCAACTAATGTAACTATGACAAACATTTCCACTTTTAAAAGGCAACAAACGTCTACACTTGGAGGATGATCCTAAAGCAAATCCACCATGATCCTTGCATGGGTCTTCAGTAAGGCTGTTACGGTGTAAAAACTAGAGCTGGCTAAGTAAACGATACAGGATCCTGTCAAAAAACAGTTATTACAGAGTGTCTTACACATCCCTGATTATGTCGAGATTTCCCTCCAAAGGTGAGATTTACAGCTTGTTTAAACTTGTTCACTGGGCTGCTCCACTAGTGAAACCTTTATATGACGAGCACTGATGGTCTGATAGAAAGGAGCAGATGTACTCCTGAGAAGAAAGCTCAACGTTAACATGACCGTTGCTCACTGCAGGAATCCATCATGCTGTAAACATTACAGAGGAGTCTGTTTCAGGTATTTATTGAAGTCTCATTAAATGGACAAGCTGTCGCCTCGTTCTCTTTCAGCAGATTTGCAGACGTGGGTGAAAAAAATGACCGTACATGCGCTCAAGTTTGAAAATCCTGGGATTTCTTGGGCAATTTTTTCCAAACTATAATGTCTGATTGTGTGAAGTGATTTTAGTGAAACTTCACTTTTGAATTGATTGAATACTTTTGTAGTATGCAGTATTTTTTGTAGATGCTTTGTGTGAGCTATTCTACTTGCTGTTATAGGTTTTGTTTGACATTTTGGCTGCTGCTACAGTATTTTATCAACTTTTGGGAAAAATAAAGCATGTCTCATATCCTATGAGTTACTGACTCAGAGAGTCAATTCAGGTCAGTTCAAACTTTACCAGCATGTGTATGGTCGTGTATTTTTAAAGTTTCTATCTCTGCAGCAAGAGGAGCTGAAGCGACTACACGACAGTGAGCTAATTTACTCAGAATCTGACCGGTCTGAATGCCTGCAACAAGATCAGCTGCACTCACTCCTTGAATCGTCTTTGGATGATACACCCAGTCATACCAAAGCTTGGAAAATAACCATTTGTGTTCTAGGATATAAATGTCATAGATTTGAAGAAAACATTGCACAACCATTTTTTCCCAAACCACAACATTTTCTAAACCTAACTCATTAGCTTTGATAACAAGTGACTTCTTATCAGTAATTAATGATACATTAACGATCACCTAAACTGAGTGTAAAAATCAGTCATGGAATGACCCGACTTGTGGTCTCTGGTGTGAGCAGTGAAATGATTCATTCGACTGAAATTAGGGCTGTTCCTGACATTTAATTTGTGTTTTGTATCAGGAGGGAAACTAACACTAGGAAAACAATGAAAACTGGGCACATTCCAACAGAATGCGGTTAAACATCGGTCGTACAAATACTGCGTGGGAATTTACGAACCATTTGAAATCATTATTCACCTCCCCCAATAATTACTGTTTTAAATGTCACTGAAGAGTGGGAAACTTTGTCTAATGTGTTACGCTGCTCACACGCAATGCTAAATTAATTTGCCGAGCGTTGCTAATGTCAGTATGGCTAGCACATGTGGCTCTCCGTCCTTGCATGCTTCCACGTGCCTTGTGGTTAATGTGGTTTTCATTTTGCTTCAGTTCTTATGTCAGCTTACTCTGACACCACTGATGTCCTGCAAACCCGATCTGGTTGGTGCGGATGCCAAACTTCGCACAATTACATCCTCTTGTCAGAAAAAGGAGGGCCCTCCGTCTGTCAGCGAAGGTCGGCTTTTATCAAAATAATTCACTTAACCAGCTGGCATTTCTGGCACTGACCAGCAAGAGCAGCAAATTTAAAAGTCAAATTTGTCAAATATGTATGTGGACACGATGAAACTGGACAGATAAGATTTAATTTCATTAGATTAGAGTTTGAGGCTATTTCATGAACTGTGTTTAGGGTTGCCAGGTTGGGTTGACAGATGGGTTAGATATATAGATTTCTTGGAGATGGTTTTGAAATAGGAGAGAAAGCTGGGGAATATGAGAGTGCTGGTGGGCATGGATAAACCCTCCAGAGATAATATCAAAGCACGTGTAAGCAGAGGACCATGGATTTATTTATTTATTTTGTTGACAGCAGTTTGAGAGCGTTTTTAGAATATTTTATATTAAATATTAGAGATAAGTGTTGCACCTGTCTGAATGGATTGAAGTCTTTGTATTTTAATGCTTCATTTCTTCTCTCTGTTTATCTGGCTTTACTGTGTGGGTAAAACAACAGTGTGTATTCTATATATAACAAGTGTTGTTGGAGCTTTACCCCTTTCAGTTCTTAACCTCTTCTCCTAGTCCAGAAAGACAGAAACCTCTAGTCTGTTTCCACAAAAGGGCAACACATGGGTCTGAAAATATTTTTTGCTGAAAAGGAAACACAGTGGTCGAGTTTGAGTTACACGGAGAGACAAATAACCAACACAGTGACAAGCGTCACTGTAATTCCTGAATCCTTTTCATGAATAAAAAAAAAGAAATTACAAAAACATCCCCTCTATCCTTTAACCTCAACAATTCAGATGCAGTGTGTGTCATGTGGTGATGAAACTGACCACGAGGCGAGACGCTTGAGGAACTGATTCAGCTCAGGTCCACCGTCACCTCGACTCTTTGCTTCCTTATAATTTAATCAGAGCAGCATATTGAGAAATAAGAGAAAAAACCCTCAGAGTAAGAAACAGCAGTCAAGGTCATGCGTGAGGAAGATCTCCCCACAGGAGAGGAGTGAAAACGTCAGATAGAAGTTAGTGTGATAATCACGGGCTGCACACAGGTGATTATCTGAGCTCAGGTGACTAACAGCAGCCCAGCACGATGAGTCTGAAGCTTACAAAGACAAACAGGCTAATGTGACATTGATGCAACTCTTAAAGTTAAAACAAGGGACAACAGGCATCACTTGATGCTTAAGCTAATGCAAAAACAGCTTAAACATCATGGCTCTGAACATACTGGAACTTCTAAGACTTTGAATTTTTATATTCTATTCTATCAGCTTTTAAAGTATGTCTGGTCTGAGATGTTGAACCAGTAAGAGCGATCTGGTAGGCTCACATGGATGCATATTGTTATGATTATTTAGTGTCTGTAGCATCATTGTCTCCAGACTTTTCAGTCTGGAGGCAACACCTAAAACAAAGTTTTAAAATAAGTGGTAACTGTTTTATTTAACCCAGCCTATAATCTATTTCTCAATCTTGCTGAATAATGATCATATAAAACAAATTTTACGTTCATTATTAATACTGGTAGAAAACATGTGAAGATTATGTGTATGATTTGAACTTGGGTTTGCTCATTTCAGTTTAGTTTTTACTGTAAAAGTTTACTTTTTAAAATTTATTTTATTTATTTTAATTTATTTAATCAGTCTCAGTTTTAGTCTTTTTAATTCTTAATTTGTCTTAAATTATTTATTTTATGCAGGGTTTCTCTCAAGGTTTTAGCAAAGTCAGAATAGACATTACAGCCCGATCTCACGGCAACAAAACATGAAATGGCGACAAAAAAGCAACCTGTTTATTTGTGTTCATGGACACAAACGGTCACGTGTTTTCATGTCAGTCAGTCCACGTGATGAGAACTGGTGTTCAGGGAAAAACAAAGCAAACAGAAAGACGAGAAAATTCATGACCAGAAACAAATCAGTAGATTCGAGACTTTGATTATTTCACAAGCTGTTGGGTAATTACAGTAAAACAGCTTTGTGATGGCAGTTGAGAGTCAAATCTTTAAAAAAAAAAATGCTTGAAAGCATCATCGGGCAGCTTGTGAATCCACATTTTACCAAATTCACAAAAGCGAGAACTACAGATATGTTTTATTTTATTTCAGTTATCCAAAATCATCTCAGCAAAAATATTTTTCCAAATCTCCTTTTTATCTTTATTTCCATCAACAAGAGTGAAATTAGTTAGTTTTTAGATCAGTTTTAGCTTCCTTTACCTTCAACCTGCATAGGTGGAGTTTTTGTCCTTTATTAAAAAGGAACTTCCAAATGACCACAACAGTAGCCTGAAGGTGCTTTATATCATAAGGTAAAGACTACGTTAACTCACAGAATTAAAATGAAAATTAGAATAAAAATTAAAAAAAATATATTAAAAAGTAAAAAGCAAGCAGTTGGTGACAGTGGGAAAGATAAACTAATTTTTAACAGGAAGAAACCTCTGGGAGACCCAGGCTCAGGGAGGAACAGCCAACTGCTGTGATTGGTTGTGGATGAGGGGAAGACATATGAGACCAGACAGATGAAAAACCATATTCAGGAACACAAAAAACCACAGAGGAGCCAGAAAACTACAGATTATAAGATGTGACAGTTTTCACAAACTCATTTTGGTTTTCATTGCACAGCACGTAGTTTGAAACGATGACAGCCTAGTCCTGTCACATGTCATGTAACATTTGAGTGCTACGCCCACAAATACTTTTCCCTTTTTTAAACATTTTCAATCCACACAAAAACACTAAAACATTGTCAAGAGCTCGCCAAAGCAACACATGCCATTGTAACCCTACCCAGATAGAAATGTTAGCTAGTCATAAGCCTTTTGTTTTTCAAAAGCTCTATTTTCAGTTCCTTTAAATCCTGTTTACATTTGGACAAAAGGAAAAAATACACAAGAAAGGTTATACAAAATGCCCATATATGTGTGGACAGGGCTTGAGAGGTCATGCTAGATTAGTCTGAAACTGTCTAAACATGAAGAGGTGGCACGAGAGTGCGACGGCCATCTTCTACATTTATGCCCCAAACTGTTAAGATTGCACTGCCCTTCACATCTAGCTCTGGGCTTCAAAGAGAGTCTGGCAACCATTCACAGCATAAATGGGTGGGGATGGATCTGACTGATAACATTATAAATCCCACCCTGAGAAAATATGTTCACAGCTCGTATGCCATGTGAACTTATTTTGTTTCACTTTTGAGTAAGTGGGCATCGTTTTTCGAGTTTTGCATCTCCAGCTCCAGTATGAACCCACCACTTATTCCACTGTACGAGCTGGGAAAGCACTGGAATACATCAGCATTTCCATGCTTCCTCCCACCTACAGACATTTAACTCCTTCTTCCAGCCCTCGCCTCAATGCTCCTAAACAAAGCAAGGCGCCTTCCCCACTGTCATTGTTAGTTAGTGAGCAGCGTTTAGAAATCTGGACATCCCACTTTCTTTTACAGACAAAGCAGATGTTTCTAGAGCAACGTCACCTACTTCCAAGGTGCATAAAGAAGAGCATTATTCTAAAAAGGTATAGAAATCAGCCAACCTTACACATTCATGTGCATATGCACCAGTAATCCTCGATGTGATTAGTTGTTTTCTGTACATGTCCTATTTAAAATGTTGGCTGTAATCTGTTTTATAGCTGACTGATGAGGTCAGAAATGTGTTGGTCAAACGGTAAAGTTCTTACTACTGCAAGTTAACTTCCTCCACAGAACTCCAGCTAACATTCGAATGTTTCTCAAAACTGGCAGGGAAGCTTTCAACAACACAACACAAACACAACTCTGACTGTCTTTAGTCCAAAAACAACACAACACTTGAGCTGGAAGTGAACGTCAGCTCGAAAACATTAGTTACGCCACTTTAGCTGCAGAAACCAGCAGAAACAGTAGACCTGCTTAATGTCACAATTTAATGAACCACACTGAGAATAAGTAAGTCCAGCTTTAACAATGTGTCTTATTACATGTGATTAACCAACACAGTGGCACAAAGAGGTACAAGACCCAATATGTTTTCACTTTACAGACATTTCCATGCATGTGTAGTCATGCTGTTAAGACAAGATACAGGTCATTATTCCCAAAGGTCAGAAGATCCCTGTGTTACAGCAGCCGAAACATTAAACACAGCCTGCAGCAAGTAGAGTAGTTAAAAAACAAAACAAAACAAAACAAAACAAAAACACTATGACAAAACAAAATAGCTCCATGAGGTAAAAAAGAAAAAAACAGAGGAGCTGTAAAACAGCAAAAAAAAAAAAGAAAAAAAAAGGAGCTCAAAAGATAAAAAATAAAAAACTTTGCAAATTAAAAAAAAAAAGTATAAGAGTATAATAAAATAAAATGGGTCTATACCGTAAATTTGCTCAAAAAAGGGTGTCTGGACCCCGGACCTCTCTTTGCATCTCAGATCAAAAGCACAGTCACAGCTGGAAACTCCCAATCACACCCAACACAGCAGTTTATTATTATTATTATTATTATTATTATTATTATTATTATTATTATTATTAATAATGTTATTATAATTATTATTATTAATGTTATTTGTGGCCAATGAAAATCACTGCCCTCTGCTGGACACACGACTTCCTAAACGACCTCCAGTGCAGTGTTCTTCCTTATTTATCATCCAACATGTTCACATTTTCCACAAACTCTCCCAAATCCGATGGTAACGTAACTACTCAAACTTCATAACTACTTAACTATTTTAATTTTCTACCGCTTGTCACAGCTGCCTCCCCGCTTCTAATCCCAGCACTGTGCGGCGTGTTAGTCAAAAAGCTGATTTTTTTTAAACATAGAATAAAGAAATATGAAGTGCGCAACAGTTCATTAAACCAGCTGCAGCATTCAAACCCTGCTTACATGTTACAGTAGATGTGACAGTGATGAATATAAATCCCAGTAAGCAGTGAAACAGTCGTCATATCACACCGAAGCTCGTTAATAGGAAGGTCAAACACCTTCATCCTCCTCAATGCTGTGTAAGCTATAATTTATAATAACAGGTAGTTTTCAGTACCGACACTCTGATCAGTCCTCTCCTCTCAGGACTTCATCAGGTGAAGTTCCGTCAACTTCAGACCGGGTGAAACCAGCGCGAGGCATCATTAACACTACCATCATCATCCTCCCCCTCCTCATCACCGTCCTAACCGACCGCGGCTCGGTGTCTCATCTAAAAAAGTCCAGCATGACGAGGCTGGGAGGCGATGAGAGCGGGAATAATGTCTGATAAAGGCTGATACTCACAGAGAGACAGGGAGAGCTGCTGAACCATCCGAGAGCAGAGAGACTGACTCAGAGAGAGAGCGAGGAAGAGCGGCTGAAGTCTCTCTCCATCACAAAGTGACTCACTCTGACGCTTTCTGCTCCTTATCTCTCCAACGCGCCTCTAATGAGCGCCTTTATTTATACACTGACATACTTCACACGGGGAACATATATATGTGATATATATGAGCCGTGAAAGGTTGAAAGCCGTGCCTCACAGGTTGGTAAATTGATGGACCCCCGAAAAAGAACCCCCCACACCGACTCTTCCTCTAACGTCCGCTTGAGGATGACTCCCCCTGAATCAGTCCCTTACACTCCCTTACAACCTGATTCTGAGAGGGGTTTGGACTCCACTCTGACCTCACGCATGACCTTTCCTGGACGTAATTTAGCTTTTTTTTTTTTTATCCCCGACATTATCTCACACTTGTCACTTTTAATCTGTCATCTCACATATATAGGTGTACATGTTCACTTATACAAAATTTGATATTTTCTACTTTTGAAATACAAAAGAGGCTCAGCTGTGGAGGCTGGAGGGGTTGGTAGTGGAGTAAATTATTTGACCTTTTTGGTACATAAGAGACCCAAATTGTACAAGTCACAGATGTTTGTGCTTTATTTGATTCATGAATTCAGTTTGATGATTAATGATCCACAGTGTGGTGGCTTACAGGTACGCCTGATCCCGGGAGGAAATCAAACAAACTGAACATGGAAGCAGCTAAAAGTCGCTTTTATTAATAAAAATTACGTCGCTTGGTTAACTTTAGGCATTGAGGACTTGGTTATTCTGATTCAGTAAATTGATGCCTTCTTGCTTTTCCTACACACAATTTGCACGTATGACATAAAACTACACAAATAATACACAACAAATTTGTGCTCACTGTCCTGAAGAATCTGTATAATTAGTTTCTGTGAAAAACAAAACTTTACTTTTTTGTGGACTGTAAGACTGGACTGTAATTACACATCCTTCTAACAACTGTGCAAAGAGTCTTTTTTTATCTGTTACTCATAACTCAGGCTTAGATATATCACACCCACTGATCGACCGGACCAGTCCCACAACTAAAAAGCAAATATTCACAAAAAAAGTCATGAAAAGTAAACTATTGGTTTGTGTTTATGGATTTAAATTGTCAGGTTTCAGTGTAAGTCAACGGGACTGACTCATTCAGAAAGTTGTATATTTTAAAGCGTGTCACAAAGTGTCAGAGTGTCGTTGATGGTTAATTTATTTTTCTTACAGTTAAGTGGAAAAGTGAAAAACCTTAAGCTTTATTTTAACAGTTACTGAAAGATGTTTCAATGATCAGTAGTTCATGCAACAGTAAAAAGTGTGACAGCCAACCCCGGTCCATCCTATATTTATATATATCCCTGCAGGGAATGTGTCGTAACGGCAGCCGTGAAAACAGATTCTTAAGGGAACTGGGAACAGTTACATTTTACAGTTACATAAGAAAGTTGTTTTTAGTGTCTACAAAGTAACTGATTTTAAATTAATAACTTAGTAAAGAAGAATTCAAATGATTTGTGAAAATCTGTCAAATTTTAGAACCAAAACTGGGTCTGTGGTGTGAGCAGCAAAATGATTCCAACCTCCAAATAAGCGTTTTTCACCAGTTAAAAGAGGAAAATATTTATTTTGTGTATGTGGCTATAAACAAGTGCATACATGATTGTGGTCAGGTTGAAAAAAATATGCCAAATACAGAGCAATACAAAAGTGGCCCAGACCAATAAAACCAGAGCATAAAGCTTGTAAAAAAACAAAACAAAACAAAAACTATATATGTTTAGACAGCATATAAAGACATACAAGAATATTCTCATTTTGCGTTTTAAGAAAATCAAGTGCCATTTTACAGTATGTCTCCATGTTTGACAATTTGTTGTTCCACTTTCAGTGAATCTAATAAGTAAAAAAAAACTTATTGTGTTTGGTTTTTCTGTAATTTTCTGACTCTTCGTTGGGCCTGTTGTAGCCTCAGTTTTAGCCAGTTTATGTTACCTCTTCACAGGTGATTCAGTTTCCGTTCTGCAGACTTTGGAGGACGTACATAATTATAACTTTTGTGTATATCAGTTAAGCTATGTGTTTATCTGTGTTTACTTAACTTTTCTTCTTATGCCTCTATAACATCTTTCACCTTTCTGTCATTCAACTAAAAGTTAATTTAACTGAAGAAAGTAAGCAAGTCTGCAAACACCGTTTTAAAGAGTGAGAGTGCTTTGAGGTGTTCATATCCTCTTTAATTTATTTTTAATACTTTTATGCTGCTGTATCTTCTTCCATGAAGGTTTAAATATAATTTTAAAGAATTCTCCACACTGCCGGAAACATCAGTCTGATGTAAAAGCACCAAATTACCTTGAAGTCGAGCGAGGTTACAGTACAGTGGATCAGACCTCTCTGACATCAGTGGGAACAGATGCATTAATCAACAGACAGATTTAATTAAAAATACTATTAAATAATAGATGATAGATGAGTAATGATATGAGATCTGATCATGTTGTGATTTGAAACTGTTTCTGTTGATAAGTAAACATGATTGAGCCTCGCTGTATTCAGCCAACAGCCTAAAGACAAGCTGACAAATAACCACAGTGTGTGTGTGTGTGTGCGTGTGTGTGTGTGTGTGTGTGTGTGTGTGTGTGTGTGTGTGAGGACAGATCAGTGTGTTTTACTTGGCAACCAAAGTAATTACTGTTCTTACCGTAGGTGGAGCAGCCAACACACACATACAAAATGTTCAATGCCTGTTCAGAAGATGATGAACTGAGTCTTCCTTCAGCTCAGAGAAGCGTGCTGGAGACCACAACACAAGCATATTTAGATATCTGTAAAAAATAATTGTGAAAAAAGTATTTGCCCCCAGCCTGATTTCTTAGTTTTCTTGTTATTTTAACCAACCTCTTCCAGTGCACCATAGGGCAGCTGTGGCTACAATGTAGCTTACCATCACCAGTGTGTGAATGTGTGTGTGAATGACTGAATGTAGTGTAAAGCGCTTTGGAGTCCTTAGGGACTAAGTAAAGCGCTATACAAATACAGGCCATTTACCATTTAACCTGGCCCTGTGCGAAAGTCTTTACCCTCTTTGTAAAATCACTTTTTAGAAAGCTGAGTTCAAGTTCATTAGCCACACCTATTACTGCGAGACCTGTTGAGCCAAGGAATCACTTAAACAGAACCTGTCTGACAAAGTGAAGCAGGTTAAAAGATATCAAAAAGTAACATGACAGTTTCATTCTACTGTCTAGAAACATCAAAGCCACTCTGGTCAGTCTGGAAAGTGTTACGAAGCAGTTTCTCAGGTTTGGGACTCCATTGAACCATGGTGAGAGCCATCATCTACACATGGAGAAAACCTGGAACAGTGATGAGCCTTCCCTTCTAGGAGCCTACCAACATAATACAAGAGAGCACCAGTGACTCATCCAGGAGGCCACAGGAGAACGCACAACAGCATCGAAAGAACTACTGACCTCACCTGTCTCAGATAAGTTCATGAGTCACCAATAAGACCGGGCAAAAATGGCCTCCATGGGAGAGTTTAAAGAGAAAGCCACTGCACTGCTGTCCAGAAAGAACACAGAGGCTCGTCTCACGTTTGCATCTTGATGATCCCCAAAACTTCTGGGAAAATACTCTGTGGTCTGACGAGACGAAAGCTGAACGACTGAAAGATTGTCAACGACAATCTTTCCTAGCACATTAGAGAGGCCCCTTCACTGTCCACTTTTAAAACACGTCTTAAAACCCATTTTTACTCTTTGGCTTATGACACAGTCTGACCCTGATTTTATTGTTTTAATCTAATGTGCTGATTTTATTGTTTTAAATGTTTTGTTTTTTTGTTTTGTTTTTTTATATATATATATATTTTACCTATCTTATATTATTATTACTATTTTTCTCATTTTTTTAACATGCTCAATGTATCATGTTTGGCATGTCAAGTGTACAGCACTTTGTGTTCAGCTGGTGGCTGACCTGAAAGCGCTATATAAATAAATTGCTTGCTTGCTTGTCTGCTTGATAGATTTGACTGCAGTGACAGAGACTAAAGCTAAAGACACTCCTTGTTTATTTTTATGCCAACATTATCGTTTTACTTTTTTTAAAAACATCTAGCAAGGCCTCCCAGCTTCAGAGTGATTTAGGAAAATTTTCACAACTTAACAAGCAGAGAAGGGATCTAAACTTTTACCTCCAAGATGAGCTGTGGTTTCTATATATGACAGGCTCTCTAACTCTACACATGGCAGACTGAGGCACGACTGAACGTGCAGTAAATCTAGAAGGATGCAGATCATTTGACTTGCCTATGGGGTATTTAAAAGATGTTGCAGTTACTCCCTGGAGCATCTGCTGGTCACGTAGTGATCAAAACCCTCACCAAAGTCGAGCTGTTACACTAAAAACAGGAAAAATTGTCCGCAGAGTGAAACAGATTTCCCTCAGAGGACAGTTGGCTGTTCAGGTCGAGTTCACTGGAATGCAACGAGGGGGAGAAAAAAAAACTCTGAAACATCTGAAAGCGATCAGCGAACATGACATCATCTGAGCAAACAGGCGTGATGACATCATACAGTGCAGGAGATCGGAGAGGAGACTGCAGGAGACGAGGGGGGAAAAGAGGAGGCTGGAAGGGTTAACTCCTCATATTTGAAATGACGTTGACTGTGAAACATCCAAAACAGAGAGTCCGTTTAATCCGCACATGTTTCAAATACAAAAGCATAACAAGTACATAAAAGCTCCAGGCTTCATTACTGTATGGAACAATGAGTGGAAAGATCTGCGTGGGGGACCTTTCAGCACTAACCATGGTGGCCAAAAGTTTATGGGTTCAAAAGTAACTGGACATGATCCAGTGGAGAAAAGAGCTGAGCTCACTGGTGGATTACACATGACTGAGAGACTTGGACTGAGATGGAGGTGACAGCACAAGTGATGATAATGAGCCTCAAACACACAATACAAACAGTAACGTGTGTTAGTGTAAGCTGCAGCCACCAGGAATGACAAATGAAGGCAGTGTGGAAAAAACTGCTGTTCCTCCAACGTCCACTAGAGGCAGGCTCTAAAAGTGAGTCAGTCCCATTTAAAATTCTAATTGACTGTGTGCACGTTAGCATATGCTACTTCCGGTGCGGAAACTCCTGTGGGGAGCTTTGTTTCCGGCGCCTGGTTTATGGTCCAAAACAAGTTAAGCAAATGAATGAATCAAGCGGCGATTTACATTTCTATAGATGTCTTGGGCATTTACCCAATATATCTGTAAATGATGTTCATCGACTTGTCGATATTTTTTCCCCGCGCCTCAGAGCAAAAGAGAAAATGGATTCAAATGTTATATTTCTCAGCTGTCCCTCGTTTATCGCGGGTGTTATGTTTTAAAAATAACCAGCGATAGGTGAAATCAAGTAGCCAATTTTATTTTTTGACGGTGCAAAACGTTTCGTGGACATCGTGGACATACAGTACTGCACTTCAGAGTCACACTGCTAGCGATCGATGCAGCGATTCTGTACTGTACAGGAGAGACGTCACGGAGGAGATCGTCTGCAGCGATCAGGACGCAGGACACAATGTGACGTAAAAAAAAAAAAGCATGCAAACTTGCACTAAAAAATCCGTGAAACAGCGAGGTGAAAGGTGAACCGCGTTATAGCGAGGGACCGCTGTAATTTTTAAGGTAAGTCACAACATACCCTTCATACATACTAATGTATAGAAACCCTTACCAGCAATCATTCATTTTTTGTGTGGCTTTTTTCACGGTTTGTTAACATGCTGTGTAGGTGTGTACTTGACTAGCTGATCTCGACATAATGGGGGAAACATCTGGTTTGACTATTCTTCACCTGTAGTTTGAATGCTGAACATTTGCCTGTTTAGATCATAAGACCAGTCACTATACAGAGATGTGCTTCTGAATGTGGACGATGTGTCTTCTGCTGCAGTAATGCAGTTCTGCTTGTGTTGAGTGATGTAAACAACTGATTGATCTAAACTCTTTAAACGTCAAAATTGATCATTAGATTTTTTATGACACAACAGTGGCGAGTGTTCCCACCTTCTGCTCTTTGTAACTTAACGCGATCTTTCCGTTTTCGAGTTTTGGACATGATTTTGGAGTATATGTTCGCAGTAGCGATTGACCGCAAAGTAAAGCTACCGGAAATGTACAACCCCACATCCGGTCTCAAACCAGGAAGTTAGCGTTTTCTCGTGCACAGGGTCAATTTCATAGCCAAAATAAACACGTTTACAGAGAAAGGTTTGGCTATCTACAGACAGTTTGATCCTTCATAACTACATGTGGGGAATTTTTACTTAACATAGTTGTTTGAAAAATTAAAATGTGGACTTAGCTGCTAGCTATTTCGCGTGTTCTAATTCCTGGAGATAAAATACTGCTGTTTTGTCAAATCATAAATAAAATGAATTGCTCTCAATTTAAAAATGTTTCAGTTTTTGTTGTTTTTTTATTTTTGAAAAAACCATAATCTTTTCATCTAAACCAGGGGTGTGAAAATCATTTTACATCCTGGGCCACATACAGACCTGTTTCCTCTTCATGTGGCAAACCACTAAAACTGCTGCTTAAAGATTTATGAAAAACACACGCCCAGTTAAAGTACATAAAGCAGTTTAAGAACACATCAAACACTGCTGAGTTTTTCTACCATATAAAAAATGTTGCTGCAGTAAATCAAAGAAACCTGTTTGTGAAGCTCACCCTAAGAACAGACTGTGGGGACTGATTCTGTTCTAGAGTCAACCTCATGTGGACGATACAGGAACTGCATGTGTTTCTCCAGTGTTTGATTTCTCATCTTGGTCAGAAATCACATGTATCCTCGCTGACTTGTTTTTGTTAGGTTTTTTTTTCTGTCATTCCAGGAGGGCTGAGGACATGTAGGAGCACAAAAAGAAGGTTGAACTGTTTTTCTGTTTTTATCCATCAAATCCTTTTGTTATGCACAGTAAGTACAGCCAAGCAATTTGAGATTTCAGTGAGTTTTTTTTTTTTTTTCAACTAACAAGTCATCTGAAATGTGAAAGAGTGCCTGACTAAACTGCTGAACTTAAAGCGATTCATGCCTCTGGCTGTTACTAAAGCATGTAGCTCATTTAAACAAAAGAATCTGTACATGCAGAAAGAGTAGAAGTACCTCAGAAATACAGCTAAGTGCAATTGCTGTGTAAATGTATACATTGCACCAGGGCCGGCCCGTGGCATAGGCCGTATAGGCAAATGCTAAGGGCGCCGTCCATCAGGGGGCGCCACGCCAGTGCCACAAATGTTGAAAAGAAAAAAAAAAAAAGTTAGTACTATTATTTCTAAATACAAAAAATAATCCCACGTTAATTAAAATGCAAAGTAAAGCTTATTTAATAGAAATATTATTTGTTACAACATTACACTACACTGCTGATGTAGGGGGTGCCACCTAAAATCTTGCCTAGGGCGCCAGATTGGTTAGGGCCGTTTCTGCATTGCACTCCTAATGTGCGACAGTTCTGGTTGAAACAAATTACAATAAAAATAAAATACATTTAGAGTGTATATGATACATATATTCTGAAATCTCTTGGTAAGTAAGGTACAAAAAAAAGAAGCTTAAGTTTGTTCTCTTGGTCTCATGCAATAGTCTTGATATACTCCCACATTGTCTTGTACCCATAGATTGGTGTATGCTTTTCGTCTGAATGTAATATAATTCCTTCCCTTCATAAACAGTCGGAAATGTAGGTGTCCTGCAGAACTAGTCAAAATGTGCAAAAATACTTCAAACTGTGGAACAAGGAATAAAATGGAACAAAAATGTAGCGCTTTCTCACATGAAGAGGGACACTTAGCCCCCCAAGTGAGAGCGCACCCTCATCACTAATGCTGCACTGGCTCCCTCTAGTGTTCATTACTCATTAAGACAACATCAGTGCAGGAGGTCACATGTTTTTCATGGCGCTTCACTGTCAGTTTGAGCTGTTTCTTTACAACTTTTCAAGTTTCATTGGTTTACAGCATTGAATCAAAGGTTATTTCAGGGTTTTTATGAAAACAAATCAACAGAAGAGACCTGTCAGCAGCTACATGAAAGAAAGATGCTTAGTGGAGAGCAAAGCTCTCAGTCATCACTAGTGATGGGAGTGTTTATGTGTTTGGTCACATGACTGCATCACATGACATGACTTCGCTGTCCACACTGCGATGCGTTTTCGAGAGCGTTATGAAAATACTGTGTTTTCCTTTGGGGAAAACACCGTGTCAGTGTGGACGGGAGGCCAAAATGGAGAACAAACGATGCATTTTCAAACAAAAACACATTAGTGTGGACGTAGCCTCAGTCAGAGATGGCGAAAGATGGTGATATTCATGGTAAGTGTAAGTGTTAGGTCTGAGCTTGCAGGCCCCGCTGGTTCAGAGACTTATCACCCGTGAACAAAGCAAGACAAACAGAGTTCAACCGGTTTTTAACTTGCACGCAAGGGAAGCCTGGTTGGAATCAGGCCCTTGGAGCTGAAAGTTCCTCCACCTGTTCCCAGCCAACCCCAAAGAACCAGTATTCCCTGCAGCCTTTATTCAGTGAACACACAAGCACCACCCATATGGCCATAAAAGGTTAAAACACTGCGTGTGCGACACGTGCGAGCACGTGTGTCTCTGTGTGTGACTTCCTGGTTACAACCGTTTTAACAACATCCCTGGTCATAAAAAGGGTCATCTCCCGCCACCCCTGTATACGGTTTAACCCCTTTAACGGTCCACCATATACAGGCGAGCTCCTAAACGGCAGGGAGTGAACATCCCTTACTAGATAAGAAAACCAGAACCTTCAGATGGAATGTGCCTGCAGTTAAACTCTTTAGCTATAACCTTCCCCACAACCCTACATGTGGGGGAGGAGAACAGAAGAATATCTAAACATGCATTTTAAGGCAAGGTGTAAGGAGTGTAAAATCTTTCACAATCAGCTGTTTATCTTGTTGAAATCAGTCTGATAGAAACACAACGAGCAGCAGCACAGCTCAGCTAATCCCACTCTGTAACTCTGTACATAAAATCTATTGGAGCTTGTGATGTAGATTATTTTGGTTCTTTTTTGAGTCTTTGAGTCAATACACCTACTGAATCTCATGTTACCCCTGAATGTGATCACTTCTCTTTTAGGTGTGAGGGAAAGTTACCATTTAAAAAAAAATCATTTGCTTGAGTTTACTACATGCATTAGAATAAGTTTAAATAAAGTTTGCATTTCCTTTTATTAATATGTTTTTATTGTTATACAGTATTAAAATGACACAAGGTTCAGTAAACTTGACAACAAAACCAAACAAAAAAAACCTCCAACTGGTAGAAATGTTCTCTGAAGCGACGTTTTACTTCTGATTTTGCACATAAACAAGTTGAAGAATTGTTGTTAATATGGACCTTGTACCGCTTGGCAACATATATGTGCTGATTTGGCCTTCAAAGAGGTACACATGCTTACCATGAAGTCCACTAATTAACCTTAGGGAGAACTTGTAGGAGTTTTACTGTTCTGCTGTTTCTGAGAACATTCGTTTCTTTCTTTCTTTTGCGTTCTTAAAATATGTGGTAAAGGTGGCTCACAATTACCGGAAAGCATGAAGCCAAACTCACTATTAGAAAGCTTGTTTATGACTATAATTATCACTTCTATAGAGATTCATACATGTATGATATATAGTAATCATACCCAGCATCCACCAGGTTAGGGCTGGGCAGTGAGTCTGAGACTTTATTGAAAGGAAACATCTTTTACACTTAAAATTATGCCTGTTTAGTGTGTGACTAAAGCAAAACCCAACCCTAACCCTAGTTGACTCAATGATGAACTGGTGGATGATGGATGAACTATACAGCAGTTAACGATGCCTGAAGTACTCACATAAGTTTTAAATGTGTTCACACATGCAGCAGCTGCTTGGATGTCTTCTGTGGCAACAAAATGTACGTGAACGAATATGAAAGAGGACTGTCTGGTACGTCCTCAGGATGAGTTGCGGTAAAGGTCTCTTCAGGGCTCTGAGGCTGGTATTCATGAAAGCTATCAATTATACATATGCCCTGCTGGATCTGAAGATGTGATTGTGACTGCTGGTCCTCACCCTGCACTCTCAGGTTATATGAAGGGTTAGGAAATACATCATTTCCTGGAAAAGACAGAACGCCTGGCTGAGATGTGAGGCCTGTAGTGGGTAAAGTAAGGGGTGGCTGGAGTTTCTTCAGAAGCTTATTGTAGTAACCTTTGGGAGTCTGAGAGAAGGAAAAAGAAGGCATGTAGTCCTGGCCAACAACAGGCTGTGGTGCACTAAAATAATCATGCAGCTCCGGAACATCCCAGACCTCCCTGTAGTGTCTCTGATCAAAGTGAAGATGACGAACGGTATGTTCATCCTGAAAAATAAAGAAAATGACCTCACATTCACAGGAAAGACATCTGGATTATGATAGTGAAACCAATAAATAATTGATTAGTACAATAGAAGGATGTATAGATGTAGCATATTAGTCAGCCAAACACTCCTTGAATGGCTCCAGATGTGAGTCAGTACAAAGCATTTTAATTTGCTTGTTTACACGAAAAGAAATGAATTTTGTGGTATTAAAAGGAGAAAAAAAGACATTTTACTGATGCAAACATTTTAACTTGAGTTAAAGTTGTGTTTGGTACCGGAAACTAATTGGTTAGGTATTGTTAAGTGCCCCGTCAAAGTTATCCTTTAATGCAGTGGTTCCCAAACTTTTTTTTGTTTTACAAGAAAAATGTTCGCCCCCCTTCTCGCACGTGCACGTGCACACGCACACATCCTCCAACCACAAACACCCATATTTTGCTCCATTGCGGTTTATTTCACACTTCAAACATTTAGTAAACAATTAAGCAAATGCAAGTAATCTCCAATAAATCACAGGTAGTAATGAAATAAACTACTAACTCTTTTACGTTACGTCTGCACCTACACGGGTATTTTTGAAAACGCAGCTGTTTCGTCCACACGTAAACAGCGTTTCGAATCACCGAAAACGGAGATTTTTTAAAACTCAATTTTTCCGTTTACATGTGGACGAGGAATACAGAGTTCATCACACAGATAGAGACAAAATAGGGGAGACCGGGGATAGTTGTAACATTTCTGACATTTGTCTGTAAATTGAAGCTCTTTTAAGGTAGTGGATTCAAAATGTAATGCAAAGTATTTACATGTCTCTGCTATTAAATAGTGCAGCTATTTTCTCTGCAGCACAATTACTCATTGCATGATATGGTCTCAAACACGAAGAGTGAAATGTTACAATTAACCCCATAGTCTGGGTTAGTTGTAACTACGGAGCCCCCCAGGGGACATGGGAGAAAAAAAAATTACGGAGGAAAAAAAAAAAATTAGGGAGAAAAAAAAAAATTAAGACGGACTTTTGCGAGATCTCGCAAAAGTATTGCGAGCGCTCGCAAAAGTATTGCGAGATCTCGCAATAAGTATTGCGAGCGCTCGCAAAAGTATTGCGAGATCTCGCAATAAGTATTGCGAGCGCTCGCAAAAGTATTGCGAGCGCTCGCAAAAGTATTGCGAGATCTCGCAAAACTCCAACAATGGCGGCAGCTACTTAGTTGTAATATTACTATTTCTGGGTCACAAAATACACTTTTAAGATATTTTGAGGCGTGAATGTAGTTGTGTAAACGTCAGATACCTGCTCGGTTTACAAGACATCACATATTTGCAAAAGAGCTCCGACGTTTTTGGAGATCTGACACCCACTAGCTCGAAGCTAACGGGTGGTCGAGACCTACTACAGCCGGGAGGAACACCGCTTTCCCGGCACATCGTGCCTCGACCTCCCGGTCGGCTTCGAGCTGGCGGCCACTAGCTCGAAGCTAACGGGAAGTCGAGACCTACTACAGCCGGGAGGAACACCGCTTTCCCGGCACATCGTGCCTCGACCTCCCGGTCGGCTTCGAGCTGGCGGCCTCCGAAGAATGCGGCTAAAACTTTTGCGAGATCTCGCAATACTTTTGCAAGCGCTCGCAATACTTATTGCGAGATCTCGCAATACTTTTGCGAGCGCTCGCAAAAAGTCCGTCTTAATTTTTTTTTTCCTCCCTAATTTTTTTTTTCTCCCATGTCCCCTGGGGGGCTCCGTATGTAACATATCCTGGGGTAAAATGTAACACAATGAAATAAGGGTACTAACAAAACATTAACATGTAATCTTTGTTTATTCAACACATGAATGCACTTAGAGCCATTTATGTAGCTCTGTGTGTGTGTGTGACAGAATGCAGAAATCTAGCTTTTGAACATATTCCAACCCCCCAAAAAAGACAAATTATGGAATTTTCTGCAACTGAATATTTCATTAATTTTGGTTGGTCTTCCTTGAGTTTGGCCTCATTGGCTCAGTGGGCATTATAACCTACAACTCTTGCACCAATTTTGAACATAACAATGAAGCTAAAAAAAAAATGTAGATGTTCACCAGCATCGCAATTCCATTACTTTTTATCATGGCTTACCTTGGTGTGGTTTGCAGAGTGCTTCAGAAAGATGAGGAAATCTGTTTCTTGCACCCATCCTGACTTATTCCCACTACCAGTACTTCCTACTGGTCCATCTCTGACACAGTGGTCTGCATAATGTATGTGTTGGAACATAAACAGTGGAGGAATTGTGTTGCCAATGGCATTAACCGCATATACAAAAGCGACCAGTGAACCTCTCTCTGCTGATGTCGTTGCCCCAACTTGTTTAATATAAGTTAAAGTAATAGTGTGGTAAGTTGTAACATCTGCATTATTGTTACAACTGACCCAGACTCCTATAGCCATGAACTAGCTAACATTACAGCCAACGGCTAAAACATTAGCACTAAAGACCTACACAGAATATATCCCCATAGACATACAAATAACACAATGTAAGTTTGATGAGTTTAACTGCAAAGCAGATAATGCTATTAAACATTGAAATAAAGTAGAAAAACTTACTTTTTGGCATACAAATTACTTTTTTTCATGTTAAATTGTCTGTGTTTGACGAAATGTGCTGATTTTTCACATGTGATAGCAGAACTGAATTGGGCATGCACAGGATGAGTCACATCATTTGAAACTTAGCCCTGATTGGAGAAACTGGAAGTGTTACAACTGACCCACGTTATAACTATCCCCGGTCTCCCCTGCTGTTACTGTTAATCTGACTATCTGCAGGTTTTACACGCTTACATATAAACACGCAGTTACTGTCCTTCTATTTAGAAAGGCTGAGGTGTCGGGGTGTGATTATTTTACGTGTAGTTGTTTTTTTAATGTGTAATATTCAACATTGCAATCAATACATTTTTCAAAAAATGCCTCTCTGTGCACAATGGGTTTAAAAACATAAACAACTGTGGGATGCTGTTTGTCCGTGATTTGAAGAGCCCAGTGGTGCTCCTGACGAAGGGGAAACCAATTCTGCAGGGGAGACCTACCTCGTGCAGGTGAAACCAAAGAGCAGACATGCTTCACCATATTCTCTAGTCTTTGGCTTAGAATGAAGTTGGTTTGGAAACATATTCAGCTGTGCTTCATCTCCTGCTTTGCGTTTCTGTGGACGCTAGCCACGCATGCTAGCAGTGTCCAAGCGTTTTGTCTCCCCCCCCCCCAACGCAATGGCTCTGCGCCCCTCCTAGGGGCGGGCCCCACACTTTGGGAAGGTCTGCTTTAATGTGACAACTTACTGTTAGCCACTCAGTCAGCACTGGCTTTGGGATTGGAGGACAGACTTTGTGCTTGATGCTGTTGGGTTAAAAAATGAATATAAATAAATGGGGGGGAAATGAGAATGAGAAAAAGAGAGAGATTACAATGAAAATAAATGTGCATTGCTTACCATGCCCAGTGTCTATAGCAGATAATTGTGCTGACAGACAGAATAAGAAAAACTGCTCCCAGGGATATCAAGATCAGCATTATCAGTTGATCAGCTGGTGAAAACAATGAATCACATCAAGTAATTCAAAGAAAATGACAAATGTTGACAGTCTTACTAAATAAAATAGTCCATATGGGGAAATAATTAACCTACTCGGGGGATTCAAGGTGACATTGATGGATGAATTACCACAAAGTCCAAATGCTGTTGATGCTGTCACCGTGAAGGTGTACATACTGATGTTCAGGTTCTTTGCAGTGAGGCTGGTGGCTTCAGGATCATCTAAATCAACACAGAGTGACCGCCATTATTACAACATAAATACATGTTTACGATCATCGGGCAACACTGGAGACTTACTTTATTTATCTCAGTTACAAGCTAATCTTTGTGTGTGGAGAAACAAAACCAGGACTTTGTTATCAGTAGAGAAACTTAATAGTGTGATTAAGTGTGTCATCGTCCAAGTGCCAATCAATTTGTAAACAACTCGTCGGCAACATGTTCAGGTTACTGTAAAGGGTGCAAAAAAAATGGTGTCTAAGAATTTGGACATTTTTGGGGTGATTAGTGTGTGTCTGCAATCAATTCAAAAATTATTTTTAATGAATTATTGCATTCACAATCATGTTTAGCCTAAATCTACAGGCTGAGACCTCAAAAGGAGGCTTGTTTTGTTTTTAGACTACCACAAGGGGGCATTGTGTCCATTTGTTAAAACTTGTGTTATTAGCCATTTCCTGATGCAAATACTGGAAGAGGAAGGTCATCATATGCCAGGAGGTAAATACTAACAATGAATTAAACTTCAGCTAACAGAGCACCTATGAAAAAGTGCTGATCCTGTGCTTAATGTCCAGACTGAAATCATAGCTGGCCTGAGTGAGTATGCCTTCATACTGTACCTGTGCTCACGTTAAAAACGTTCCCGCTCTTGTCCTGGTAGTAGAGAATATATCCATGGATGGAAGCAGTCTGCTTTTCCAGAGGTATGGGCTCCCAGGATACCTCAACAGCCGAGTCTTCCTGTTTGTATTTGAGTTTAAACAGCTCGACTCCTATTTCTGGAAAGATGTGACATGCATAAAATACACTGCTGATTGAACCATCGCATTTTGTGAGAAATCACTGAATCAGTCTTACTGGTCTCTCTGATGTAGCCCTTTCTTCTCTGTAGTAGCACCGCAGCTCCCTCAGTGCAGGCGTATATGGACAGCAGGTATCTCCGACCATCTTCAAAGTTCTCTGGAACAACAAAAGGAGCTGTGCTGAAACAGATGCAAATATGATCTGCAACAGTTTTGTAGGCAAAGATGAGGACGTACTTGAAAAAACTGTGGTATGAGTTCTGTTGGGAGGCACTTTCATCCACTCGAAGGTGCAATTACCGAAGACTGGACACCAGTCCACTATGTAGCCACAGCTGGCGTTAGGACTATCAGGCCAGGACAGGAAGAAGCTACCATTGCTGCCACTGATCCAGGAGGTCTTCACCTCGGATGTATCTGAAAAAGACTCTTTAAAATTAGATTTTACAACATACTCCACTTAAAAAAGGAAGAGGTTAAATCAGTATATATAGTTAAACCTTGAGAATTTTTCATGGGTTTTAAAAACAGTTTCATGCACTTTTAAGGCATTTAGCTTCCCTTTGCAGGCCAATAAAATGTGCAAAAATGTACATACTCATCATGACTTGGATATATAGAATATAAACACAACAATTACAAATTTGTATACTTATAATAGATATAATCTCAATCATGTGATCATGAAAACTGCTATTCCTTTTCTGCATTAGTTTGGAAAACCTTTTGCTTACAGCCTTCTGCACAGATTAGATAAAATCAAACCTCTTCCCCAAATGGAAATCAAAGTGAGCTTATCTGTAATGTGTGGTGCTCTGTTAGCTTCATACCTAGATTGCTGCGGGGGATGATGATGGTCGATGGTGATGAGCTGCCGTTTATGTTTCTAGCCGTGACAGTGACCATGTACTCCTCACTGGGGTCCAGCGTGAGTGTAAGGCTGTGATTGCTTCTGGACACGTTGGTTTGGTTTGACTGATTTTTGTCTTTGGTCTTTGCCCAGGACACTTTGTAGTCAAAGATTTCTCCATGGCTCTGATTGGTCAGTGGCACCTGTGGAGACGTAACATCAAGACCTGAAATGGTAACTGTGTCCTCTGAAACATCACTTTCTAACTGTATAAGATGTTGCACTGATATTTTTAAATACGTTTATTAAAATATTTTTTTTTCCCACATAAGTTTATTAATATTTAGTATTGCTTTACAGACTAGCTGTAAGTAAAAGTGTATTTTTTAATTCCACTGGTGACCACTTGAAACTGAGTCAGTTTCCAGACTTAGTGACTTGGACTCACCTTCCAGGAGATTACAGCCTGGTCTGCCTTCACCTTCATCCACACGTCAAGAGCATCTGGAACTGTGGTGCAACCAGACAAACGACATCTGTTACATTCACACATTTTTAAAGTCTTTTCTCTTAAAAAACAAAAAACAAAAACAACTTACCATCACCCTTCGTGCAGATTTTGACACTATTGCTCCAGTCACCCCATTTCCAGAAATGCTGTGATGTTCCACATCGGACCCTCACGTCATAGTCCCAGTGTGGTATCAAGTCCTTGATGACTGCAGCTGTGAGGCCAACTCCAATGTTTTCAGTCTGGTAAACCTACAAGGACAAGAATTATGTTAGCTGACTTCAGTGAAGACTTTTACTTTGAAAAGCCAATACCTTAGCCTCCTTTTTAATCTACTCACTTTGGTATTAGAGTTTCCATCACTGACATCTACTTGGCATGTGATGTTGAGATTACTGTACTTCTTCACAGTCCAGCTCCATTTCAGACTGATGTTTCTGGGGTTCACAGTTGAAGCTGCCACTTTGTCTGGAGCAACCATGTGCACTAAAACAAGAGATCACAACAATCAGCTGATCTTAAAGATTAAGAATAGCCTTTTTCCCCTCGTTTTTTCCAAAGTTTTACCTCTTTTGGTCAGGTCCACCCTGTCATGGAGCTCGAGCTTTCCCAGAGGATTAGTGACTGTTAAGGTCCAGTTCCTCTCAGCAGCATCCAGCTCCACTTTTTGCGAGCATTTACCCAATTGATGCATTGGTCCAATGTTGCATGGGCTAAAATGTAAAAATATACACTGCTTAAATATTAACAACAACACAGAGGCACAAACATACAAAACAATATAAAATCAGGAATGGGGGAAAACAGTTTTTCACAAGTCTACTTAGCTGAAAGCAGTGCTGTTGTAGACCATTGCTATCAAGTTAAAGTGCCAAAAATTGCACTTTGGCCATTTTTAACACATCAAGTTAACACATCAAGTTAAAGCTACTGTCAGCTATTCCCTTTTCACAAGGGGTTACCAGAGCAGGTACCCCTGTGTTTTGATTTGGAAGACTTTTATACTGGATGCCTTTCATACTGCAACTGAAGAGGAAATTTGTATCTCTTCCTGAAATCAAACCAGTGGCCTTTATACTATTTAAAAAAAATTGGCCTAAAGTTTTCAAAAATGACCTGTGGAACTGAATCTTTGGCTTGTCTTTATTTGTTGATGCATAAATTCATTATTGCTGTTTCAGTTTATTATCATTTTTAAATTACAACTCACATTAAAAATGATTTTATCCAGAGAAGAAAATAAAAGCCTTTTGGGTGCATCTGACCATCATGTTGACTAAGCCTGATATCAAGCCATTTCCAAAATAAGTCAAATTATCTGTTTTATTATTGATTCATCTTCAATCTAAACACCAACTGCGTACTGTAAGTTTGGGGACTCTGCTACAACAACATAAAACATTTTAATAGATGAAGTTAAATATTACAGTCATGTAATGACATTTGTTGCTTAACTGCGTAACAGGCTTGTCAGATAATTTGAAACAAATCATAGAAATTAAACAAAGTCAAACATGAAAAATGAAAAACCACTAAAGGCAGGTAGGTACCATTCAGATCTACAGATAAGATTAACACAAAAGAGGTTGGCACCTCGAGATTTATCATTTTTACTGTTTCTACTCTTCTGTATGTATGTTACTAACAAGCTGCAAAAATGTTTCAGGAGCAAGGTTATAGCAGCGTGCAGTTATTAAATTATTAATTTTTATTTTAAAGAATCCTGATAGATGTTTGATTCTCTTTGTGACTATTAATCACAGTGAGAATAAGGAAGAAATGCTTTAAACACACACACACACACACACACACACACACACACACACACACACACACACACACACACACACACACACACACACACACACACACACACTGAAGTCTGGTCAGTTTTAGAAAGACCATTCTCCCACACAGTGAACTTTCCCAGTATGAACTACGGGTAGGTTTTTTTTCCCAGTTTATATTTCAGTGCTTTCAAGGTTTAAATTTGGCAGTGAGCCATGATCTTCCGACCTCTGCTACATTTGAACAGGGGTTCCTAATAAAGTGCCGAGTGAATCAGTGAATCCTTTGAAGTTGTCAGATTACATTTTATTTACTTGTTTATAAGTAAACAAGTAAATTGCTTCCATAGTGAACCCTGTGGTTGTATTATACCTTCCATGAAGCTGGTATTTTCTTCTGACTATGGCAAGTTCCTCCATTTTCCTTCCTATATTCCAAAAACAATCGACAGATTCCAGATCCCGGGTTTCACACTGAAGATCACTGTCACCAGGGGGGTCTAAATTTATAAGACCATAAGAACCAGCAATCTGTATTTAGAAGATAAATTAAAAAAAAACAAAACAAAACCATCATCTCAACCTGCTGCTTCATACTTACAGCCAGCGTGAAAACTGGCTCCACTGATGTCTCCTTTGGTTGTTTCACATATTACATCACTCCAGTTTTCTGATTGTTGTTCCAGGTGGACATTCAGGGCATGCACATGTTCACTGATCTTTTTTTCCATGCCTTTATACCCATTTACATACATTCTCCTGAAACCTTTTCCTTCTGGCACAATGCAGCAGAATGTGGCTCTGCTGCCTACTTCAAGTATTTTATCCTTTGGGAAAACTGATATTTCTGCTGGGCTTTGCATCCCTGCCAAACAACAACAATGAGGCATAATAAGCACAACTGTAAAATGTGTAAGAATTATGAAAATCTAAATGATTTGAATTCAACAATAACCAGGTAGTGTCTTCTGCATCCATGGGCTTGATTGGTTGTTGTATTGGGACCTGAGCCGGACTGAATGGCGAGCACACTGCGATGGTAAATGGGAAGTCCATTTCCAGGAATGAGTAGATCCTATCTGTGCAGGTGCCACAACAACTTCACCCTACAACATTATCATAAACACATTAGAGGAACAGCTTTTTGTTTGGAGGCTACAGAAGTGAGGATTATAGTTACCCATAATAATCTCTTACATTGTGTTCAGGTTTGTCTGCAATGAGAAGCTGCAGCTCGTACACGAGCCCATCTCGTATCACAGAGCAAGAAGGGTCATCTTCCCACTTTAACAGGAGTGTCTGATCGTTGTGGGCAAGAGTTACATTCTGAGGTCCACAACACAACACACCTAAAGGAGAAATTCCATGTTTAAAGTGGAACACTGAACGAGTCTTAAGCTTAAAAACATAATTGTTGGGCTATTTGAACAGCAGTCAGTAAAGACACAGGATAGTGGTGCCAATAGCGTTACACTTTTCTCAGTACCGATGCTCTGTTAAAGCCTCTGGTTTCTAGTAATGTCACCTTTAGTGCTGTTACCTTTATCAGTGGCAATCCACTTCTTGGATCTGATACTACTAGTCATTTCCAAATCAAAACACTCCTTAAACTCATAAAATAAAACAAACACTGAGCCACCACTGCGAGTTAAAAACCAGTGTGGCTTTTCTCCTGGGTGCTACAATAAAGTTTAACACCCTTAAAAAATTACTGTACTGTATACGGTCCTTATATTCCGTGAAACAATATTTGCTCTTCTGCGAACCTAGAACTGGATCTAATATTTGAATCTGCAGCTACTTTTTTTTTTTTTTACACTTTTTCTCTCAGATCAATCTTCTGATTTACAATCTTCTTGACAAGACTGCTCAAAGACATTTTATATCTATTAAAGGATGATACCACAGACCTTTATGGCAGGGTAATTAAACTACTACTTAAAAAGCAGTCACTTGACCCAGCTAATTATTATAGGCCATTTTCTTTTTCAGAAATTCTTGAAAAAGGTTGTTAAACAGCTAATAATTTATCTGCAAAGGAACAATTTATATGAAGAGTTTCAGGTAGGATTTAGAATTCATCACAGTGCAGAAGCTGCTAGGCTACTGCTGACCGTAACATTTTATCACAGGGATTAGAGCACGCTGTAGGTATTACAGGTACTGCACTGCAGTGGTTTGAATTAGTGGTGTGCGGATCGATATTGAAATATCGATTCTTCCGATACCAGTAATTTACAGGGAGTGCAGAATTATTAGGCAAATGAGTATTTTGTCCACATCATCCTCTTCATGCATGTTGTCTTACTCCAAGCTGTATAGGATCGAAAGCCTACTACCAATTAAGCATATTAGGTGATGTGCATCTCTGTAATGAGAAGGGGTGTGGTCTAATGACATCAACACCCTATATCAGGTGCGCATAATTATTAGGCAACGTCCTTTCCTTTGGCAAAATGGGTCAAAAGAAGGACTTGACAGGCTCAGAAAAGTCAAAAATAGTGAGATATCTTGCAGAGGGATGCAGCAGTCTCAAAATTGCAAAGCTTCTGCAGCGTGATCATCGAACAATCAAGCGTTTCATTCAAAATAGTCAACAGGGTCGCAAGAAGCGTGTGGAAAAACCAAGGCGCAAAATAACTGCCCATGAACTGAGAAAAGTCAAGCGTGCAGCTGCCAAGATGCCACTTGCCACCAGTTTGGCCATATTTCAGAGCTGCAACATCACTGGAGTGCCCAAAAGCACAAGGTGTGCAATACTCAGAGACATGGCCAAGGTAAGAAAGGCTGAAAGACGACCACCACTGAACAAGACACACAAGCTGAAACGTCAAGACTGGGCCAAGAAATATCTCAAGACTGGTTTTTCTAAGGTTTTATGGACTGATGAAATGAGAGTGAGTCTTGATGGGCCAGATGGATGGGCCCGTGGCTGGATTGGTAAAGGGCAGAGAGCTCCAGTCCGACTCAGACGCCAGCAAGGTGGAGGTGGAGTACTGGTTTGGGCTGGTATCATCAAAGATGAGCTTGTGGGGCCTTTTCGGGTTGAGGATGGAGTCAAGCTCAACTCCCAGTCCTACTGCCAGTTTCTGGAAGACACCTTCTTCAAGCAGTGGTACAGGAAGAAGTCTGCATCCTTCAAGAAAAACATGATTTTCATGCAGGACAATGCTCCATCACACGCGTCCAAGTACTCCACAGCGTGGCTGGCAAGAAAGGGTATAAAAGAAGAAAAACTAATGACATGGCCACCTTGTTCACCTGATCTGAACCCCATTGAGAACCTGTGGTCCATCATCAAATGTGAGATTTACAAGGAGGGAAAACAGTACACCTCTCTGAACAGTGTCTGGGAGGCTGTGGTTGCTGCTGCACGCAATGTTGATGGTGAACAGATCAAAACACTGACAGAATCCATGGATGGCAGGCTTTTGAGTGTCCTTGCAAAGAAAGGTGGCTATATTGGTCGCTGATTTGTTTTTGTTTTGTTTTTGAATGTCAGAAATGTATAATTGTGAATGTGGAGATGTTATATTGGTTTCACTGGTAAAAATAAATAATTGAAAGGGGTATATATTTGTTTTTTGTTAAGTTGCCTAATAATTATGCACAGTAATAGTCACCTGCACACACAGATATCCCCCTAAAATAGCTAAAACTAAAAACAAACTAAAAACTACTTCCAAAAACACTCAGCTTTGATATTAATGAGTTTTTTGGGTTCATTGAGAACATGGTTGTTGTTCAATAATAAAATGATTCCTCAAAAATACAACTTGCCTAATAATTCTGCACTCCCTGTATGCTCTAGAATCAATTTTCATATTAAAATATCGATATTTTAGTACTTTGGGGTAAATTTGTAGTTTTTCATTAACAGGAACAAAGTGGAAAGAAACTATATCATTCGGATTGTCTAAATTGGAAGGAACTATTTCCTCTTACGCCTTTCATAGTCATGTGCAAAACACAGCTGTATAAATGTGTCCAGCCCCTGGCGTGCGCACTCACAACAATGGCTGAGCATAAATGGAGTCATGTGTGCACGTATTTTACCTCCACAAACGGCCGAGGCGCGGTTTGCGATACATGTGGCAAGACAGTGACGTGTTGTGGCAACACCACTAACCTCGTCAAACACCTGAGAGTAAATCACATCACAGAATATGACGAGCTTATGTTGAGGCGGACTGAAGAGGAGGAGAGGGACAGGTGCTGCTAGGGTGAGACAGACGTCTCTCAGGACTCCCTGAGAGACGTCTGTCTCTCAACATGTTCAAATAGGGCACAACTTCAGGTTTTTTATTTCTACATGATAATTCTACATTATTAAGCAATAAAAAAAGTAGTCTGATGTCCTGCAATAATTATGAAGTTATATTATTACAATTACATAATACAATTATATATTGTATTATGAAATACAATGAAACATTACGTTTTTGTACAGAGTATCGGTATCGGATCAGTATCGTCGATACCACCCTGACTTTTACTTGGTATCGGATCAAAAAGGAAATCAGTGGTATCTCACATCACTAGTTTGAATCATATCTGTTTAACAGACTGCAGTCTGTTCGCGTAAATGGAGAGTCCTCTTCACACACTAATAATTATGGAGTTCCACAGGGTTCAGTGCTAGGACAAATTCTGTTTACATTATACATGCTTCCCTTATCATCAGAAGGCATAGCATACATTTTCACTGCAACTTTATCTGTCCATGAAGCCAGATAACATACGCAAATTAGTTAAACTGCATGAATGTTTTAAATACATAAAGACCTGGATGGCCTCTAACTTTTTGCTTCTAAATTCAGATAAAGCTGAGGTTATTGTACTTGGCCCTGAAAATATGGTAGCTAACCAGATGCTTGATCAGGATGGCATTACTTTGGCCTCCAGTAACACTGTGAGGAACCTTGGAGTTGTTTTTAACCAGGATACCGTATGTTTTGCAATGTGCATATTATAACACAAATATAACTAATTTGTAGGACTGCTTTATTCAATTTAGGCGATATCCCTAAAAATAGAAATATCCTGTCTCAGAGTGACGCTGAAAAACTAGTTTATGCATTAATTACTTCCAGGCTGGACTACTGTAATTCATTATTATCAGGATGTCTGACAGACTGACGGGGACTAGAATGAGAGAGCATATTTCTCCTATACTGACTTCCCTTCATTGGCTTCCTGTTAAATCCAGAATTGAGTTCAAAATCCTGCTCCTCACAAACAAGGTCTTGAATAATCAAACCCCATCTTATCTTAATGAGCTTATAGTACCATATCACCCCTTTGACTACGATGACCTGGATGACTGAGAACCTTCACAGACATCACCCCATTAAAGCACTTCAGGCTTACTTGTGGTTCCTAGAATATAGGATGGGAGGAAGGGCCTTCAGTTTTCAGGCCCCTCTTCTATGGAACCAGCTTCCAGTTTGGATTCAGGAGACAAATATAATCTCTACTTTTAAGATTAGGCTTAAAACTTTATTTTTTACTAAAGCCTATAGTTAGGGCTGGATCAGGTGACCCTGAATTTATCACCCAGTTATGCTGCAAGCTGCGGGACTTCCCATGATGCACTAAGTGTTTCTTCTTTAGACACTATGTGTTTATACACCACGGTACATTAAATGCAGTACTTATTATTGTGTAGCTCTCTTCCATAGAATATGTTTGTCCTGTCTTTCTGCCCTAACCCCCAAAGGTTGGGGTCATTTGCCTTGTTCTGTCAGAGGTTTCGTCCTGACCAAAAGAGTTTTTTCTTTCCAGTGTCACCAAGTGCTTATTCATGAGGGAATTGGATTGAACTGAATATGAGTCTTTGTGGATCATCCATACACACTGATAACATGGTGATGGCCAAAATGCCGGAGTACAAAACTTGCTCTTATAGATTACATGGTGGCTCCATCAAACTTGTATCTGTGTCAGCTTGTTATGTGCTCACTGAAGTAGATTGATCTTAAGTAAATATAAACATCTCTTAAATCTTAATATGCTAAGCAATCTGACATAGCAATGTAGAGCTTTCTGGTTCTGTGTTAAACATCCATTCCTGTGCATCTTTTTGTTTTTAAATTCTTTGTGGGAGGAACTCAGAGGGCACAGGAAGTGTAAAACTGGGCAATGACAGCTCTGCTCTACTTCTGCACTTAAGATGTTATGCAAGAGAAGATGGGGAATTAGCATGTGATTGCCTGCATTAAGTGTGAGGATAAAAAGCAAGATAAAAAGAAAAGCCATGATGCAATCATGTGATGTTGTACAATCAATACAGCTAACTGATACTCATGATAGCAGCACAGTGTTAGGATGATGTGTAACTGGACACAGAGCAAGTCATATTATTTATAAAACATTTTCATGAATAATTCTCTAAAATCCAGCCACAGCACAAACAAGGTCAACAAGTTCACACAAACTAGTGAAAGTAATTACTAAATGATACCTCGGCTTTGTTCTTCAGCTCAGTGATGCTAGTTCAATGCAAACTGTGCATGATATCGATAACACTATTACTCAAAGCCAACCAATTTTCTTTGGAATTCCTGAGGAAAATGATGATGAGGAAAATAATATAATTTACACACACATATAAAAATAGTTAAAGACAACATTTATAACACCCACTTATAATCAAATAATCTCAAATCACTCAATCAACGAGATGATGTAGACACACTCCAAAGTCCCTGAAAATGAGTTGCACCTCCACTGTTGCATGCTGATGTAAATTAAGCTTGACCAGTAAAAAAAGACTCCACATAAAAATGATCTTGTATGCACAGGCAGCTGAAACACAGCATCTGAAATCAATATTTCTTGGCTTTATTAAACATATCAGATACCTTTCATACCTGTAGATTATCAAAGGTAAGATGACGACATACTCACCGTTTTCTTGTCCATCTTGTGTACTTTTTCCGAAGAGTGAGAGCAATAACAACCATGCAATCATTATCATAATAATCGTGATGATCCTCTTGTGTAGAACTGTTTATTTCTTGACAGAAAAAACTGTCATGAATCAAGTCGAGTTGTTGTGATAGCTATGGCAATTAACATCCGCTCGAAGGTGGTTGAAAAGCAGATTTCTGTTTGATGACTGACGCAGACAGCAGGCAAATGTCACTGTCTGTGTCAGGTTACTTCCTGTAGCCTGCCTTCCTCCATAAACACAGTTTGGAAGTGCATTTGAGTTACACTGTTCTAAAAAATAGTAATGTCAAATTATTTTACTGTGTATTTTACAGTTGTGTGTTTTTCTAGAATATCATTACATTTACATAAGTAGACTGTGATCTGACACAGTCTACTTATGTAAATGTAAAATAACATAACATCACTGTAAATGTAATAAAACACAGTTTACTTGTTTTGTAAATATATTTTGTTGTACATATGCATATTTAGATTGTTAAAATACATTCACAAATGTATCATGATTTCACAAATGTATGTCTGTTATTTGAAAGATTGAACTGTTGAATTCAAATTTAATGCTATGGAAAAGTATATAACATGAGCCCTATAAGCTTGTGTTACATCACATAAGTATTATTATCATTGCTAGTTAGGGCGTTCGTGGCTCAAGAGTTGGCAGTTCGCCTTGTGATCAGAAGGTTGCCGGTTTGCGCACCGGCTCGGACGCTCTCCGTCGTTGTGTCCGTGGTCAAGACTCTTCACCTACCGCCTATGGCCAAAGAGGCCGATGGTGCGATATGGCAGCCTCGCCTCTGTCAGTCTGTCCCAGGGCATGCAATCAGTTATTATTTAAACCAACTGTTAACTGTATATTTCTATACATTTACGTATTATGATTGTTGTTTATAGGTAATTTCATTGTTTGATCACGTAAAAATGTTCCTAATTTAATGTCTAAAAGCACTTGGAAAAGGCAGAATCCCATGTCAAATTAGCGCAACAAACTCTATTTTCATTACTGAAAATAACCGTATTTTTATGGGACAGTTATTTTTTGTTATTTTACGGTCGTATTTTGGCGCCCCAGCTGCTGGAATATTACCGTTTTTTAAAGATGTTTTTTCCCCCTATTTATAGATGATTTCATTGTTTAATGACATTAACATGTTCCTAATTCAATGTTTAGCGGCACTTGAAAAAGGCGAGATCCCATGTCAAATTAGCGCAACTAATTGTATTTTCATTACTGGAAATAACCGTATTTTTATGGGACAGTTATTTTTTGTTATTTTACGGTCGTATTTTGGCGCCCCAGCTGCCGGAATATTACCGTTTTTTCAAGATGCTTTTTCTAACAATGTAGTAATGATTGTGAAATCCATGTGGATCCCACCACAGGAAATGGAGCAGTTGTGTTCTCGTAACTGTGACTCACAGCAGCGAGCTCAGACATGCTCTGAGGCTGTTTACATACCTGGAAGTCAATTACTATAAAAACATCATCCAGAGAGAGAATCAACACATTAAGGAAGGTATCATAAATTCAAGCTTTAAAATTTGGAAGTGTGTTCAATCACCACTAAATACACAATGAAGAATTTGAAGAAGTACTGCAAGTGAAAAACAAACAAACAAAAACACTTCACTGTAAAATGATGATAAAGCCAGTATCTATCTATCTATCTATCTATCTATCTATCTATCTATCTATCTATCTATCTATCTATCTATCTATCTATCTATCTATCTATCTATCTATCTATCTATCTAATTTATTTGATCACTTGTTTATGCACTGTATTGCAAAAAGTCACTCACTCAGTTTCATTTTTTATAGTGCCAAATCACAACAACAGCTGCCTCAGCCTCAACTATCATGTGACCCCCTTTGAGCAAATGCTACGGTGGCAGCGGGAAAGAAATACTCCCTTTTAACAGAAACAGAAACCTCCAGCAGAACAAGGCTCAGTGAGGGGGAGGACAGGAAAAGGACGTGCTGTGGAAGAGAGCCAGAGATTAATAATAACTAATGATTTAATACAGAGAGGTGTACAAACACAGTGAGTAATAAAGGTGACTGAAGAGGAAACACTCAGTGCATCATGAGAATCCCACAGCAGCATAGATCTATTGCAGCGCAATTAATGGAGGGTTCAGGGTCACCTGATCCAGCCCTAAGCCATATAAGCTTTATAAAAAAAAAGGGAAGTGTCAAGCCTAATCTTAAAAGTAGAGACGGTCTCTGTTTCCCATCTCTATCCAGTTCAGGGAATTCAGGTGTTCCAATCACTTCCATACGTACAGGTGTATGAAATCAAGCATGTAGACTGCTTCTACAAACATTTGTCAAAGAATGGGTCACTCTCAAGAGTTCAGTGAATTCCAGGGTGGTACCATGATCGGATGCAACCTGTGCAACAAGTCCAGTTGTTAAAATTTCCTCACTATTAAATTTTCCACTGTCTGCTCTTCGTGAGATTATAACAAAGTGGGAGTGATTGGGAACGACACACACAAATGATCCTTGCAAATGATATTTTTAGCTTGGCATGACTTGCAACGAGGGGGGATTCTGTGGAAAAACACCCGAGTCATGTGATTTATTTCACATTATTTCAATAAATTCTTCCTGTGTCAGTCATTTAAACCAGAGCATGGTTGAGGGCTTTGTTGCTTACACAGACCACAAAGAGAAAGTTCAGCCTTTCCTGTTCACACACTCACACACACTTTCTAGAAATTCCCAATCAGGGAAAAATGCTGTCGGTCAGGATGTGAGATTACAGTTATGGTTGTGGTGGTGAACCCCACACACTTTGAAGATATGTCAGCTGTTGGGAAATGTTTTGCTTTTCTTATTTCCTGAAGAATATCCTGTAGAGTTCTCAGTGATCACAACAGTCTCCTCAGATTTCAGCATTTAAGACCCTTTAAGTTGGTTTTTGGAGTTACTCTTTAGGATTTAGCTCATTTTTTTGACTTTATGAAAACTCAAGTTCAGTTGACTTCAGTTCATATGCAGATTGTGGTCATTTCTGTCACGGTTCTGGGTCATTTTGACCTAGCATTTTCTGTTTCTTATGTTTTGGAGTTTCTCTGTATTATGATTTATGTCTGATTCTTTAGCTTTCCTGTTTTGATGAGTGTTATAAATCGATGTTTCAGTTTGGTTCTGGTCATGAGTTTAGTTTGATGTTAATTCTTCTTTAAGTCTCGGTCATCTCTGGGTTCCATGTGTTATATTCTATAGTCTGCCTCTCAGTGTCAAGTCTGCGTCTTTGTGATTTGTTTCATGTTTTCTGTTTTATTTTGATAGTCCCAGTCTGATGTCAGTGTGTTCAGTTTTACTTCTCCCCTGTCTCGTTAGAATAATTTCTCCCAGCTGTGTCTGCCTCCTGTTTCCCATTCCCTGATTACTCTCCAGTGTATATAAGCCCTGTGTTTTCCTTTGCTCTCTGTTGTTTAGTTAATGTCTGCTCACCCTTATTCTTGCTTTGTGTTCGGTTTGCTTGCTTGCCTGTTAGTTTACTTGTTTTCCCAGTTTAGTTAGTTTTCTGTTCTTCTTATTTTCCTGTAGTAATCCGGGTATCTTCAGTTCACCTCTGCCTCCGCGAGTCCTGCCTTTGGGTTCAATCCTGCCTGCCTGCGCAGCACACAGCCATGACAATTTCTTTACATTCTGATCGCTTCAGTTACACTGGGGAGGTTTTAAACAAGATTATTTATCTAAAGTGCCCATAAAGGGATCATTAGCTGCTCATTCATAACACAAGATTATCTAAATGTTGTTACGCAAAAAAAATTAAAGTTGCCCTGATTTCAAAACCAATGTGACAGACTTGAGGTATTGAGGTATACTTAGGGGCTTAAACAGTGAATATTCAACAAGAAAGTTTTAAGAAAAAAGAACAAAAAGTCTGTGTGCTGAAAACCACCAAAATTCCAGTCAGAAACTGCACATTCACTGACGTGAGTAGAAAATTTGTACCAACAGACACATTTTATTAAATTTACCTTGAATGGTCATGTATAATAATATGAAAAACAAACATTCTGCTGACAGCTCCCTCTTGTGGTACTGAAGGGTATACAATGCCTTTTTACATGGCAAGACCAAGGTCTATTAAGTTCTCATTAGTGATCATGATAGACTACAGCTAGTAGTTTTGAAAGGGATTTGTTTAAAATTGGGACGATCTCTTAAAGTCCAGACTCATTTTTGGGGCCACTCTCGAGTGAGCACTGTAGGAGCTGTTGGCACTTCAGTGGTGGTTTTCTGCTTGTTTAGGTTGTACATCTTTTACCACCTATGTGGGTTTTGTGGAGACACTAATATGTGTAATTTCAGGAAGGGTAGAAACAAGTTTTTCTTTTTATGATGCACATCAAGTATAGCCAATTAAATTTTGACTTTAGGTTGTTTTTCTTTTTTGCCTTGTTATTTAAGATTTGCACTCTGAGATCAGCTAATGAGTCATCGAAATGTGAAAAGGTGCCTCAACTACTCAGTTGTAGTTAGAGTAGTTTGTGCTTGCAGCTCCTGATGATAAATCTACTGAAATAAAAGTCAATCAGGAAATGCAGGAGGAGTAGAGGAACTGCAGAAATACACCAAAGTACAACTGCTGTGTAAATGCACTCGTATACTTTGCACCCCAGACATGTAATGTGTGACAGCTCATTATCATCAGTACTGCAGTGCTGGCTCCATCTAGTGTTCACTATTCATGCAAACATCACCACAGCAGATCATCATGGTGCCGTAATGTTTCTCTCTAAACCAAAACTCTTTGAAGGTAACCAGGCAAAATCAAATGACATTAAAACACTTGAAGCTTCTTGTTTTATTGGTTTACAGCATTGAATCAATCGTAATTTCTTGGTTCTTATAAACAAATCAACAGCAAAGACCTCTCAAAGCTACATGGAACTATTCACATTTTTTCAATAAGGTAGGGCACTCATAAATACATAAAATACACATAAATCAGTTTGTCAGTTCTGAGATCCTCTATTGTTCATTTTCTCTTCGCTCCAACATGATCAGCTCAGTTTCTGTGATGATGGCAGTCTGATTCAGACAACAGCACTAAATTGAAAATGCAAACAGCTGACATTTGTACAGAATTCACAGGATTCACATGAAAATAAATCAGGCTTTAGAAAGGCTTTTCTCAAATGTCTGAGTGGAATTTCTAGATACATTTTCTTTATTTACACCGTTGGCTTTTAATTGTCCAACAAACAAAATGAACAAAAAGCAAATTTTAGACTGTTCTAGAGGCCAAGTGGGGACCTCATGGAAATCTCTGGATGACAGGGAGAAATGCGTATTCACTGACAGGTTTCTGTAAAGCCAGTTTTTAGCGTCACACTTCTCACAGTGTAACTCGAGCTCAGAGGGTAGTTATTGAGTGTCTGCAGGCAAGCCAGTATCTTCCATGCAAACTGCTGGCAACCTGCAATTGCAAGATTTTCGATGCAGCACTGTATAGCTTATCGTGACCAATTTCACCCTAGTAACCTCCATTAGTCACTCCAACCAGCCTGTAATGCAGAACAGGGATTCCATTACCTGTATTTTTATCAGTGTGTGAGTGATTGCTATTTAGGGGGTTGATGTGTGTTAGCAGTCCTCAACTTTTCCTAGTTGCTTCCTCTGGGGTAAACCAATGTCTCAATGTGGGGAGTTTAGGTTAGGGTGTTTCCAATATACATCACTGAATAAAGCACAAATGTTGTTCAAGCTGTTATTGGAGTTTGTATATGTGTAAATATGTCTTCTTTGTATTATATTTTGGTTTGATATTTGTGTATGTCCTTCGACGCATATATTAAACAAATATGTAAGACTGCTTTCTTCCATTTACGCAACATCTCTAAAATTAGAAATATCCTGTCTCTTAGTGACGCTGAAAAACTAGTTCATGCATTTATTACTTCCAGGCTGGACGACTGTAATTCATTATTATCAGGATGTCCTAAAAACTTGCTGAAAAGCCTTCAGCTAATCCAAAATGCTGCAGCAAGAGTGCTGACAGGGACTAGAAAGAGAGAGCATATTTCTCCTGTATTGGCTTCCCTTCATTGGCTTCCTGTTAAATCGAGAATTGAATTACAAATCCTGCTTCTCACATACAAGGTCTTAAATAATCAGGCCTCATCTTATCTTAATGACCTTGTAGTACCATATCACCCTATTAGAGCACTTCGCTCTCGCACTGCAGGCCTACTTGTTGTTCCTAGAGTATTTAAAAGTAGAATGGGAGGCAGAGCCTTCAGTTTGCAGGCCCCTCTTCTGTGGAACCAGCTTCCAGACTGGATTCGACTTTTGTTGTGATTTGGTGCTATATAAATAAAATTGAATTGAATGTGGATGTGTATTTTCTTCATTTGTTTCTTACCCCAGATCTGGGTGGTCTCACGTGAAGCGAGTATAAAAGGAAGCCAGCTGCAGTTGTAGGTGTTGGTTAGTGTGTTGGTGTTACGTTTTATTCGAGCCTGCTGTCGTCTCTTTAAATCCACAACTGACCGCTGGCCAAAGTGACACAGCTGTAACCAGTAAGGAATCACATATTTTCCTCTCGTGAGAAATGGTTGACAGGTGATTTGAACGCACAACCTTCCTGCAACAAGGTGACAGTGCTAACTAGCACCACAACACCACCAATGTACAGAACTGAACTAAAATGTATTGCATGCTTTTAATTGAAGCAAAACATGAAAACAGTAGAGCTCCTTTGAATATCTAGCGGGTCACTGTGTGGATGAGGGCAGCTTGTGTTCCATGCAGTAGTTAAGGTCTCTTCAAGTACGTGTGCAAGGCTTAAACGTGTTCACACATGCAGCCGCTATTTGGAAGTTTTCTGTGGTAACAAAATGTATGTGGACGCACAGGAAATGGGACTGTCTGGTTCCTCCTCTAACTCAGTTGTGGTAAAGGTCTCTTCAGGACTCTGTGGCTGGCATTCACTATCAATTATAGGCATCCCCTCCTGGATCTCGGGATGTGATTGTGACTCCTGGTCCTGTACTATCAGGTTATATGAAGGGTTAGGAAACACATCATTAATTGGAAAAGATGGCAAGCCTGGCTGAGATGTGAGGCCTGTAGTGGGTAAAGTAAGGCATGGCTGGAGTTTCTTCAGAGGCTTATTGTAGTAACCTTTGGGAGTCTGAGAGAAGGTAAAAGGCATGTAGTCCTGGCCAACAACAGGCTGTGGTGGTCTGAATTTATCATGTAGTTCAGGAACATCCAAGACCTCACTGTAGTAACTCTGATCAAAGGGAAGATGACGAACTGTATGTTCATCCTGAAAAATAGAGAAAATGACATCACATTCACAGGAAAGACATCTGGATCCATATCGATTATGATGATGCACTATACAAGGAAACCAATAAATAACAGAGTAGTACAAATGTGTAGTGGAGAGATTTAGCATTAGCTAGCTAATGCTATAATGTCCAAAACACTTCAAATGGCTCTAAAAGTGAATCAGCAAAAAGTGAGTCAGTGTGCAAACATTTGAATACCCTGTTAATGCGCCCAACTCTACATCTGAAATATATCTGAGAGTTAAGTTGAACTTAAGTTTGGCACCAGAAACGAATTGGTTAGATTTAGGAACACAAAAAAAAAAAAAACTTACCGGTGATGCCAGCCACTTTTCAGTCAGCACTGGTTTTGGGATTGGAGGATAGACTTTGTGCTTGATGCTGTTGGGAGAAAATGCATTAAAATAAATGTCGGACAATGATTGGAAGCAAAAGTGGACAATATTTCACAGAAAATGTATATGCATTGCTTACCATGCCCATTGTCTGTAGCAGATAATTGTGCTGACAGACAGAATAAGAAAAACTGCTCCCAGGGATATCAAGATCAGCATTATCAGTTGATCAGCTGGTGAAAACAATGAACCGCATCGAGTAAATCAAAGAAAATGACAAATGTTGACAGTCTTACTAAAGAAAATAGTCCATATGGGGAAATAATTAACCTACCCGGGGGATTCAAGGTGACATTGATGGATGAATTACCACAAAGTCCAAATGCTGTTGATGCTGTCACCGTGAAGGTGTACATACTGATGTTCAGGTTCTTTGCAGTGAGGCTGGTGGCTTCAGGATCATCTAAATCAACACAGAGTGACCGCCATTATTACAACATAGATACATGTTTACGATCATCGGGCAACACTGGAGACTTACTTTATTTATCTCAGTTACAAGCTAATCTTTGTGTGTGGAGAAACAAAACCAGGACTTTGTTATCAGTAGAGAAACTTAATAGTGTGATTAAAGGTCATTACCCAACAAGTGCTTTGCAAGAAAACGGCACAAAATTCTAAATATTTCAGATGGGAATTCGTATTGTGTACATACACACAGAAAGCTTTGTGTTTTTCTGAAAAATATGTCCTTAAAAAAAAAAAAAAAAATCACACTTCAATCAAAACATGAAGTGATGACAGCTGGTCCTAAAACTTTGAACCAGAAAAAGAAGAAAAGATTCTGGTTTAAACCAGGAGGTTGTATCACAGCCGCATTTGAACATACTTAAGGATCACAGTGTGATATTTGTTTTGAGCTACAGCGCACTAAATGCAGTGGTCTAATTGGTCAGATCTGTGTCTTTGCATCCATAGAATCAGAAAAATGGTTCATGGTTCAAAAAAAGAAAAGCCATAACTTCATTGAGCAAAATTACATTGTTGGTGTGAACAACTGTATTAACAAAACCTGAAAAATATTTCTAACACACAAAATATTTGCACAACCTTTGCGCGTCCAGTGTGTAAAGGCTTTAAGTGTGCTGTCCTACTAGTGCCAGCAATACATTTATAAACAAACTCAGCAAAATATTGCAGTTAAGTGTGCAATAAAGAACAAATGGATTTGGCTAAGAACATAATTATTAAAACGTTTTTGTGTCAGACACTTCCCCCCCAATCTGATCTTTTCTGCAACCAAGTTAAACTGTTATAATTCTTAGTTAATTTATCCAATTGCAGTCATACTTTGCTTAAATCGACAGACTGACACCACTAAAAAGGGGGACTTGGTTTCTGTTAAACTTGCACCACAAGCGGGCATTATATAAGTCTATGTTCCATCCAAATACGCTTTCATTTCCCAAACTCAAACACATTTTGAGGCACTGCTGACAGTTAAACAGATGCTGGGAAGAATGTTCATGCTGAGGATCCTCGTAGGTGGAGAGAAAGCTCATCGTATGGCAGGATGTAAACAGGAAGCTGATCCTATACTTAATGTCCAGACTGAAATCTTAGCTGGCCTGAGTGAGTATGCCTTCATACTGTACCTGTGCTCACGTTAAAAACGTTCCCGCTCTTGTCCTGGTAGTAGAGAATATATCCATGGATGGAAGCAGTCTGCTTTTCCAGAGGTATGGGCTCCCAGGATACCTCAACAGCCGAGTCTTCCTGTTTGTATTTGAGTTTAAACAGCTCGACTCCTATTTCTGGAAAGATGTGACATGCATAAAATACACTGCTGATTGAACCATCGCATTTTGTGAGAAATCACTGAATCAGTCTTACTGGTCTCTCTGATGTAGCCCTTTCTTCTCTGTAGTAGCACCGCAGCTCCCTCAGTGCAGGCGTATATGGACAGCAGGTATCTCCGACCATCTTCAAAGTTCTCTGGAACAACAAAAGGAGCTGTGCTGAAACAGATGCAAATATGATCTGCAACAGTTTTGTAGGCAAAGATGAGGACGTACTTGAAAAAACTGTGGTATGAGTTCTGTTGGGAGGCACTTTCATCCACTCGAAGGTGCAATTACCGAAGACTGGACACCAGTCCACTATGTAGCCACAGCTGGCGTTAGGACTATCAGGCCAGGACAGGAAGAAGCTACCATTGCTGCCACTGATCCAGGAGGTCTTCACCTCGGATGTATCTGAAAAAGACTCTTTAAAATTAGATTTTACAACATACTCCACTTAAAAAAGGAAGAGGTTAAATCAGTATATATAGTTAAACCTTGAGAATTTTTCATGGGTTTTAAAAGCAGTTTCATGCACTTTTAAGGCATTTAGCTTCCCTTTGCAGGCCAATAAAATGTGCAAAAATGTACATACTCATCATGACTTGGATATATAGAATATAAACACAACAATTACAAATTTGTATACTTATAATAGATATAATCTCAATCATGTGATCATGAAAACTGCTATTCCTTTTCTGCATTAGTTTGGAAAACCTTTTGCTTACAGCCTTCTGCACAGATTAGATAAAATCAAACCTCTTCCTCAAATGGAAATCAAAGTGAGCTTATCTGTAATGTGTGGTGCTCTGTTAGCTTCATACCTAGATTGCTGCGGGGGATGATGATGGTCGATGGTGATGAGCTGCCGTTTATGTTTCTAGCCGTGACAGTGACCATGTACTCCTCACTGGGGTCCAGCGTGAGTGTAAGGCTGTGATTGCTTCTGGACACGTTGGTTTGGTTTGACTGATTTTTGTCTTTGGTCTTTGCCCAGGACACTTTGTAGTCAAAGATTTCTCCATGGCTCTGATTGGTCAGTGGCACCTGTGGAGACGTAACATCAAGACCTGAAATGGTAACTGTGTCCTCTGAAACATCACTTTCTGACTGTATAAGATGTTGCACTGATATTTTGTCAAATAGATTTAATAAAGATATTTTTTATTGCATCAAGTTGTGAGGAAAAAAATGAATCCAACATGCAAGTACCAAAAGCTCTAGTTTTTCTAAAGACCACTTGAGGCTGTCTCCAAAAGTAAGTCAGTTTCCAGATTTAGACCTTACCAAGAGGCCTCATAAAAGCCTTGTAAAAGCCAACTTGGACTCACCTTCCAGGAGATTACAGCCTGGTCTGCCTTCACCTTCATCCACACGTCAAGAGCATCTGGAACTGTGGTGCAACCAGACAAACGACATCTGTTACATTCACAAACTTTTTAAAGTCTTTTCTCTTAAAAAAAACAAAAAACAAAAACAACTTACCATCACCCTTCGTGCGGATTTTGACACTATTGCTCCAGTCACCCCATTTCCAGAAATGCTGTGATGTTCCACATCGGACCCTCACGTCATAGTCCCAGTGTGGTATCAAGTCCTTGATGACTGCAGCTGTGAGGCCAACTCCAATGTTTTCAGTCTACAAGGACAAAAATTATGTTAGCTGACTTCAGTGAAGACTTTTACTTTGAAAAGCCAATACCTTAGCCTCCTTTTTAATCTACTCACTTTGGTATTAGAGTTTCCATCACTGACATGTACTTGGCATGTGATGTTGAGATTACTGTACTTCTTCACAGTCCAGCTCCATTTCAGACTGATGTTTCTGGGGTTCACAGTTGAAGCTGCCACTTTGTCTGGAGCAACCATGTGCACTAAAACAAGAGATCACAACAATCAGCTGATCTTAAAGATTAAGAATAGCCTTTTTCCCCTCGTTTTTTCCAAAGTTTTACCTCTTTTGGTCAGGTCCACCCTGTCATGGAGCTCGAGCTTTCCCAGAGGATTAGTGACTGTTAAGGTCCAGTTCCTCTCAGCAGCATCCAGCTCCACTTTTTGCGAGCATTTACCCAATTGATGCATTGGTCCAATGTTGCATGGGCTAAAATGTAAAAATATACACTGCTTAAATATTAACAACAACAAAAAATCGAAGAACCCAGCAGGACTGCTAATGTTTTATGGAAGCAAATAAAGGCCCTTTCTCTCACCAGCCTCCACCGGCAGATTTTGTGAGCATTTTCCCAATGCTGTAGTGCAAAAGCATAAGTAGCTTAAATCTTTACCACAAAGGCTTCTGTTGGCTTCTCTGTTTACCACAAAGTATGATGCAGTACTCGATACTACTGTGCCTGAGTGTGGTATCCATTTAGCCCATTAGCTTTCATAGTGAGAGAAAAAGAAAAAGACAAACTAACCGATGTTTGTGCATTTTGGACTGTATATAACAAACATATAAACATAAGAGATTTTCAGTGGTCCCAACTGCGGCCATTCACATATTCCCGTCTACCTCACTAATCCAACAGAGGTTGCTTCATCAATTATTCAGAAAGAGAAAATGAAATGAAATCTAGTACAACAAAGACATTTATATGTAAAGCAGGGAGTGACTGTATAATATTTTTCTGAAATCAGTAGTCAGATTACATTTTATTTACTTATTCTGACTAGCCTTTCTTTAGTCCCATACTGGAGCTCATTGTTACAACAGAGGTGTTGTGTATTTCCTTTTACCTTTCCTGGAGCAGGTATTTTCTTCTCACTTCTTCAACATCCTCTATTTTCCTTGTTATATTCCAAAAACAATCGATGGATTCCAGATCCTGGGTTTCACACTGAAGACTACTGTCACTAGGGGGGTCTAAATTTAAGGGAAATGTCAAGAAAACAAAAAAGAAGAACCAGCATTTAATTACAAGGTACATTTGACAAAACCACAAACCGCCCTCAAATGCTACAGTGCAGTGAAAAAGTATTTGGCCTCATTGTGCCAAATTTAAATGTTTCAAATCATCAAACAAATGTTAACAATAGACAAAAAAAAAAGAGTAAGTACAAAATACAGTTTTTAAGTGATGGTTTTTTTCATTAAGACAAAATGCTATCAAAAGCTCCCTGGCCTGTGTTGTGTGTACAGTAATTCCTTTTTCTCAGTACTTTGTGTCATACTTACATCCAGCATGAAAACTGGCTCCGCTGATGTCTCCTTTGTTTGTTTCACATATTACATCCCTCCAATTTTCTGATTGTTGGTCCAGGTGAACAGTCAGGGAGTGCACATGTTCACTGATCTTTGTAGTTGTTACATTAGTGCCTTTATAGTTGAGTAGAAACATTGTTTTAATACTTTCCCCGTCTGGCACCATGCAGCAGAATGTGGCTGTGCTGCCCACCTCCAATATTTGGTCTCTTGGGAGAACCAGTATTTCACCCTGGTCTGAAGAAGCACAGTGATAAGAATAAACGAGACTGTAAAGTGTTTAAGAATCAAAAAAGATCAAATGATTTGAACTTAATATTAACCAGGTAGCGTCTTCTGCATCCATGGGCTTGATTGGTTGTTGTATTGGGACCTGAGCCGGACTGAATGGCGAGCACACTGCGATGGTAAATGGGAAGTCCATTTCCAGGAATGAGTAGATCCTATCTGTGCAGGTGCCACAACAACTTCACCCTACAACATTATCATAAACACATTAGAGGAACAGCTTTTTGTTTGGAGGCTACAGAAGTGAGGATTATAGTTACCCATAATAATCTCTTACATTGTGTTCAGGTTTGTCTGCAATGAGAAGCTGCAGCTCGTACACGAGCCCATCTCGTATCACAGAGCAAGAAGGGTCATCTTCCCACTTTAACAGGAAACTGTCGTAGTCAAGAGTCACATTCTGAGGTCCACAACGCAAAACACCTAAAGGAAGTGACCACAGGACATTTTATGGTTAAAGTGGAACACTGAGCAATTCTTGAGATAAAAAAGACATAGTTAGGCTGTCAGTGAGCACACAGACTCATACTGATATTTTGTTAATGGCCTCTGGTATCTAGCAGACACAAACAGTGTCATGAACAAGTATAGTATTATAGGCACGTCCATTATGTCTGCCAGATGGGGTGACTAGGACACTAAAACACTGAGGCTTAAAAATGCAGAGTCCAAAATCAGTGGTTAAATCGTGCTGCCTGTATCATTTTTTGGGAGGAGCTGAGAGTAAATATAAAAACAACTTACTAAGCAGACATTTGAAAGCTCTGCTCTATTTTTAGACTTGACTGATGAGGAATAGCAAGGGAACACTTTAGTTTCGGGGAATAACAGGTGATTTTCTGTACCGATTATGTTTTTAAAAAAAAAGCAAGATGAAAAAGAAAAGCCACTGTGCAGTCATGTGATGTTGTACAGCTAACTGATGTGTGATTTAAGGGCAAAGACGATGCGCTGCTGGTTTGTAAAGTCTTTTTTCAAACCACTTCATCAAGTCATTGAACATATGTGTCCACACATGGATGTCTGCTATATATTTCTTAATAATACAATAATATTTTTCTCTACAAAGCTGAAACAGAGTTTTTGGGGTTCTGTCAAGAGAATTAACCACACAGGAAGTGATATTATTTGTCAGATATTTGCATTTAAAATGCTCAAAAACTGACAGACAGGAACAAGAAATCCACACAAATTAGTGAAGGTAAAGAAGATAGCTTGCAGACTTGTCTGCACCAGTCTGCCAGTTACAATGACCTTGGTTCTGAAAAATTGCAAACTTTGAACATTTATGTGAAACAAATTTGAATTATCAATTTGATTCAGAATAGGAATTAAGAAAAAAACTATTTCTACACACACAAAATGTTTAAAAAGAAATTATGCACATATTCTTTCACATCCACAAAAATGAGTTCTTGGGCCACCTATGACCACACCTCCACCCTCGCATGCTGTAACTTTATCTTGCTGACACGCACTGTATTTGTTTGTTTTATGACCAGTAAGAATCTGCACATAAAAAAATATCCTGTATACACAATTACAGCCTTTGCTGAAAATGGAGACTTCTTTACTAAAAATATCAGATACTTTCTGTACCTACAGATTGTCACAGAGGTTAGAGGATGACATACTCACCGTCTTCTTGTCCATCTTGTGTGCTTTCTCTGAAGAGTGAGAGCAATAACAACCACGTGATCATGATAATAATAATCCTGATAATCCTCGTTTAGAGCTGTTTGTTTATTTAGATAGAAAAAACCTTCAAGAATTCAGCCGGGTAGTTGCGGTGATAAACATCAGCTCGTCAGAGTGGTTGAAAAGCAGATTCCTGAGGCTTCTTTCATAGAAACAAAAGCATGTTCACGGGGAAGTTTGGGTTTTATTTGAAGAATCCGAGAACAAAGACTCGAACAGGGAAGAGTCACAGTGTTGGTGTCAGGTTACTCCCTGTAGCCTCCCTCCCTTCACATATACAATATGGAAATCCATTTGATTGTGAAATCCATGTGGACCCCACCACAGGAAATGGAGCATTATGTTCTCGTAAATGTGACTCACAGCAGCGAGCTCAGACATGCTCTGATGCTCCAGAAAAACATCGGTCAGGGAGAATCGAGCCTTAGATTCTGAAAAACATGATGATTCCAAACTTGGCATAATGACAGGACCTGCCGGCTCTGATTTTCAGACCAGTTATTGTAAAGCTTTAATTTAAAATTGATTCTTTGCTAAGTTCTCTGTGTAGACACTACACTGGTTCATCCTTCTAGTTAAGTGGGTTTTTTTATGCATGAATGATTCATAGTTCAGTGTTAAGTGGTAAAACATTTCTCTGAAAACAGCCAGGTACGATGACTGGACTGAAAGTGAGAGCAAAAGCAGACAATGTCCAAAGGAAAATGCTAGAAGACCATGAAAAAGTCTGAAGAACTAATGGTTAAGCTCACTTGACCCTTTATACTGGTGCTGCAGTTGTGACATCACTTTTAGGGCACACTGCTTTTTATGAAGTTAATAACTCGGCACTCCAGCATCAAATCCAAATACTTCTCTGAGTTCTTGCACAAAGTAAATAAGCACCAAAAACCACTTAACAACAACAACAACAACAACAACAACAACAACATGGCAGACAAAAAGTTGCTGCTGATGCTTTAAAATGTGGAGTCCAAAATGGTAGCTCTATTGTTTGCATACAGTCAAAATTATGTATGCACATTTTTATGATTAGATAATTAAATGTCTGCACCCTTGCTAACCCTGCAGCCAAAACATTTCATGTATCCATAAATAAGTAGGTGCCTATCAAAGAAAATTCCTGTTATTCCTGTTGAAGCTCAACATGTACAAGTATGAGATTTCCATTAGTTTACTCCAATAAGTGAAACAAAGAATTATTTATCTGCATAAAAACGGAAGACCGTCAGCAAAGGAAGCTGAGGCCATGAAGACCAGCATTAACAATACAGTTCTAGGGAAAAATAAATCTCATTAACATGTATGTACATGCACTTTGTCTCTTTTACATTAAATTGCACAGAAATTAGCGACACTAAATCCCTGACCTCCAAACTCATCTTAAAAACAATTTTAATCCCATTTGTCAAAATTTTATGGTAGGTAATATGCAGAGGTGGCAAAAGTACAGACTTTCCTTACTTAAGTAGAAATAAACTGTGTTAAAAACACTCCAGTAAAAACTGAATTATTGAAGAAATTTCTTTACTTAAGTAAAAGTGAAAAAGTGCCTACTCTGAAATGTACTCAAAGAAAGTAAAAAGTAGCTCCTTAAAGGACAATTCTACTAACCATTTGTGTACAACTGAACCTTATATAGTAATGTAACAGTAAAATGATATTTTAACATATCTAGAATGAAAAAATCTTCTAATCTAAATTCTAATTCAAATCTGGTATGTAGGACACAAGGAAACAAATCATTTAAAAAATACCTCCTTTCTGTTGCCTACATGGTAGAGGGTGACTTTGCCTGCATACCAAAACAGTCAAATGAGAACAGTCAGGGATTACAGTAGGATTCAGCAGGTGCAGGTGCTATGATCTCTGTAGTGGCTCAGCAAAGGGAACATATTGAGAAGTTAATAATTAAGTTAGAATTAAGCAAATTCTCTTCTACACTTGACGTAACCTAAATCTGACCATGAGTACCACAGCCACTGTGCACCAGTCCAACACAGAGCTTTACTGTGAGCTCACCACATTAATGCAAGCTAACCTGTTTATCTTTAAGAAAACTACACAGAATGTTCATGCTACGTTTCAATAAAACTGAGCGGAAACTTCACGGTGTGGGTTTCTATGCCTGAGCAGCTCTTGTAGGCCATCACTTTTGTCCTTCAAAATCACTGCCTTAACAGTGAAGTAACTTTTTTTTTGGTTTGATTACATACTTACATTGCATGAGAGTTTATTCACAAGAGTGTAACAAAGATCCATAGATTATTTCTCTGTTGTTGGCTAACAGCAGCTAACAGATAAAAACAGCAGTTCTTTCTGACAGAAAAGTTCAGGATATTCTCAACAACTAACCTCAGTATTAATATCATCTGTCAGAAGTGAGTCTCACTGACTCATCAGCCCATCCAGTAAACGGTGGAATGACAGCCTACCTGGTCCAACAAAGAGCTTAAGGGTGGATCAGGTCGGGAGCAATTTTGCTGTTTGAATTCACTAACTACAGATGAACACTGGCCAGTTTTGGGGGTAACTCTGGGATAAGAGTGTATAATACTGACAAATATTTAATTGACAAAGATCCAGTTTATTATTTAGTGCTGATATTATTCAGATATGTTAAAATATTGTGCATATACAAACAGTACTGGAAATACACCACAGAAACACACACAGTACGAGCCTCCTCAGATTTCAGCATTTCAGACCATTGAAGTTGCTTTTTTTCCTGTCAGTTTTAGCTGAAGTTTCATGGCCAGGGAGCAGCTGTTTACCTGCACACACATGGGGGCATAGTGGCATGTGGCTAGCACTGATGGATCACAGTGGGTACTCTCGCGTACGCCAGCTTCCTTCTACAGTTCAAAGGGTGGATCAGGTCGGGTTTAGTGGTTATTCTAAATGACCCGCAGGTGTGAATGTGAGTGTTTATGGTTGTCTCTCTTTCTGTCTTAGCCCTTTGACAGACTGGCAACCTGTCCAGTGTGTGTGCCGCCTCCCGCCCTATAGCAACTAGGATAGGCTCATGCCCCCCTATGACTTCGATAAGCAGAATAGGACGTATGGCTGTACACAGATGTTTTCAGATATGTGTTGCTGAACTTTAAACATTTATTTTTAGCTGACATTTATTTGCTGCAACATCAAAGTGGTGTGACAGCTTGACTTAGCTGTAGACTTCAGTTACTTTGGGATGGTTTTAAACTTTGTTTTCTGTTAACACTAAAAGTGCCTTTAAAGGGGTATTTTGCTTACAACTTTTTTATTGGTGTGTTTCCAGGATTTTCTAAAAGATGTTGAACAACAACAATGAAGTGTGGCCAGAGGACACTTAATGGGCATGCCAGCCTTTTATGATCTTGAGGAATAGTAGGGGCTCAAAAAATGAATATTTAGTATGTTCATTAACAATATATCTGGCTCAGTTGTAAGAATGATTAATAAGAAGTTTGTGGCTGAAAGTCATTTAATGATATTTATCTCTAATGGTCATGAATAGAAACCCCAGAACAATTTAAATTTCAGATGACAGTTTCCCTTTAGTGGCCTCAACTGAATGGGCTAAAATAAAACAACCATAACAAATGTATCGTCATGGGGCCGGCCGGGCAGACACAGGGACCATGACATGTGGTACATCACCCAATAAGTGGTAAATGTAATTGTATACGGTACCGGTAAATGACACATTCCAACATTTCCAGAAGGCACATGAAGGGCAACTAATTTTATAGAGATTGTTTTTCTTTGTTAGCCTTTTTATATACCCCCTGACAACAGCTAACAAGCGTTGGGTGCCTTAACTACTCTGCTGTAATTAAAGCAATTTGTGCCTTTAGCTATTGGTGATAAAATAAGTGAAAATAAAAGTGGAAAGAATCAGGACATCAAATCAAATCAAATCACTTTTATTGTCACATCACATGTGCAGGCACACTGGCACAGCACATGCGAGTGAAATTCTTGTGTGCGAGCCCCACAAGCAACAGAGATGTGCAAACACAACAACACAAACGAGCAAAATACAAGAATGGCCAACCTGAAACTAATAAATATATGTACAATATATAATAGTGTATGCATTTCTGGATGTGTATACTAAATATTTTCCTACGTGTGTGTGTGTGTGTGTGTGTGTGTGTGTGTGTGTGTGTGTGTGTGTGTGTGTGTGTGTGTATACACATTTTTACAAATTAAATAGTAAAAAATAAAAAATAAAAAAATAATAAAATAATAATAACAATAATGATAATAATAATAATAATAAAATATACAGAGTTGAATATGTGCAAAACAAGTGGCATTTATATACAGTGTGGAGTGCATAATGTTGAAGTTCCAGTAGTGAAGCTGAGGTGTCTATGACGTGTTCAGCAGTCTGATGGCCTGATGGAAGAAGCTGTCTCTCAGTCTGCTGGTACGGGACCGGATGCTGCAGAACCTCCTTCCTGATGGAAGCAGTCTGAACAGTTTATGGCTGGGGTGACTGGAGTCCTTGATGATCCTCCCCGCTTTCCTCAGGCAGCGCTTCCTGTAGATGTCTTGGAGGGAGGGAAGCTCACCTCCAATTATCCGTTCAGAGCACCGCACTACTCGCTGGAGACATGCACTAAGAGTAGAGGTACCTCAGAAATACGCTTAATTATATCCTTATATAGTGTTTGATACACATGCATGTTACGACCCAGCTCAAAAGCCGCAACATAAAAAAGGAGACAAATACCGTTTGTCAGAAGAGGTTTTTTTTTCTTAAAATGGAATACCAGGTTGGCTAAAATGGCTGGTGCCACCAAGGCAAAGACAAGTGAGCTCCCTGGAAGCTTGCCTCAGGTATGCTTTTATCCACACCTGACTAGGTGTGGCCAATTAGCACCAGCTGAACACATTGAGGAGATTAGCGGCTGCAGAGGGACGTAACAATGCAATCATCAACACAGCAGGTCACACAGCCTTCCTGGTGCTGTACTGTTTCTCTCCATATGAACAGACTTTGAAGGAAACCAGACACAATCAAAGCATTAAAAAAACACTTCTTGTTTGAAGCTTCTTGTTTTATTGGTTTACAGCATTGATTCAAAGGTGATTTCTTGGTTCTTACAGACAGAGATCAACAGCAAAGACCTCTCAGCAGCTACATGAAATATTCACATTTTTTAATAAGGTAGGACACACATAATCAATCGGTCGGTACTGAAGTCCTCTCTTCATTGTTCATTATTTATTTGCTTCAATATGATGAGTTGAGTTTCTGTGGTGATGGCACAGAGATTCAGACACGTCATTAAAGTAAAAATGCAAACAGCTGTAACTTGTACAGACTTTGCAGTCAGGTTTGCAGAGATTCAAAACAGAAAAATAATTCAAGCTTTAGAGGGGCTTCTCTCAAATGTCTGACTCAGTGGAACGTCTAGATACATTTAAAGAAACTTTTAGAATTTCTTAGAGATCGGTTAGCAATGCCCTAGGAACATCTAGGATAAACTATGTATTCACTGACAAAGGTCACTGAGGTTTTTGCAGTCTCTCATAATTTGCATGGAAGATGCTGAGCTGGCTGCAAACACTCACCATTTACTCTCTGAGTAAGTGCAACAGAAACAGAAAATGTTCCCTTATAAAGTAAAACTTTAAATGTGATGATAACATTAGTAAGACAAAGCCTTTACTTAGAAGGTGAAGAATCTCCATTTCCAGTTTGTGGCACACTTTTTTCACAGTTTCATTACAGTTCAGAGAGCCGTTAACAAGTTATTTCTAGACAAGTTCAAACTTCTGGCAACCTGCTAGTAACCAAAGCAGTTATCAGTGCAGCACTGTATACCCGTTTGTGACCAATTTCTTGTCAACTGACAGTCAGGGAGCACACATTTTTCCACAGCGACCAGTGGTTGTACTCTCTGATGTGTCCCTAGTATTGTGGGACAGAGCCCTTAAAAATTAAGTACCTTGAGGGATACAATGTCCCGTCATGAGAGCAGTGTTTCCAGAGTAAATTTAAATAATGCCCATTTGGTGCCACTTGGACACCAACAAGAGAAACCTGTCCTTTTCATGTCTTAAAGAGACCTTGATGTGAGCCAGCCACAGGAATGACTGTACAGTAGTGTCTGAAACGAACAGACCCCAAAGGTTCAACAGCAGCATCTTAGAGCAGTGTTTTTCAAACCCGCCATTCATACTGTATGTGTCACTGATGTGGTGACAAACAAAATAAATTTGCAGGGCACAAAATCTTTGAAAACCACTAATGCTCTGGTCCACTAACATAATTGGCTAACAACAAACAACTAGGATTATAATTCAGGTGTGAGTGTGTGAGCATCTAAACAGAAAAGCTTTAATGCCAAAATGTACTCCTAGGATCTCATTTGAAAGGAAACATCTTCTATTTTCTGAAAATGTCCTGTTTGTGTGAATGAAACTAAACTCACACCTAACTTTAGCTGAGTTGCTGATGACCTGGTGGATGAAGCTAACCAACTATGCAGTAGTTAACGATGCATAAAGTGCCTGAATAAGGCTTAAATGTGTTCACATATGCAGCAGCTAGTTAGATGTCTTCTGTGGTAGCAAAATGTATGTGGACACACAGGATATGGGACTGTTTGGGTACTCCTCTAACTCAGTTGTGGTAAAGGTCTCATCAGGACTCTGAGGCTGGTATCCACTAAAGCTTCTGATGAAAGGTATTCCCTCATGGACCTCGGGCCCTGATTTGACTTCACGGTCCACACTTTGCAATACCAGGTTGTACGATGGGTTGTACAACGGATTAGGAAATACGCCATTGATTGGAGAAGATGGCAAGCCTGGCTGAGATGTGAGGCCTGTAGTGGGTAAAGTGAGACATGGCTGGGATTTCTTCAGAGGCTTATTGTAGTAACCTTTGGGAGTCTGAGAGAAGGTAAAAGGCTTGTAGTCCTGGTCAACCTCAGGCTGTGGTGGTCTGAATTGATCATGTAGCTTAGGAATATCCAAGACCTCTCTGTAGTAACTCTGATCAAAATGAAGATGATGACTCGTATGTTCATCCTGAAAAACAGAGAAAATGACCTCACATTCACAGGAAAGATATCTTGGTGCTTAGAGATTAGGATAATGGACTATACAAGGAAATCAACAAATAACTGAATAGTAGAATATCCTGATATATAGATGCATCATTAGCTGGCCAATGCTACATGATATAGTACTGGCCATCTCAACTTACTGGTAATGTCAGCCACTGGTCGGTCAGCACTGGCTTTGGGATTGGAGGATAGACTTTGTGTTTGATGCTGTTGGGTCAAAGAATGCATCAAAATTTAAACAAAACCAATTATTGGAAGCAAAAGTGACAAATTTCACAGAAAATAAATGTGCATTGCTTACCATGCCCATTGTCTGTAGCAGATAATTGTGCTGACAGACAGAATAAGAAAAACTGCTCCCAGGGATATCAAGATCAGCATTATCAGTTGATCAGCTGGTGAAAACAATGAACCGCATCGAGTAAATCAAAGAAAATGACAAATGTTGACAGTCTTACTAAAGAAAATAGTCCATATGGGGAAATAATTAACCTACCCGGGGGATTCAAGGTGACATTGATGGATGAATTACCACAAAGTCCAAATGCTGTTGATGCTGTCACCGTGAAGGTGTACATACTGATGTTCAGGTTCTTTGCAGTGAGGCTGGTGGCTTCAGGATCATCTAAATCAACACAGAGTGACCGCCATTATTACAACATAGATACATGTTTACGATCATCGGGCAACACTGGAGACTTACTTTATTTATCTCAGTCCCAAGCTAATCTTTGTGTGTGGAGAAACAAAACCAGGACTTTGTTATCAGTAGAGAAACTTAATAGTGTGATTAAGTGTGTCATCGTCCGAGTGACAATCAATTTGTAAACGACACGTCGGCAACATGTTTCAGTTAACACCTTAATACTACAAAAGATGCAAGAAAAAACTTGATGTACAGCAAATCAGTTGAAGACATAATTTTTGACATTTTTTAGTATAAAAGACTTTCAAACGAATCTGATATTTTCTGCCACCAATTTGAAGAGTTATAGCCCTTAATATTTCATCCAATTACAACCATAAAACAGGCATGGTTTGTTTTACGTTTGTGCCACAAGGGGTTGTTATTTCCATTTGTTAGATCTGGCATTATTAACAGTTTCTAAGTCCAAGATAATGGAAAAAAGTGGCATCATGGTCAAATTAACCCAATAAAATCATCATATGCCAGGAGGTAAACACTAACGATGGATTAAAATCAGCTAACAGAGCACCTATGGAAAAGTGCTGATCCTTTGACTTCTAAGAACCTGGCGCATCAATTGATTCATTTCAAAACCATACACAGAACAAACATTACACCCTATAGGAGGTTCCAGATGAAACTACAGGCTACGTATCACTGTCACATCTGCAATGATTCGTCACCAGGCACGTTTTTGCACATGTTTTGGGACTGTCCTGTTGTATCCAATTTTTGGGTCTTTGTGAACTCTGTGTTATCTGAGGTGCTGGACGTTTTTTATATTCCCAATCCTGGTCTTTGTCTCCTTAATGATACCTCTGAAATCTCCTTAAAACAAATACAATGCAAAATGTTGTTCGCTGGATTCACATCCGCAAAGAAGACTATTACAAAGCAATGGTTCAGTCCTGACATTTGTATGGAATCATTCTGGATACGATGTCTTATCCGTGTTATTAATTTTGAACATACCACAGCAAAATTAAATAAAGCTCGACCCACGACTGTTGAAGTTTGGAAAATCTTCTCATCCAAAGTTATCTCCTGGAACAGGCACTAACTGTTTTTGACTGTGTTTTTGTGTTTTTTCTTTGCTGTCCCTATGCCTTGTGACCAATGTTTGCTTTGCTACTGCAGTTTACAAATGTGCTGTATATGTCTGTACCCCCCCCCCTCCCCCAACCCCGTTTTAAATCAATAAAATGTTGATCACAAAAAAAAAAGTGCTGATCCTATACTTAATGTCCAGACTGAAATCTTAGCTGGCCTGAGTGAGTATGCCTTCATACTGTACCTGTGCTCACGTTAAAAACGTTCCCGCTCTTGTCCTGGTAGTAGAGAATATATCCATGGATGGAAGCAGTCTGCTTTTCCAGAGGTATGGGCTCCCAGGATACCTCAACAGCCGAGTCTTCCTGTTTGTATTTGAGTTTAAACAGCTCGACTCCTATTTCTGGAAAGATGTGACATGCATAAAATACACTGCTGATTGAACCATCGCATTTTGTGAGAAATCACTGAATCAGTCTTACTGGTCTCTCTGATGTAGCCCTTTCTTCTCTGTAGTAGCACCGCAGCTCCCTCAGTGCAGGCGTATATGGACAGCAGGTATCTCCGACCATCTTCAAAGTTCTCTGGAACAACAAAAGGAGCTGTGCTGAAACAGATGCAAATATGATCTGCAACAGTTTTGTAGGCAAAGATGAGGACGTACTTGAAAAAACTGTGGTATGAGTTCTGTTGGGAGGCACTTTCATCCACTCGAAGGTGCAATTACCGAAGACTGGACACCAGTCCACTATGTAGCCACAGCTGGCGTTAGGACTATCAGGCCAGGACAGGAAGAAGCTACCATTGCTGCCACTGATCCAGGAGGTCTTCACCTCGGATGTATCTGAAAAAGACTCTTTAAAATTAGATTTTACAACATACTCCACTTAAAAAAGGAAGAGGTTAAATCAGTATATATAGTTAAACCTTGAGAATTTTTCATGGGTTTTAAAAACAGTTTCATGCACTTTTAAGGCATTTAGCTTCCCTTTGCAGACCAATAAAATGTGCAAAAATGTACATACTCATCATGACTTGGATATATAGAATATAAACACAACAATTACAAATTTGTATACTTATAATAGATATAATCTCAATCATGTGATCATGAAAACTGCTATTCCTTTTCTGCATTAGTTTGGAAAACCTTTTGCTTACAGCCTTCTGCACAGATTAGATAAAATCAAACCTCTTCCTCAAATGGAAATCAAAGTGAGCTTATCTGTAATGTGTGGTGCTCTGTTAGCTTCATACCTAGATTGCTGCGGGGGATGATGATGGTCGATGGTGATGAGCTGCCGTTTATGTTTCTAGCCGTGACAGTGACCATGTACTCCTCACTGGGGTCCAGCGTGAGTGTAAGACTGTGATTGCTTCTGGACACGTTGGTTTGGTTTGACTGATTTTTGTCTTTGGTCTTTGCCCAGGACACTTTGTAGTCAAAGATTTCTCCATGGCTCTGATTGGTCAGTGGCACCTGTGGAGACGTAACATCAAGACCTGAAATGGTAACAGTGTCCTCTGAAACATCACTTTCTGACTGTATAAGATGTTGCACTGCTATTTTGTCAAATAGGTTTAATAAAGATATTTTTTATTGCATCAAGTTGTGAGGAAAAAAATGAATCCAACATGCAAGTACCAAAAGCTCTAGTTCTTCTAAAGACCACTTGAGGCTGTCTCCAAAAGTCAGTTTCCAGATTTAGACCTTACCAAGAGGCCTCATAAAAGCCTTGTAAAAGCCAACTTGGACTCACCTTCCAGGAGATTACAGCCTGGTCTGCCTTCACCTTCATCCACACGTCAAGAGCATCTGGAACTGTGGTGCAACCAGACAAACGACATCTGTTACATTCACAAACCTTTTAGGTCTTTATCTTAAAATATTTTTTATTTTAAGATTAAAATAAAGTCTTAAAATAAAAACTACTTACCATCACCCTTTGTGCGGATTTTGACACTATTGCTCCAGTCACCCCATTTCCAGAAATGCTGTGCTGTTCCACATCGGACCCTCACAACATAGTCCCAGTGTGGTATCAAGTCCTTGATGACTGCAGCTGTGAGGCCAACTTCAATGTTTTCAGTCTACAAGGACAAAAATTATGTTAGCTGACTTCAGTGAAGACTTTTACTTTGAAAAGCCAATACCTTAGCCTCCTTTTTAATCTACTCACTTTGGTATTAGAGTTTCCATCACTGACATCTACTTGGCATGTGATGTTGAGATTACTGTACTTCTGCACAGTCCAGCTCCATTTCAGACTGATGTTTCTGGGGTTCACAGTTGAAGCTGCCACTTTGTCTGGCACGACCATGTGCACTAAAACAAGAGATCACAACAATCAGCCGATCTTAAGGATTAAAAATAATCATTTAACCAAATTTTATTCAAAGCTTTACCTCTTTTGGTCAGGTCCGCGTTGTCATGGATCTCGAGCTTTCCCAGCCGATTAGTTGCTGTTAAGGTCCAGTTCCTCTCAGCTGCATCCAGCTTTACTTTTTGCGAGCATTTACCTGAACGTCCATTGATGCATGAGCTAAAATGTAAAAGATATACACCGCTATTACTAAATATTTACAACTAAATAAATACAGAGGCTAGCAGGACTGCACATTCACTAGGAAGCAAAGTAAGAGTACGTTTTAAATTTGTCATTGACTGAACTCCTTATTGCTTAATCAATAATGTTTGGTGCTTTAAAGTTTAGTCTATAGATCCCAAAATGTTTTTGCTTTGATGGTCTTTTAAATCAGAGCATTTCTCTCAACTGCTTGAAACTACTTTTATAAATATTCAGGTTTTTGGGTTTTTTAAGAGCTCTGGTGACGAGGTGTAATGTGTGCAGTTTTCACTGCAAATCATATAAAGTGAAATTAAAGAAGAATAGCCCTGAAAACAACTCCACTGTGATTTCATCAAGGACGTTCTCTTTGTAAACTCACTTTGACTTTTGACCTATATGGCATTACATACTGTGAGAAGCATAACTACTGTTTATCCCATAATTAATCAATTTGTTTTTTGGACTATGTTTATTCTGGGCACTTTATTTTAGTTTTCAAATAATGTGTTAACCATCTCTGCGTGTGTGTGTGGCTTATACTTGGATATGCATGGATTTTACAAAGGAGAGTGGCGCACTTTAAAAGGGAATGTTTTGACAAGGCCTGATATGTTGTAGATTTTCACTCTAACTAAAAGTAGTAAACAGGGCAGCCTGTCTGTCTGTGATAGCACTGGAGTCTGCATGCTCTCGCAGTAGAGCACTTTGCTTTCTGACTATTATTTTTTCAGGTTTTTTTTTCCCCAATAAATCATCCTGCAACTGAAGTTGTATAGCAAGTGCTCATTTTTGTAACTTCTGACTACAGATCATCGAGATCATCTAAAAGTACTGTTCATCAACTTTTTGTTCTTCTGAATCTGAAACGGTCTGCAGTGGTTTTTAACAAGGTGTCCAGTGAGGTGTCTTATTTTAAGATTCACACCCTCAGATGCTTCCATACAGGAGACTGTAGATATATTAGGGGTGGTTGGGTCTTATTATACCTTCCTTGGAGCTGATATGTTCTTTCCATTGCAGGATGTTCGTTTGCTGCCCTTCCTACGTTCCAAAAACAATCGATTGATTCCAGATCCCGGGTTTCACACTTAAGATCACTGTCATCAGGAGGATCTAAGTTTGTGGCAAATACCAGGAAAAACAGAAGCACATTTAAAAGAGAACCATTTATTTACAAGATCAATTTGAGAAACCACAATCTCAAATGCTACATCATACTTACAGCTGGCGTGAAAACTGGCTCCGTTGATGTTTCCTTTGGTTGTTTCACATCGTACATCACTATAGTTTTCTGATTCTTGGTCCAGGTGAACAGTCAGGGAGTGCACATGTTCACTGATCTTTGTAGTTGTTACATTAGTGCCTTTGTAGTCATATAGAAACATTGTTTTAATACTTTCCCCATCTGGCACCATGCAGCAGAATGTGGCTGTGCTGCCCACCTCCAATATTTGGTCTCTTGGGAGAACCAGTATTTCACCCTGGTCTGAAGAAGCACAGTGATAAGAATAAACGAGACTGTAAAGTGTTTAAGAATCAAAAAAGATCAAATGATTTGAACTTAATATTAACCAGGTAGCGTCTTCTGCATCCATGGGCTTGATTGGTTGTTGTATTGGGACCTGAGCCGGACTGAATGGCGAGCACACTGCGATGGTAAATGGGAAGTCCATTTCCAGGAATGAGTAGATCCTATCTGTGCAGGTGCCACAACAACTTCACCCTACAACATTATCATAAACACATTAGAGGAACAGCTTTTTGTTTGGAGGCTACAGAAGTGAGGATTATAGTTACCCATAATAATCTCTTACATTGTGTTCAGGTTTGTCTGCAATGAGAAGCTGCAGCTCGTACACGAGCCCATCTCGTATCACAGAGCAAGAAGGGTCATCTTCCCACTTTAACAGGAAACTGTCGTAGTCAAGAGTCACATTCTGAGGTCCACAACGCAAAACACCTAAAGGAAGTGACCACAGGACATTTTATGGTTAAAGTGACCTGAACAATTCTTCACAGTCATCGTTGGGCTATTTGAACAGCAGTCAGTGAGGACACAGCCAGTGGTGCCAATAGTGTCGTCACTGCCCGGGCATCAAATACTGATGTTTTGTTAAAGATTTTGTTAAAAACTGTTGCCTAAAATGGAGTTCATCTATTCTTCATTTGAGATATCCTTAAAAGGTGTGTCAATTCCCATAGATGTGTCACCCTGTTCAAAATGCCCAGCTTTACAGCAAAACATGTTTACAGCCTCATACAATTTTTTTTTTTTTTTTTTTTTTGCACTTGGTAACAAATTTCACTCATGCAGCAACTGTTTAAGTTGTATTAAGACTCCTCATTATACATTTCAGGCAGATTTTGACTAGCAAATGGGTCCAAATAGGGCACTAGTTCTCTCTTGCCTCAGCTAATTCAAGTAGATTTATCTGTTCTCCGTGCTGAGGGTCAACCTGCTTTCATCTGTGAAAAGAACAGGTTGTCAGAATGTCCATCACTGCAATCTATGGCAGATGCCACTCGGACGTGACGATGGATAACCACCCTAATGAAGTCAGTTTCTGATTGTTTGGTCAGAAAGATTCCCTGCCTCTCTTCCTTACTCCCACTCATCTCTGCTATCCTCCTTATTCAAGATTGCTTCAGTCACTCCCATACTGAAAAAACCTTCTTTAGACCCTAACAACTTGAACAACCTTCGTCCGATATCTAATAAGTAGTTGCAGTTCAACTTCATTCACACTTGGTTAATATAAAACATCTACAAGAGATTTTAATCTGGTTTTCGTTCATGTCACAGTAAAGAAACTGCTTTACTTGAAGTCACTAATGATCTTCTAATCGGAGCCGACTCTGCTCATTCTCATCCTTTTAGATCTGAGCTCAGCCTTCGACACCATCTTTCACTCTGTCCTTATAAGCAGACTCTCCTCTCTTGGCATCTCTGACCAGTGTTGGTGAAGTTACTTGAAAAAAGTAATCAGTAACTAATTACTGATTACTTCCCCCAAAAAGTAATCCCGTTACTTTACTGATTACTTCTTTTCAAAAGTAATTAATTACTTAGTTACTTAGTTACTTTTTAAAAACACGATTTACAACCTGAAGAGGTGATAAAGCGATAGATCTTTCAGCCCAATTCTACTTTTTCTGCATAATCCATCATACAAAATGTAATCAAATGGAAAAGTCTCTTTTTTTTTTAACTTGTTTTATCGGTTTTAATCTTTTAACTTTATGGATCAAGCAAAAATTTAATTATATGCAACATTCTTTGACTTGAAGAAATTAGTTTAACATTTAAACCTATTTTCTGCACATTCCAGCACATAAAATAAAATATTTTTTGTGTTTACACTCACTCTTTCAAATAGATGCAAGTAAAACACAGCAGAAAATAAATAAAGTCAAAGACTCAGCGGTCCTGTTGCTCTATTTTCACCTGTAAAGCAGGACTGAGGTAGGCGGAGGTTTACCCTGGTGCAGGTGTGCCGCGGTCAGTTGAAGAATCCGCGACTTTCTCTGTGAGTTTCCCATTACGTCATGGCGCACTCGGTGCTTGCTTGGAAGTTTAGGGTTTTTTTCGCTGTAAAAAGAAGTTTTCTTCCCACGCACGATGGACGCTAATGTTTTTGTCACTTTTTATGGAATCAAACTCAAAGTAAGGTCAGTACTTCCACGCTTTAAACGCTGCACGCTCATACTCTCTCCCACAATCGATATGTGATCCATTGTTGATCTGCACACAGCTGTTGTCACTAACGGCGCACTCGCTTACGTCACTGTCGTGAGACATTCTCGCAAAAAATCACGGTTTTAGTAACGCAGTAACGCAGCGTTCCTACGGGAAAGTAACGGTAATCTAATTACCGATTTTGCAATAGTAATCCCTTACTTTACTCGTTACTTGAAAAAAGTAATCAGATTACAGTAACGCGTTACAAGTAACGCGTTACAAGTAACGCGTTACTGCCCATCTCTGTCTCTGACACACAGATATGATTGAACCCCTGGTTTCAATCATATCTCCTCGACCGCTCCCAGTTTATTCAACTGAAATCATTCCACTCTCGTCTATTCCCGGTCACTTCTGGTGTACCCTAAGGTTCAGTCTTAGACCCTCTTCTCTTCATAATATACATCCTCCCTCTAGGTACCATTTTCCACAAATTTGATCTTCACTTTCACTGTTTTGCTGATGACACCCAGTTACATCTCTCCTGCAGACCTGATTCCTCCCTCCCACCTGCTTCCCTTACAGAATGTCTATCCGAATTAAAATTCTGGTTTAGCTCTAATTTTCTAAAGCTCAATGAGGATAAAACTGAAATCCTCCTTATTGGCACCAAATCCAACCTTTTGAAGGCGAAACATTTCTCACTCACCATCGATAACTCCACAGTTTTGCCTTCTTCTCAGGTTAAGAGCCTTGGTGTCACATTAGACAGTTCACTTTCCTACAAGTCTCACATCAGGAATCTCACCCGTTCTGCCTATTTCCATCTACGCAACATTAACAGATTACGTCCTTCTCTTTACACACAGTCCACGTCCATTCTTGTCCACGGTCTTGTTACCTCCCGTATTGGCTACTGCAATTGTCTTTTGCATGGTCTCCCCCAAAAATCCCTCCATAAGCTTCAACTGGTTCACAACTCTGCTGCTCGGATTATCACCAGAACCCCGTCCTACCAGCACATCACCCCTGTTCTTCAGGAATATGTCTGTGAAGGTTCTCAGTCATCCAGGTCATCGTAGTCAAAGGAGCTTGCAAAGAAAAGCGTCTGGACTTCTTTAAGTTGCTTGAAGACGTTTCACCTCTCATCCGAGAAGCTTCTTCAGTTCTAAGGTCAAATGGTGGAGAGTCCCAGATATAAACCTAGTGGGAGTGACCCCCCACAGAGGGACAAAAGGACCCCCTGATGATCCTCTAATCGCCTGGAAGTTCTTCTCCTGGAAGTTCTTCAGGAACTTCACTTCTTCTGCTCACCTTCAAGGCCATTCATAACCTCGCACCTCCTTACGTTTCTGACCTGTTAAGCACTACCTTTCCTGCCCGCTCACTTCGATCTTCTTCTGTCCAGCTTGTTGTGCCTTATTTTGGCCTCACCACCACAGGAAGCAGAGCTTTTAGCTGCTCTGCTCCCAGGCTGTGGCGCTCTACCACCAGATATAAGAAACATTGGTTCTCTCCCCCAGTTTAAATCTCAACTCAAAACCCATCAGTTCAAATCTGTATATTCACTGTTTGTTAATTATATCCTGTGCTTTTGTTTTATTGTTCTTCATAGTGTCATTGTTATATTATGTGTTTTTATCTATTGTACAGTGTCCTTGGGTGTCTTGAAAGGCGCTTTAAAAATTAAATGTATTATCATTATTATTATTATTATTACAGCAGTGGCATGGTGGAGGTCATTTTGTGGAGCTCTGGCAGAGCTCATCCTTGCAGAAAGAAACAGATACAGGTCCTGCTGCTGGGCCCTGTCCAGCTGTCCTACCTGTCTCCTGGAATTTCCCCAAACCTTTCTGATTCCAAGATATTTCCTTTTTTTTTTTTTTTTTGGGGGGGGGGTCACCATTGGTCCAGCCACAAACTACATGTTTCATTTCCTTTAAGCTCCCTTCATAAATACTTAGATCAAATATTGCAGCCTACCCTGTCTAATAATACTGTTTAATACATTCCACATACCTTTAATACATTTCTATTATTCTGTAATATTTTATTATACATCTTTGTAATTTTTTATATATTTTTGTTTCCTTTCTTCTGTATTGTTCTATTATAATTTGCCTGTAAACAACATTTACATTTCACCTGTAAAAGCCACTCTTCTGTCAGTGATCAATTTTATGTTCTGTCACCCACCCATCGCTCTTTTTTTTAAAAAAAATCACAAGTTTTCTGGGGGAACCTCAGAGGGCACAAATAGTTTAAAAGCCAGTTCACTAACTGGCCACTTGAGAGCTCTTCTCTTTTTACACAATGACTGTTGAGAAAGTTGGAAGGAAGCATTTAAGAAGTTTTGCAAGGGAAGATGGGAAGTTAGAAGCTGACTGTCTGCATAAAGTATGTGGACATAAAGCAAGACAAAAAGGAAATCAATCATGCATTATTGTAGATGTTGAAGACATAGAGCTAACTGTTGGGTTTCAGCCATCATAGCAGCAGAGCTTCAGGGGCAAACATCATAACCACTGCCATGATGCTGGTTTGTGAAGTCTTGCTTCAAAGACAGTTCATCTAGTCATCAACCTCTTGGTCTTTCAAAGTGACCATATTTGGGCACACATGGACGTCTAGAATTTAGGTACTGTTCAATTACACCCACAGAAAAATGTATAATTTGTCAGATATTTGCATTAAAAACAAACTGGGTCAAGAAATCCACACAAATCAGCGGCAGTAAAGCCTAGCAGGGAGCTCACAGTCAAAATAGCCATACTTCTAATACGGCAAAGTGTAATCAAATTTAAACAGGTGGTTAGCAATTAGCAGCTAATGCTCACTGAAATCTGTAGTGTGTGGAAAGCATGATCCCCTGAAACGCCTTGTGTTTGTTATATGAACAGGAAAAACTGCACATAAAAATATCCTGCATGCACACCTGAGAGCATTTACTCATTGGAGCAGCTGAAACACGACATCTTCAATCAAGACGATGAAATACTCACTGTTTTCTTGTCCATCTTGTGTGCTCGTTGTGGAGAGTGACAGCAGTAACAACCATGCGATCATGATAATCCTCCCGTGTTTATTTCTTTGTAGAAAAAAAACTTCATGGATTGAGTCAAATGGTTGCCATAGCTCTGGTGATAAACATTTACAAATGGTTGTAAAGCAGGTTCCTGAGGCTTCCTTTATAGAAACAAAAAACTTTCACACACAAAACACTTTTGTGAGTTTTATTTGAAGACTCTGAAGAGAAAAGTCACCATGTCAGTGTCAGATAACTCCCTGGAGTCGCTCTCCCTTCTCATGTAAGCTTTGGGAAATCATTTCAGTTCATGATTGTGAAATCCATGTGAGCTCCAGTACAGGAAACAGAGCAGTCGCGTTCTCGTAACTGTGACTCACAGCAGCGAGGCCAGACATTCCTCACTTGCTCTAAGATTGTTTTCAGACTTGAAACCTTTTAGAAAAACACTAGTCAGAGAGAGAGAATCGGTCATCAGACTAAGGAAAACACTTGTTATCAGTGGTTCAGAACAGAAGCAGGGAGGGTTTTTTTTCCAGGTAAACAAAAACAACACGCCCAGATTAAATCTCTTAAACAGAGGCTTCTCAGATCTTGGTTAAGGATGAGATTTCTGTCAGTTCACCTATCAGTCAGTATGCTGCAGTTTTTCCAGTAATGAAAGGGAGGAACAGGAAGAAAGGAATACAAGGAAAATTGAAGATAAGGAAGCTCAATAAGTGCTACATTAAACAATACTTCTTATTAAGAGGCTGTTACAAGCTTTTATGTACTCCTTTTGTTTGGCTTTCCTCCAACTCATCCCCTGACAGCAGTAAAACTGACTCCCCTCCCCCAATTCTGAGTAAAATCCTTTCTGCCTCACCCTGCCCTCTGCTTCCTGGAGTGTGGACATTGGTTGAACATGTCATTTGGAGCCAGTAAATATGGACAGTAAATAAAAGTGTTGCGATGTGCCTGGGATGAGCTCTTAACAGTACAGTAGGACTCACATAGACTGCATAAATGGTGCTTCAGGTTTTTTTCTGTCTTATTGTCACATGTGTATGAAATCAAATCACCTAGCCACGTAGTTTGACTTCACAGACATTTGTGAAAGAGCTCATTGAACTGGTCTAATATAGGATGCTACTGTTGCAACATGTCAGTTTCCTCCCTGTTGAATACTAAGGAGTATGTGGTGTTACTGCAAAGCAGAAGCATTTATGAACCACAGGAAGTTGCTGAAGTGCCTAAAAATCACCAATGCTCTACTTACTCAGTGACTGCAGAGCTGCAAAACTTGCTGACATTAACATCAGCACAGAAACCCGGAGCCAGGGGCTTCATGGCATGAGTTTCCACGGTCAAGCAACTCCTTCGGGTGGTCAGGCACTTAATTTCTTCCATTCATCCATCCTTTCCTGCTTATCCAATTCAGGGTCGTGGCTTTAATGTTCCGTATACAGAAAATGACTGGAAGAAGACACTATGAATACATAAAGCATTTAATTAAATAAGGGGGGGAAATAAAACCATAAATCATTAAATAAAATTTAATTTTGTGATGTTTTTTTGTCTCTAATATGGTAATAATAAGATAATAACACAACAAAAACTGCTGTTTACACACATACACACACTTTCATGCACAAAGCCACTTTTTAGTTGTCATGAGTGACTGTGAGAAGGAAAATTACCCGAGTCAGTTATCTAATGAAATTCCTCCTTTATCAGTCATTTGAACCAGATCGTAATGACAGGCTTAGTTTTGTTTTCATACAAAGACAACAAAGAAAAGGTTCAGTCTTTCCTTTTCCCACTAAACATCTAAAGAATTCCCTCCACTCCCTGTTTCCACTGAATTTTCATTTCGGAACCACACAGCACTCCAGAAATTCCAGAGAAGGCAAGTGAGTATGTGAGTTTATAATTGCAGTGTTGACTTTAAACTGAGCTACTAGCTGATCTGCAGCTGCACTGAGAGCCGCACTGAGTCACTGGTTTTACTAGACGTGTATTTAGCCACGTCTTCATGTGTGATGTCAGCTGTTGGGAATTTTTTCTTTCTTGTTATCTCCTGTCCACAGAATTATGAAAACACAACGATCCTATTCTAAGGTGTTCTCACCAATGACACACAGCTTCAAACAGTTTTCTCAGATTTCAGCATATAAGAACATTAAGTTGCTTTTTGTAGTCATCATTCTGTGAGACTGTGTACACAGATATTGTCGGGCATGTCCTTTTAAATTATTACATTTATTTTTTTATCACATATACTTACTCCACCATCATGTGGTACAAATTAATACAATTCAGTTGATAAACAGATGTTTTTTTTTTAATTCTTAACAGAATAATTTACCAGAAGTGACTTTAAATGGTGCCTTTGCTGCTCATTTATAGCTCTTTTGGGGGGGGGATGTTTCCAGGATATTTTACTTGGTGTTTCAGAGAAACAATAAAGTTTGGCCAGAGGATTGAGTGGACAACCACTGGGTGTGACAGAGTTTCATGACCTTGAGGCATACTGTGGGCTCAAAATATGAATATTTATTCTGGACAGCACAGTGACGCAGTGGTTAGCACTGTTGCCTTACAGCAAGAAGGTCCTGAGTTTGACTCCTCCATCTGGGCAGGGCCTTTCTGTGTGGAGTTTGCTGGAGTTTCCTCCCATAGTCCATGCAGTTAGTGTGGTTAGATTTATGCAAAAAATTAAGGGCTCAAAAGTCTGTTAGACTGGACTTTTTTGAAACACAAATATTTAGAAAAGCGTTTGATATATGGAGCTAAAAAAAAATTAGGAATCATTATATATGTCTAAATTTTGGATCATAAATTATTTTTGCAAATCAGAGACGCTTAAGCAGAAAATGTTTTATTTTCACTTGCTGAATACGGGACAGACTTGACTGGAGGAAAGAAGGGGAGAAAGAAAGAGGGAAAGAGAAACAGCTGAGAAGAGGGACGGGGGAGAAGGGCAAAAAACAAGAACCAACAGAATGGGCAGGGGGAAAAAATGCATATATCAATCACCTGGATCACCTGCTGAGAAAGAAAAAAGAAAACAAGCAGAAGAGAACAAGAGTAATAGAATAAACAACATCACAATGATATATGGGAATATGACAGTAAATACTAAATATTAAACATTATTGTGCAGCACATAAGATCAACAGAACACAGTGTGCTTTGAGGTAGCAGCCAAAAGGGTGTAGTTTGTGGGTGTGATCACCCGTGTGTACACCTGTGAGCATGGACGCGCTTGTTTTTTTAAAAGGTTCCTTCATGTAATGATCTGCTAGAGGGTGTGGGGGGGCCACAGCCCCGTCCTTCAGGGCATGAAGCAGGTATGGAGGAGATCAAGACTCCAGACATCCAGAGGCCCCCAGAACACAAGAGACCAAGGAAGACTAACAGAGGAGCAGCCGCGCCACTGTCCCAGTAAGAGCTGAGGAGAGTCCCAGATGAGGGCTCACTCAGCAGCCGCGGAGCAGAAGCCAGGGGGAGTTGCAGTGACACGCCCGTGAGCTCCGCCGGCAGCCAGCCGTGCCTGAGTGACTGAGCCCCAGGCCGAGAGGCCGGGGGCACCCCACCTCCGAAGTGGCCCGAGGGAGCCCCAGGCTCCAGGCCCCGATAAGCGGCCGCCAAGGAGTGAGCCGGTGTGTACCTGGACGCCCATCCCCAGACACAAAGAACCACCAACGCACCGATGTCTGAGGGAGTCCGCCACTGGCAGGGCAAGTGGTGGTGGGGGGAGATAGGCCTCCAAACCTTGGAGGGCCTGAGATGTCCCCAGAGAGGTGGCGTCTGATACCCAGCCTGACATATAGACACAGACATACAGGCACACACAGACACAAACATCCATTCCCACCCTCATGCTCTCATATGCACTTACTCCACACTCAACCAACGAGGAGACAGACATAAAGAGACGCTGTACACACGATCACACTCCCCAAGCGTACTCTACAAACCGGGTCTAGGTACCCTTGCCCCTGGAGGGGGGAACTGCACCCAGACCCAGGTGGTGTTACCCTTTTCCCTGCTACCTGCCAGAAAGCAGCCGGTAAGCGCATGGTCCCTCCTGCTAGCCCTCAATGTCTACGTGTATTTAACATTGAGAGGTGGGCAACGACGCCAGGGGTGGGGCGTACACCCTGATGGTACTTTGGACTCCGTGTATCGTGCCCACCCCCAAGATCCTATATGTATGCGTAATGAGAGTGTGAGTAATGTGAATGTCTAAGTTGTGGGATAAAATTGAGGCAGAGGCAGCCAGAAGGGGACAGAGGGGGGGGTAGCCTCCTCTGCACCCTGGTGACATACCCTTACTCCAAGGTCCTGCATGTGTGGGTGGTTGTGGTGGAGCGGGAAGAGGGAGGCAGCTGGAGATGGGGAGGAAAGGAAGGGAGGGGCAAGTGACCCCTCCCTGGGGCCAGCTCCCCCGCTGACCCCAGTAGGCACCCCCATACTCTGCGACCCGCCAGGGAAAGGGGGCCCAGGCCCATCCAGACCGGGGCCCAGTGCAGCAGTGCCTCCCAGCCCCACAGAGCCCGGGACAGTCCACCCAACCCCACCACAGAGAAAACTGCACCCACCCCACCATCCACTTATCTTCCAGACTACATAAGACAATAGACGCCAAGAGGGGGAAAAGAGAGAAAAAAAAATGAGAAGAAAAAAAAAAAACAGAAACAAAACGTAAACATTCCAATTAAATCACTGACGGAGAGTGACGGTGTTAATTCTGCTATGAAATCACACTTTAAGATGCGATTTGATACTGGTAAGTTAAACAGATGTTAATGCAAGTTAGTGTGAGTGGATAGGGAAATGGTGTAGCTGATTCTTATCTGGTGTGAGGTTAATACAGCCACGGAGTGATGTTGGGGTCGCAGTGGAGCTGTCCGTCCGCGTACAGCCGGTCCACAGCGATGACAGCGCGGGAGCCCTTCTGGATGAAGCCGCGTCGGATTGGGAAGAGGACCCTGCGTCGTTCCAAGATCTCTTTGGGGAACTGGTCGTTCACACTGAAGTCCGTTCCTTTTAATTCCCTGCCGCGGCTTTTCACATGTTGCTTTTGTTTGAAGTGGCCGAATTTGGCCACGATAGGACGTGGCCTCCCGGCCGTAGCCCGAATGGGGCCGAGGCGATGTACCCAATCAAAGACGATGTTCTTCACAGTGTCCTCCGGCAGCTTCAGGTGGGTTTTGATGAAGCTTTTTACCGTGGTCTCCGCGTCCTCTCCAGCGGCTTCTGGAATACCAGAAAATACCAGATTATCATGCATGCTACGAGCTTGTAGATCGATAACTGTTTCTTTTATTTTTTTATTTTCGTTATTGAGCTGGGTAACATTATCTGTGAGACATTTCACCGACTCCCTTAGCGTGGCATTTTCAGCAGCAAGCGTTTCCACCTGCTGCTGGCTGTACTCCAGGGATTCTCGCAAGCATTTAAATTCTCGGTGAAGAATCTCCACCAAGGACAGCCTTGCGTCGAAACTGGACAATCACTTGTCGATTGACTCCAGTATGTCGGCAATATCTTTGCCGGCTGGCGATGTTGAGCCGGGGGAATCTGCCGGGCGTTGTCTTTTCGACGACGGCGTCTCAGGTTTGGCCGGGGAAGCTGCACACTGGGTCTTCTTCATCACGAGATCCTGAAAGCACTGATCAATATAATCTTGGAGAGTCTCTAAACTCTCCCCGTTGTTCTCCAGGGTGTTGGAGATTATTTACACAAATATTGTTAGTTATAAGACAGTTGATAAGTGTATTTGGTAATACTGAAGCTTAAATGAATTTGTTCAAATCTAAACTACCATTTGCTTTAATTTTCCGCCAAAATCTCCGGCGTCTGACGTCAGTTACAACATGAGTCGCTTACCTTGTCCGTCACTTACCTCTCCCTTCCGTCCTCTTACCTTGTCGCTCCTTTGTTTATTGTGCATAAATAGTGAATTGTCCTGACACAATATTGCGTTTCGCTTCTGTTATTACCATGGTACATTGACAAAAACATATACTTTTATTCACAGGATAAAACAGTTGCTTTGTATCACCAATTGTCCAGTGCGATTACAACATACAATATTATTGTCACTGCTACATTTCTGTTATGCTACCAGATATTATTTCCACTGCTAATTAATTACCGTTAAGCTCAAAGGTTATATTAATAAACGGTTAACGAATGTGTATTTATGACGACGATTTGTGAGACTGGTAAACTTACCTTTGTTCGTACGATGGTCTTTCGTTCTACACGGTGCATTTCAAGGTCCTGCACCTGTCCGTCGGTAAACTGTACCTGGGCTTGTTGCAGTGACCTGAAGTTACTAAACTTCACGAGTGTATGCACTCACTCCAAGAACCGTATGATTATAAATATGAGCGTGGTGAAAGTTGGGCAGCACGCTAACGTCTTTTGTCCACTCTGTGTGCTCGTAAGGGTCTAAACCTTTCACTCCTTTGATTTTTTCCTTGTATCTTTTCTTTGTCTTTTCGTTGAGTCTGTCTTTGTACGGACCGGCATTGTTCTCCTTTTGTTTTGTACATTATTTTTTTGTGCGGCAAAGAAAAAACAAGAAGGTATTGGAACCGGAGAATGAACATTTTGCGGTGCCTCAAATGTTTGCATTTGATGCGGTACTTGGATTCAAAGGAGCTTGCCACTTCACAGACACTTCACAGGCGCATGGCACAACATAGAAGAGCCACCTCCACAGGACAAGACTCAGCAGTCCATCTGCATCTTAAGGATAAAGGTCACTCTTTCGAGGATGCCAATGTTCACATTTTGGACAGAGAGGACAGATGGTTTGAAAGAGGAGTGAAAGAAGCCATCTATGTCCACTGTGAGCGACCATCTTTGAACAGAGGCGGGGGTTTACGACACCAACTCTCTGCCATCTATAATCCAGTTTTGAGATCCCTTCCCAGACACCTTAACGCCCACTCACATCCTGGGCCATCTGACCTCAGGAATTCGCATGATAAGGTGGGGCCAGGTTTCACAATGAACACACCCGAAACTCTGGCTGATTGGGACCCACACCCAGTTTCACACCTTGGCTCAGGCGATTAGAGGATCATCAGGGGGTCCTTTTGTCCCTCTGTGGGGGGAAACTCCCACTAGGTTTATATCTGGGACTCTCCACCATTTGACCTTAGAACTGAAGAAGCTTCTCAGATGAGAGGTGAAACGTCTTCAAGTAACTTAAAGAAGTCCAGATGCTTTTCTTTGCAAGCTCCTTTGACTACGATGACCTGGATGACAGAACCTTCACAGGTACTTGGATTGTTTTGCCACGAGTTCCCGGCATGCAATGCGTGAAAATCACGTGATTGCTAAACAAGGGGGAGGGTGCATCTGGCCTCCTCGGCTGTAATTGGTCCAGCCCAGAGTCGATCATTTCCAATTGGCCAATCCAACACCTTTCATTATATATACCCTTCCTAAAATAAAAATAAAAATCCATCGGCCCATAAAAACAAAAAATCGCCAGCGACCCACCGGGCAGATGCCCGGTATGCCCGATGGCCAGTCCAGCTATGATAGCTGTGTAAATGCACTTTACACTCCTGGCATGCAACGTGTGACAGCTCATCATTAATGCAGAGCTGGCTCCCTCTAGTGTTCATTACTCATGCCAAAATCAACACCGCAGGTCACACAGTCTTCATGGTGCTTTACTGTTTCTCTGGAAACCAACAACCAAGTTTCTGGCAGTAACCAGACACAATCAAAGCATCACATAAAGCACTTTGGAAGCTTATTGTTTTACTGGTTTACAGCATTGAATCAAAGGTAAGTTCTTGGTTCTTATAAACACAGATCAAAGGAAAATATCTCTCATCAAATTTTTCACTAACATGGGCTAAACATTAATGATCAGTCAGTCGGTTCTAAGGTCACTCTGGTGTGCAATACTTGTTCAATTCAATTCAGTTTTATTTACTCAGCACCAAATCACAACAACAGTCGCCTCAATGCTCTTATTAATGTAAGGCAGACCCTATAATAATACAGAGAAAAGCCCAACAATCATATGACCCCCTATGAGTAAGCACTTTGGCGACAGTGGGAAGGAAAAACTCCCTTTCAACAGGAAGAAACTTCCGGCAGAACCAGGCTCAGGGAGGGTGGGCATCTGTTGCGACCAGGTGGGGTGAGAGAAGGAAGACAGGATAAGACATGCTGTGGAAGCTCCAACATGACCAGTTTAGTTTCTGTAGTGATGGCAGAGCCAGTCTGACACATGAACTGAAATCAGCTGATCATAGTGACAGTGCAAGAACCAATAAACAGGATCGATAGGCAGGCAGACTAGTGATTCCAAGGAATCGTTAGTACTGGATCCAATTCCCATCGCTACGGTTGACTGTAGTTTCCATGGAAAATTCTCTGTAAACACTTTCCATTTAGTTTCCGAGTAAGGGCACTAAAACCGTAAACACAGAAGATTCCTTTCAGAGTAAAAGCTGCATCGTTTAAATGTATTGGTTGCAATGGTAAGGCAAAGTTTTTACTGTGAAGGTGAACACTACCAGTTTCTGGTTTCTGTCACACTCTTCACAATTTCACAACTGCTCAAAGAGGAGTTATCAAGTGTTTTTTAGAGACCTGCTAGTAACCAAAGCACTACATCAGTTTCAAACAAACGACTTCCGGAGCCCATTTGAAGCCAGTCAGGAAACACACATTTTTACATGGCAACCAGTGGTCGCCAGATGATCTCTGACGAGTCTCTAGGGTTGGGCGACTGAGGTGTTAGAAAATAAGGTAACTTGAGGGATACGTTTTGTCATAGGAGCAGTAACCTTTCCTCTTTGTGTCCTAAAGAGAAGCAGGAATGACTGGCCAGTAGTCTGTGTAATGAACAGACCACAAAGGTACAACAGTGCCTTAGAGGAGTGGTTTTCAAATATGAAGGGATTCAAATCTCATAGAAAAAATAATATTTTGCCAAATTTTTCCTTTTCTGTGTGGATAATACGTAGGGCTTGCATGATTTTTTTTTAAAAAGAGAGGCCTCTGTCTGCAGAGATGCAGTTGAATAATAAAGTATGAATAGTTTGAGCAAGGGGGAAAATCATGTGAAACTATGGCTCATGTGAAACTGTGGGGATAGACAACATAGGAAGAGAGGCGCCAGAATGTGTCCATATGTATCTGCACTGTGACCGCTTTCTGACCTGGCCTTAAGCAGGAAACAGGGAAATAAACAGGGCAATGTGACATTTTTCATTTCTGAGAATAGCAGGAGGAATGTGGAGCCAGGATATATGTAGGTAAGAGACAAGACAGCTGCACATACCAACGGTCATAGGATAGTGTGTATGGATTCAGTGATATAGTCACATGTGGGGGTCAGGTCAAAGGTGTTCTAAATTTATTGTGGGCTTAGAGTATAAATGTAACAGACTGAAGGAGCGTCCTTCAGATCTGCAGGAGCACTGTGCACATCTCCACATGCGCATGTGTAAATAAGGAGGAACATGGGAAGTGAAGTATTCTGTCTCGTGTCTTACCAGGTCAGAATCAAAGGATCGGGAGCAACAGCTGGTCGCAACAGTCTGTTTAACCACGTACAACCTTTTGATTTTGCACCTAAACAAATAAAAGAACGGGTGCTAATGTATACCTTTTACAGGTTTTGAACAAGTATGTGCCTCTTTGGTCCTCAGAAGGTACAAATCAATTCAGTTCAGAATCAGAAACCTTTATTGTCATTGAGCATCAGCTGTTAGAAGCAGCTCTTGGTAGCAGCATTTATAATACATAACAATAAAACCAATAAATAGGTAACAATAAAAACAAATTTAAAGAATACAAACTATCTAATCAATAAATTCAATTTTATTTATATGGAGCCAAATCAGAACAGCTGCCTCAAGGCCCAGTACATTGTAAGGTAAAGACCCTACAGTAATAAGAGAACCCCAACAATCAGACAACCCCCTTTGAGCAACAATGGAAATAAAAAACTCCCTTTTAACAGGAAGAAACCTCCAGCAGAACCAGGCTCAAGGAGGGGCAATCATCTGTCACAATCTGTTGGGGTGAGGATAGGAAGACAGCTCAAAGACATGCTGTAAAAGAGAGCCAGTGACTGGCTCATGTGACTGAAGCAAAACCCAGCCCTAACCCTAGCCGAAGACGATAATGAAGTTGATTAACTATGTTGTAGTTCAGGGGTGGGCAATTCCAGGCCCCGAGGGCCAGTGTCCTGCAGGTTTTAGATCTCACCTTGGGTCAACACACCTGAATCACATGATTAGTTTGTTACCAGGCCTCTGGAGAACTGCAGGAGCTAATTTAGCCATTTAAATCAGCTGTGTTGGTCCAAGGACACATCTAAAACCTGCAGGGACACCGGCCCTCGAGGCCTGGAGTTGCCCACCCCTGTTGTAGTTAATGATGTCTAAAGTTCCTGTGTAAAGTTTAAATGTGTTCACACATCTAGCAGCTATGCAGATGTCTTGGTAGTAATAAAATGTATGTGGACACACAGGAAATGGGACTGTGTGGTTACTCCTCTGTGGGTAAAGTGGGGCATGGCGGGGTTTCTGCAGAAGCCTATTGTAGTCATCTTTGGAAGATGGAGAGAAGGTACAACACATCAGGTCCTGGCTACCAACAGGCTCTAGTGGTCAGAAATTATCATGCAGTTCAGGAACATCCATGACCTCGCTGTAGTGACTCTGACCAAAGTGATGATGATCAAACACATGTTCATTCTGAAAAACAGAGAAAATGACCTCATGATAATGCAATATACAGGGAAACTAATAAAGAACTGAGTAGTACAGTTGTGTGGAGTATAGAGGTAGCATTAAGCAGCCAGACAGAAAGTAATTTATTGCACTCCTCGTTGCATCCATAAACTGACCTGAAACACACAAGAAATATCAGCTAACAAAAGAAACAACAGTTCCCCGACAGATATCCTGATTCTCTTACAGATATGTCAATATGGGGTCACTAAAATTAATATTGAATCGGTGCGTGACGTTGCCTAAACAATGCTGGATTCTGTAGTTTGTGGTTCCCTCCCAAATCGGACCACAACTGACATGTTTAGCCGAATGCTCTCTTTGTGCTTGATGCTGTTGGGTGATAGAATGCATGAAAATAAATGCCAAACAAAGATTTGGAGACAAAAGAGGCAAATGTGCACTGCTTACCACACCCGGTGTCTGTAGCAGAGGATTGTGCAGATGGACAGAATAATAAAAACTGCTCCCAGGGCTATCAAGGTCAGCACTGTCAAGTAAGCTGGTGAAAATAATGAAACGCATCGAGTAAATCAAAGAAAATGATACAGTTGACAGTCTAATTAAAGAAAACAGTCTTCAAGATGAAAAAAGTAACCTACTCGATGGATTCAAAGTAACGGTGTTGGATGAAACTGCTGTTTGTGCGTTTATCATGAAGGTGTACGAACTGATGTTCAGGTTCTTTTCAATCAGGCTGGTAGCTCCAAGAGCAACTGTATCAAGACAGAGTGACCACCAATATTAAAACATAAACACATCTTTATGATCTTCAGGCAACCAGCTAATCTTTCTGTGTAGAGAAACAAAATCAGGAGTCAAACCTTGCAGATTAAATATTTTTCTTCTAGAAATGTTCATAATCAATCAAAAGATAGATTGCTGTGTTTTTATGACTCCAGTGGGACCATGATTTACAAAATGAGCACCACATTTACTTCAGTAAGAGACTTTAATCAATCAACTGAGACCAAAAGCTCATCAGGTAAATGTTTACTGAAGTCACATCAGTTGAGAAGCAGCAACTTTTTCTTACTTTCATATGACCTGACTTTACTCAGACTGTATAAAAGATTTGACTCATCTGTATCTCATCATACAGTTTTATTTAAAACCCTATGATTTTTAAAGAAAATACTTACCATCACCCTTCGTGCAGATTTTGACACTTTTGCTCCAGTCACCCCATTTCCAGAAATGCTGTGCTGTTCCACATCGGACCCTCACAACATAGTCCCAGTGTGGTATCAAGTCCTTGATGACTGCAGCTGTGAGGCCAACTCCAATGTTTTCAGTCTACAAGGACAAAAATTATGTTAGCTGACTTCAGTGAAGACTTTTACTTTGAAAAGCCAATACCTTAGCCTCCTTTTTAATCTACTCACTTTGGTATTAGAGTTTCCATCACTGACATGTACTTGGCATGTGATGTTGAGATTACTGTACTTCTGCACAGTCCAGCTCCATTTCAGACTGATGTTTCTGGGGTTCACAGTTGAAGCTGCCACTTTGTCTGGAGCAACCAGGTGCACTAAAACAAGAGATCACAACAATCAGCTGATCTTAAAGATTAAAAATAATCATTTTAACGAAATTTTATTCAAAGCTTTACCTCTTTTGGTCAGGTCCGCGTTGTCATGGATCTCGAGCTTTCCCAGCCGATTAGTTGCTGTTAAGGTCCAGTTCCTCTCAGCTGCATCCAGCTTTACTTTTTGCGAGCATTTACCTGAACGTCCATTGATGCATGAGCTAAAATGTAAAAAATATACACCGCTATTACTAAATATTTACAACTAAATAAATACAGAGGCTAGCAGGACTGCACATTCACTAGGAAGCAAAGTAAGAGTACGTTTTAAATTTGTCATTGACTGAACTCCTTATTGCTTAATCAATAATGTTTGGTGCTTTAAAGTTTAGTCTATAGATCCCAAAATGTTTTTGCTTTGATGGTCTTTTAAATCAGAGCATTTCTCTCAACTGCTTGAAACTACTTTTATAAATATTCAGGTTTTTGGGTTTTTTAAGAACTCTGGTGACGAGGTGTAATGTGTGCAGTTTTCACTGCAAATCATATAAAGTGAAATTAAAGAAGAATAGCCCTGAAAACAACTCCACTGTGATTTCATCAAGGACGTTCTCTTTGTAAACTCACTTTGACTTTTGACCTATATGGCATTACATACTGTGAGAAGCATAACTACTGTTTATCCCATAATTAATCAATTTGTTTTTTGGACTATGTTTATTCTGGGCACTTTATTTTAGTTTTCAAATAATGTGTTAACCATCTCTGCGTGTGTGTGTGGCTTATACTTGGATATGCATGGATTTTACAAAGGAGAGTGGCGCACTTTAAAAGGGAATGTTTTGACAAGGCCTGATATGTTGTAGATTTTCACTCTAACTAAAAGTAGTAAACAGGGCAGCCTGTCTGTCTGTGATAGCACTGGAGTCTGCATGCTCTCGCAGTAGAGCACTTTGCTTTCTGACTATTATTTTTTCAGGTTTTTTTTTCCCCAATAAATCATCCTGCAACTGAAGTTGTATAGCAAGTGCTCATTTTTGTAACTTCTGACTACAGATCATCGAGATCATCTAAAAGTACTGTTCATCAACTTTTTGTTCTTCTGAATCTGAAACGGTCTGCAGTGGTTTTTAACAAGGTGTCCAGTGAGGTGTCTTATTTTAAGATTCACACCCTCAGATGCTTCCATACAGGAGACTGTAGATATATTAGGGGTGGTTGGGTCTTATTATACCTTCCTTGGAGCTGATATGTTCTTTCCATTGCAGGATGTTCGTTTGCTGCCCTTCCTACGTTCCAAAAACAATCGATTGATTCCAGATCCCGGGTTTCACACTTAAGATCACTGTCATCAGGAGGATCTAAGTTTGTGGCAAATACCAGGAAAAACAGAAGCACATTTAAAAGAGAACCATTTATTTACAAGATCAATTTGAGAAACCACAATCTCAAATGCTACATCATACTTACAGCTGGCGTGAAAACTGGCTCCGTTGATGTTTCCTTTGGTTGTGTCACATATTACATCACTATAGTTTTCTGATTCTTGGTCCAGGTGAACAGTCAGGGAGTGCACATGTTCACTGATCTTTGTAGTTGTTACATTAGTGCCTTTGTAGTCATATAGAAACATTGTTTTAATACTTTCCCCATCTGGCACCATGCAGCAGAATGTGGCTGTGCTGCCCACCTCCAATATTTGGTCTCTTGGGAGAACCAGTATTTCACCCTGGTCTGAAGAAGCACAGTGATAAGAATAAACGAGACTGTAAAGTGTTTAAGAATCAAAAAAGATCAAATGATTTGAACTTAATATTAACCAGGTAGTGTCTTCTGCATCCATGGGCTTGATTGGTTGTTGTATTGGGACCTGAGCCGGACTGAATGGCGAGCACACTGCGATGGTAAATGGGAAGTCCATTTCCAGGAATGAGTAGATCCTATCTCTGCAGGTGCCACAACAACTTCACCCTACAACATTATCATAAACACATTAGAGGAACAGCTTTTTGTTTGGAGGCTACAGAAGTGAGGATTATAGTTACCCATAATAATCTCTTACATTGTGTTCAGGTTTGTCTGCAATGAGAAGCTGCAGCTCGTACACGAGCCCATCTCGTATCACAGAGCAAGAAGGGTCATCTTCCCACTTTAACAGGAAACTGTCGTAGTCAAGAGTCACATTCTGAGGTCCACAACGCAAAACACCTAAAGGAAGTGACCACAGGACATTTTATGGTTAAAGTGACCTGAACAATTCTTCACAGTCATCGTTGGGCTATTTGAACAGCAGTCAGTGAGGACACAGCCAGTGGTGCCAATAGTGTCGTCACTGCCCGGGCATCAAATACTGATGTTTTATTAAAGACTGTCATATCTATCTGTGCTGGTGGATGAATGAACCTACTATAGCAATCCACTTCTTAGAGCTGATGTCATTAGACATTTTCAGGTTCAAACACTACTTCAGTTCTCGAATTCAAACAATGAGCCACCAACAAAAAATTGGATATCGTATTTGAAGTGCATGTTGTGTTAGCCAGTGTTGAGCATCAAGCTATGAGGCAGAAAATTGTGGTGATCCCGTCATGTGCAATGTCCTGTAATGTAGTTATACCCATCAACTCCCATGGTAAAATATCCAACTTTAGAGCAGAAATAAACATGTTCACAACCTGATACAAAAGAGTTTTGGCCTCTGTAAACCCCTGTAATAAACAAAATAAAATCAGTTTACATTTGAGAAAAAAATACATTGTTAAAGTTTACAAAGCAGGCACTGGTGTACAAAGTTATCACAGCATGTCCAAAGGTCAAAACTGGAATGAGATGTATCATTGAAAAATAGAGGAGAGAGAGACACTGCAGCACAAGTCTGCCAGAGGCAGGAGGTAAAAGATTTCAAAGACTCAGAGAAAGACCAAGAAAAGCTTCTCTTCTGCAGAGAGGCCTTCAAGCCAGACATAAGTATGCTAAGGACACGTGGAGAAAATTACGCATAATAGAAGTATGTCCATTAGTAGATATGACAAAATGAGATCTCTTTGGCTAAATTCAATTCAATTATATTCAGTTTTATTTATACAACGCCAAATCACAACAACAGTTGCCTCAAGGTGCTTTATATTGTAAGGTAGACCCTACAATAGTACATACAGAGAAAAACCCAGACTGTTTGGGGTGAGAGAAGGAAGACAGGATAAAGACATGCTGTGGAAGAGAGCCAGAGATTAATAACAAGTCTGATTCAATGCAGAGAGGTCTGTTAATACATATTGAGTAAGCAAGGTGACTGAAGAAGAAATATGCAATGTATCATGGGAATCCCCCATCAGCCTTCGTCTATTGCAGCATAACTAAGGGAGGATTCAGGGTCACCTGGTCCAGCCCTAACTATATGCTTTAGCAAAAAGGAAAGTTTTAAGCCTGATCTTAAAAGTAGAGATAGTGTCTGTCTCCTGAATCCAAATTGAAAGCTGGTTCCACAGAAGAGGAGCCTGAAAACTGAAGGCTCTGCCTCCCATTCTACTTTTAAATACTCTAGGAACAACAAGCCTGCAGTGTGAGAGCGAAGGGCCTGATTATTTAAGACCTTGTCTGTGAGGAGCAGGATTTTGAATTCAATTCTGGATTTAACAGGGAGCCAAAAAGGGGAAGCCAATACAGGAGAAATATGCTCTCTCTTTCTAGTCCCTGTCAGTACTCTTGCTGCAGCATTTTGAATTAGCTGAAGGCTTTTCAGGGAGTTTTTAGGACTTCCTGTTAATAATGAATTACAGTAGTCCAGCCTGGAAGTAATACATGCATGAACTAGTTTTTCAGCATCACTCTGAGACAGGATATTTCTCATTTTAGAGATGTTGCGCAAAAGAAATGCTGCTTATGTTTGGAGAAAGAAGAAGGAGGTTACAGCTCGAGAACACTGTCCTTCTCATACAGAAAAGACTCCCATGAAGATATCTAAAGATTAAAAGCAAAAAAGCAAAGAAGAAAAATCCATCAAGCAAGTCTTGATGCAAGCTTACTCTTCCAGGTAAGGAAATCCCAAAAAGTTGATTTTGTTTATCTGGATTGAAGCCCGAAGAAGTCACTTGGATGAGTAATGAAACGATACATCCAGATGAACAGGATCAACTTTTTGGGAATCCCACTGTAAAGTTGTGAGGTGAACTGAAGATGTGACCATTTGTGTCCACAATAGTAATAATAATAATAATATCCTAGAATTTTGCTCAAAAAAGCTGAAGCAGACTTCATGGGGCCTGTTAGTAAAATTAGCCACACAGCATTTTATATTTTTTGTCAGATATTTGAGTTACAAAAAAACCCCAAACCCACCAACAAGAGGTCCACAATTATCGAAGCTAAAGACCAACAGATAGCTCGCAATGAGGTCTGTGCCCATCTGCTAGTCAAAACGATGTTGAAAATGCAAACTTTAAACCTTTATAAAACATTTAAATGGGTTGGTTATAAAAAACGAATTATCAATTAAAAAATCACCCCCTGTGCAGTTGTTACAAAGGGGAAATTACAGACACTACTTATGCCTTGATTCTGCATCTCAGTGGCTAATGCTTCCTGAAAACTCTGGTGAGTGCAAAGTCAACATAACCTGGAGCTCCACTGCATGTCTTTGGCTTTTAGCATACATAGTAAAGATTCTTTGTGCAAACTCAGGTGTATACACAACTAAGAGCTGAAATCTGAAATCTTCTTTACTAAAAATATCCAATCCTTTTCATACCTGAAGACTATTACAGAGGACGACATACTTACCCTCTCCTTGTCCATCTTGCGTGCTTTGTCTGAAGAGTGAAAACAGTAGCAACCATGTGATCATGATCTTCTTCCTTTGAGGCAATGAGCATCAGCTAACAGGTGGCTGAAAAGCATATGAAGCAAGGTTCAGGTTTTTTTTGAAGAATCAGTGCGCAAAATATCAGAGAGAAGAAGAAAGTTAGTGTCAGGTTACTCTGTGGAGCTGTGCTCCATTCACACACTCACTCTGCAGATCCATTTATATAGTAATGACTGTGAGAGCCAGGTGGACCACACACAGGAAGCTGTGTGTTCTCATAACTAGGACTCAGCTGCCAGTTGGGACACGCCTCACCCACTCTGCTGCTTTTACTGGGAACTGACCTTTTAGAAAAACATCAGTCAGAGGGAGTGAATCAGAGCCAACAAACAGAATCAATCCAAACTTCCTCATCGGATTCATCCCTCCATTACACCTGCTGGAACTAGTGTTCAGTACAGTTCTTGTGCAGTGTGGCATACCTCATCCTCTTTTACCCATTTCCTTCATAAAGAATGGCTTCTTGACAGCCACCCTTCCACTGAAACCATTTCTGATGAGTCTTCAGTGAACAGCAGATGAATCAGCTGAAGGGGCAGCTGCACCTCTCAGGTGTTTGCTGGATTTTTTTCCCCTAGTTCTTAAGGACATGACTTTCAGATTCTGGTCACCTGCTGTAGATAGCTTTGAGGTCTGTCACTTCTTCTGTTATCCACCACGAGACAAGATCTTGCTTGGAGTCCAAGACTGAGTGTGATTGATGGTCATTTGTAGGAGATGAAACTTTTATGTTATGTGTGTTTTTCTGGATTTTTGTTGATATTCTGTTTCTCTCCTTTAAAATTGGAGGCAGCTAATTTCTTTGTGTGTGAGCAAACTTACAAATTAAGCAGAGGATCAAATAATTATTTCACCCAGTGTACACACACACAGACACGCACACTTCTCAGTCCATACAAAGAGCCCTTCTAAGGTCTGAGTGACTGTGAGGGCGAAATCTGTGGAAAATGATGTGTTGCATGATGATGTATTTCTCATAACCTAATCTCTACTTTTCCAGTCATTTAAAAAGATTAATTATCTTTACACAGATTACAAAGAGGGTCTTCAGTCATGACTAACAGAAGAATTCCTTCCACTTCCCGCTTTCCACTGTGTTTTGGCAGCAAGTGACGGTTTAGAAATTTCAGAGAAATTCAAGCACGACAGTCAAAATGTGAGTTTGCAGTTTCCCTGTGAGTGTTTGGTTTTAGGGATGGGGGCAAGGTAGACAAAGAACAGGGTCTGAATGAACCGGAACTGAACTTCAGCTCCAGCATGAGCCGCACTGAGTCATTGGTTTACTCAAAGTCTTTTCATGTTTAATTCACTGTAATGTTTCGTCTGCTGGGAAATGTCACCTTCTGACTACAGCAATATAAAAACACAAGTGTCCTGCACAGTTCCCACCAGTCACACACGGCATGAGGCTCCTATGATTTCTGCATTTAAGAACCTTAAAGGTACTTATTGTAGTTGTGGTTGAGTTAAACTGAGTTTATTGACTCCAGAGGAGCCAAATTCGTGCTCATTTTATGCTTCATCTTTGGCCAAAAATTTGCTTCACGCCGTGTCCTGGAAACCCATCAGGAGCAGTTGTTTGATTCTGTTTGTGGGTGGCCGGTGCTTTTTGGTCAGCATGATTTGAAAGAATAATCATAGGTCACATATTAAATGTTCATGTCATACTAAATGTCCAGTTGGAATAACATTGGACTCTTTCTCATCCTATTTGTTGTTAGTGGCAAATATTTGGGGCTTTCCAGTGTGACTGTATTCACATGGGCAACACGAGGCCAAGCTTTGCTTCGCATTTGGTGTAACACATCAGACTGTTCATGCTTTCATGCTTATGTAGCTTTGGTTAAAGTGTTTTTTTCCCCTAGTGCTAAACAAATTATTCACCATCACCGTCACATCATAAAAAGGGCTTGTTATATATTTTCCAACAGCAATTTTAGCACAGGGGAACTCCAGGCCTCGAGGGCCGGTGTCCTGCAGGACATGTCTTGAAGTTCTCCAGAGGCCTGGTAATGAACTAATTATTTAATTCACGTGGGTTAACCCAGGGTGATATCTAAAACCTGCAGGACACCGGCCCTTGAGGCCTGGAGTTCCCCACCCCTGTTTTAGCAGATTATGAGTCTACCTTCCGACTGTGGAGCCCATTTAAATTCAGTAAATATTATCACCTTCACAGGACCAAGTTGCTGCCACGTGATTGGCTGATTTGTGTTAAACAACTTAACTGGTATACCTAATGAAGTGGCTGTGAGTGTCCATGAACCATGGTGCTAAGAGAAAAAACAAACAAAAAAACCCCACATGTTACCATAAGAATAAAATAAAGAAAAACATACAAGAAACAAGTGCTTTGAACAATATTCATTTAATCATTCTTTTAACTTTGTATTTTTTACATTCACAATAATTATATCGTTCCCATCGTTTAAACTGGCCAACAAAATTCTGTTAGTCAAATGTGAACACACAACCTCATTTAGACTCCAGTAAACATGTTTTAGTGTAATCTTAAAGCCTAATCTTTAAGTGCTGCAGAACAAAGCAACATAACATATGGCCTTAAACCCAGTTAAGGCCATTTGCGATCTATGATTGTGGTGAACTTTTAGACTCTAGTCAAAAGTCAAGTTCACACAGTGTGGGAAAAGTCATCAAGAAGAGAAGGCAGAGTAGAGCAGGGTTGCAAAATGGCTTGCAGCTGTTACTGATTTCCAACAATGTGGTCTCTGGTGGGCTTGATCTAAACTTCTCTGGTTATGTTTTAAACTATGGAATAGTCCAAACATGTTATTTTCTAAAACTTTCTCCTATTTTTACAAGTTCAAGACTAAAAAAAGTAATAAAAACATTTTCACCCTGCGCAGCTTTGTGCATTACACAATGATGGAAGTCTAAGGCACACAAGTACAAACCAGACTGCTAGCTACAGATAACTAGAGATAACAGATAAATATTCTTATCAGACAACGAGCAGTCTTCATTAATGATTTTTTTTTTCAAAGTACAGAAAATAATCTGTGTGATCAAGTTTTTAGGGCCCGAGCACTGAGAGTGCGAAGGCCCTATTGTATCTGCTCCGTTTGTTCTTCTTCTTCTTGTTATTATTATTATTATTCAGGAAAAACAAGGGCGTTTTTCAGGGCCTAAACATGCTCAAAAACTCATGAAATTTTGCACACATGCCAGGTCTGGTGAAAAATTTTGTATTTTAATGGTTTTACATATGAGCACTGGGAAATGGCTCTAGAGCGCTACCTATGCCTTGTTAAATGCAGCCCTACGACCACATCGTTTGAGCTACATGTATGAAATCTGGCACACATGTGTATCATGCCGAGACAAACAAAAAAGTCTGTGGGCCCATTGACGCAAACCAAACAGGAAGTCCGCAATTTAGAAGTGAAGGTGACATTTTGGCTCTAATTTTGCCATTTCCATGCCTCGAACTTTTTTGAACTCCTTGGGATTTGGTCGTATAAGCTTCATCTTTGGTCAGTGCCAACTACACACCTGGGCCATGTTAAATTGTGGAGCTTTTGACTTTTCGCGATACGGTGAGCCCGTGGCGCCACGGCGAATTTCGATGACTCGCCATGAAAATCTTATAGCCTCTCATTTTGTCATACATTGTCCGATCTGGACCAAAGAGCACACATATGATAAGGCTCCACCCCTGAACATATTTCAACTGCCATATTTGACATCAGGGACAGCGCCACCTAGTGGGAACAGGAAATGTCATGTTTTACACTTTGGGGTACAGTATAGTGATGGGTGACATCTGCAGCCTCAAATTTCTCCAGGAAAGCCTTAAGGAGTTGGTCTTGGGTTACAGTGAAAACTGTGACTTTTCGCGAAAGGGTGTGACCCCAGCAGCATGGCGAACTTTGATGTCTCGCCATGAAGAAACAAATTAGTATAACTCAATGAAATCCAGTCTGATCAGTACCAGACTTTACAGGCATGATGTCAGACCCGCCCTGAACAGATTGATGTGCCCATTGTCGGAAATACGGACAGCGCCACCTAGTGGCAACAGGAAATGTCATGGCTTTAATTTTGTTGTACTGATTTTCACAGGTTGATCGTGGCCACCTCAAAAGCGGTGAATATCACCATCAGTCCCTCGTGATGCTTCAGTGCAAAAATTGTGACTTTAAACTGAACGGCGCATCCTGGTGGCAACGCGGTTCACCATGAACAATGAAGTGGCTTTTGAGGGGCTTGGAAAGTTTAAAAAGTCTTGAAATTTGGGCCACACCTCCAACGTGATGAAGGCTTTGTTGTTATGTGATCATTTTCCTTTGAATAGCGCAAAATGGCTCTGCAGCGCCCCCTACAAAATTTCAAAACATCAGCCCCTGCTCTGTGTTTTATGTCTGAAACCTGGTAAACTTATACAAGATATCAAGATGTACAAAAAAAGTCTCTTGGAGCAATATCCCAAATCCAACAGGAAGTCAGCCATTTTAAATTTAATGTGTAATTTCGGTGACATTTTCCCCTCTTTTCAGGCACCGTACTTTGACAAACTCCAAGTGATTTCATCATATTGAACCAATCTCCAGTGTGTGGAATCTAAAGACCTTTGTGATGTTAAATTGCGAAGCTTTTTACGTTCAGGGAAACGGGGTGGTCATGGCGGCACGTAGAGTTTCAGTCACTCGCCAAAAAGAAGTAATCTGCTGTCACTCAAAAACACAATGTCCAATCTCTCCCGAAGGTCGCAGGCATGATGAGACTTGAGCTCGGAAATGTTTGCTATGCCACTTGTCAGTATTGGTTAGAGCGCCACCTAGTAGGATGACTATAATAATCATGATTGACCGAGATGAAAAGTAAGCTGGTGGTTAAATGCATGAATTCCATCAATGTGACATCAGATCGGACGTGCTGGTTTTAGGTGTTGGTCGTGGCTCGACGTGCCGCGGTGTGAGGGCCCTCATAATGCTGCTTGCAGCTTTAATTTAATTTTATTTTTTTAAAGATTCAAAGAGTTTTGACTTGTTGGTTTTCGGTCTGATCAGGTGATCATGTGATGGTGAAATATCCAGTCAAAACCACCAAACAGTTAAATTTTCATGCTGTAAACATGTGCTTCACTCATTCTGTGATTTTTTATTTTATTTTATTTATTTTTTAGTAACATCATAAAATCATTAGAAATGTGGAGGACAGCAGTTCTCACTGATTCAGTCTCATTTAAAGTGCATCATAAATCAAACAAATCGACTGTCTCACTGCAGCATTTGTTTCATCTCCGGAAACGTTCGATTGGAGCCTCACAGTTTGGCTCTCGGCGCTTGCTCCAGCAGTGTCCTCATGTCCAGCAGCGCGTCCACCACTGCCTGAGCCAGCTGTGCTGCGGCTGTTTCTTTGCAGCTATTGAAAGCAGACACTGCAAAGTTGATGTGGTCGTTCATGGGGTTGTAGCACACACCGTACCCGTTGGGGACAACAGGGCCAAAGCACATGACGCAGTCGGTCTGGGATGGGACCTTTTTGAAGATATAAGAAGTAGAGGTTAGCTTGCAGGACGTTTAGATGTTTCAACTCATCTGGAGTTTGTGTTGCTCAAGTTACATAAAAAGAATTACATATACATGAAACCGCCAAGGTCGCAGGGTCACATTTTCTACTTGCATGTGTTGCTTCAGAATATTGTTGTATACCTGACTGGTAGACAGTCGATAGTGTAAGGCTTTAGTGTAGGCGGCGTCTTTCAAGACATCAGGGACGGAGAGGTTCTCTTCGATGGCCTGCATCTTCAGACCCAGCAGGTGTCTGTCGATGGCCTGACCACTGATTGCCTATGAAGGAGAGACAGAGCAAAAGCAATGATTTTTTTTTTTTTCCAGTGGATTCACTAAATATTCAGGTCCCTTCACTTTCTGCACCCATACTGTAGATGTGAGGCGAGAGTCACCTCTACTGTCACTGCAGAGATGTGCTCATTGCTGGACCTTTTACAGTCCCAGTGCTGTGAGCACTCACCATGTTAGTGTATGACTTGTGAGCCTTTACAGCCTTCTCCATGAGATCCACTTTCTCAGAGTTCTGTGTAAACAGGAAGAAGATGGAAAAATCAAACTTGCATTAAACTTGACTCACATTCATTTAACGAGTCTAGTTTAATAAAACCTGAATTTAAACAAGCCATTAAATCAAATAAAAACATTCATTCCTGGCCGCTGTATGATCAGTTTGGTGGCCGACCTGTTTGCTGGGATCGTCAAAGGCTCTGACGAAGGCGGCTGAGGCACGTGAAGCTGATCGTATCGTATCAGTACGACCGAGTCTGAACATCCGCAGGGAGGCGCTTTCATATGTGGCACAGCACTGCTGGTACATCCTGCAAGGAGAGAGGAGAGGATATTTTACCTCCAGGAACAAAAATGAGGAATTAAACTGCTCTGATGTTCAGTCACAGCTCCACTTCAGAAGACATAGTTAATTTAATTAAGATTTAAGATTTACAGAAGAATTTATATTTATATTAAATTCATATAAGAACGAAACTAAATAAAGATGACACTTGTAATCCTACCGATTACAGCAGTTTACAGAAGCATCCCAAAATCATCTCTCTGCTGAGAGATGCTTAAGAGGATCTTGCAGAACCTTTTTAAAAAAATAATAATTTTTTTACATAACCTGGGTTTAGCTGCACTGAGATGATAAAGAAGGCTAGAAGACACACAGAGGAATAACAGGGAAAATCTTGTAAATTTTTAAATTAAAAGCCCCTACACAGACAGAGCAATGGCTCATATGATGTCCAACCTAGGGCTGGGTATCGTCACTGATTTCTAGAATCGATTCGTTTCCGATTCACAAGGTCCCGAATCCACAATTCGATTCAATTCAATTTGATTTGAATCTGGGAAATTTTGACAGTCAGAAATATTATAATTCAGATCAGTACATTTACATATTTTTGTATCTATAAAAAGGAAGCTGACACACGCAAGACTTTATCAAAGGTGTGAGCATCACAGCAGATGCCTTTGTGTCAAAGTAGCTGAAGATAAAACACAGAAAAACATGAAGGTGATTTTCCTGACCTGGGAATTTATAAAAATATTCTGCAGTACATCAAAAATGAAAGAAAACCATTAATCAACACATGAACGTTAACTCTGAAGTTACAGCGGTTTTGTTAGAGACACGGCTGCATAATTTTAAAAAGTTTACATTTGTAGTTTGGATCTTCTTTTGCTGCTGGTTCGGTCAATATTGTTTGGAGAGAGATAAAACTAACAGCTTTATGATCAGCGCAAAAAGGGCGTGGACACAAAGCGCCAACAGATCAGAATCAGCAAGCTGTCGGCTTTCAACCCCGACCGTCAGCTGAGAAAGGCGACATCTCACTGATTCTGATCCGTCGGCGGGTCCGCGCTGTGTGTTTAAGTCTTTGTGCAGAATCCGTGTACCCGCTCTCATTTACTGTCTTAGCTGTTTGGTGGTTGTTGAAATTTTGTGATCTTTCACCTGAGATTCTGGCATTTCGGGAAAAATAAATTTATATTAAAAAAATCGATTCAGGATTTTAATGAATCGATTTCACGTTATCCAAGTCAGAATCGATTTTAATCGATAAATCGATTATAAAAACCCACCCCTAGTCCAACCTCTGTGCTACAGTTAGAAAGCCAGGCACTAACACCAACCAGCGCCTCACCTGTAGTAGGCCAGCTGCAGCGCCATCTGGATGAAGGCATCGGGACTCATCTTGTGGGCTTTTGGGAAGTTTTTTCCAAAGTGTCCGAAAACCATCACCCTCATGTCCAGGTCCTGGGCTAGTCTGTAAGGGAAAGATGTCACATTTACACTGACTGTTAACACGTATGCAGTCAGCAAGTTTGGACAACATTGTTGTACCAGAGTATTTAGACTATGATTTTCAGTATCATCATATTAAGATGTTCTTCTTTCCTTTTCATAAGGAGATGATATATTTCCATTTGCCTTGTTGTGTGCTGCACAAAAGCCCCACCAGAGGGCAGTATGTACTTGTAAACAATCTGCTGAGCTCAGCGAGATGTGAAACTGGCCACAAAGCGTATTAAAGCGGCAGTATATTTAGCTTTGTCCTACCGATACAGATAAGCTAGGTCACACAGATTAAGCTTGAAGAAAACTTTGGATAAAGAGGGTAAAGCTTCTAACTGGATTCATTTTTAGTCCCCAAGAAAAAAAACACAAGTTAAGAAAATCAAGAAAAAAAAAAGAAAAGAAAAGAAAAAAATCACAACCCATATGTTAGCTTTTTCATATTCACATGTCAGTACTGAACAAGGTTATCTCTTTATGTTTGTTTTACACACAACTGCTCAAATCTATATCAAATTATACCTGGGTTAACACAAATATTGTCCTGAAAAAATAAAATATTGCCCAAACATGATACTCATCCCAAAAGCTGCCCTCACGTGTTCATGCTGTTCTTGGCCTCCTCGATGTCTTTCTTGATATCCGGCGTGATGTGGAAGTCTAATTTCCGCGGCATGGGTAAAGGCACCATGGGAGACCGCACCATCTCAGGCTTCCTCCTGTAAACACAAAGAGAAAATAAAACATACACAGACTCTGTGTTTACACCAGAAAAAGAAATCTGAATGAGTGGATGAGATGGAAATTGAGCTGCAGAGAGCAACTGAAACAAATGTAGTGCTTTCAAACATGTCCAATCACGCTGTGGTGAACATTCCCATACCAGAGGCTCTAAAGGGTTCCTCTATGAAAATAAACTGAAGATAATCTGTGACCTACTTACGTGTACTCTACAACGTGGTCGATCAGGGCTACGATGGGTGGACCTTCAGCCGGAGCGTGCTCGTAGTTTGCTCCACACGCCCCATCCTCTCCAACAATGAACTGGAAGACAGAAGAAAAAACATTTAAGGAAAACACTGCACGTTTTCTCTATTGCTGAGGGATTTAACGGCCTTATTATATTATTATTACAGTAACCACAGTTCCAGTTTATCAAACATCAAAGCCCACTGAAGAGAGACCAAACCACCAGGGTGAGGAAACCAGGCCTTGCTGCAGGAGACAGGTTCAGAAACATCAAATGTCTTGATGCATGAAAACATGCATCCACTCATGTTTTTCAGCTAAAACTGTCCTGCAGTCTAAGATACAGCCACCTTCCTTCAGTTAAACTTGTTGTTTGTTAAGAGTTTGAGGGATTTAAAGGCTCTTCTGTAATACTGATGTTTCTCTTACAACACTTCAAGCTGAATTTAGGCTGAGTGAGAGAGAAACATCTGCATGTACAGACACCTTGGCGTGCAGGCTGTCTAATGAGGTTGTTGCTGTCTTTTGTGATCACTGTTGTATGCATGTGCAGGTCACCTGCAGCGTCTTGTCGAACCAGCGGTTGCCACTGTTCCACTGGCTGCCTCCTCCGTGCAGCATCTGGATGGCGGCACAGCTGCGGTAAAGCTCATTAGACACCCGAGGCATCGCTCCATCCAGACACAGTGTGAAGATGCTCCTCTGGATAGCCAGCACCGACTCTTTGTTGGTTTTATCTGCACACACAAAACAAAAAGTGACTAAACTGCTCCACAGACTAGCAGCTCTCATAACACAGTCAGCGTCCTGTTGGCTCACCTTTGATGAGGTTGAGGTAGGCTTTGCCCCACGAGTCTCGGTGCTGCGTGGTGAGGATGCCGACAGGCTCCGAGTTGGAGTTTGCTGAGGCACTGCAGATCCTCTCCAGCTGGACGCAGAGCTGATCTGCAGTCAGCGGAGTTCCGTCGCTGTTGTACACGTCCAGCACAAAGAACTGGATCCAAGTGGAAGAAAGAGGTTAAGTCAGAAATCAGTCTGCCAGATGCAGATGCAACAAAAGCTGGTGTCCAGACCTGTGTCTAACACATTCTTTGAATAGTTCCTGATTTAAATTAGGAAGCAAAAGTGCTAGAGTGGTAACTTTGGGGGATTTGTTAATCTTTCTACTAGGGTGACATACAAACATTCATCCATCACAAGTGATTAATATACTAATTTGTTTCTTAAAAACAAGCCCAGTCAAAGTTGTTTTTTTTTTTATGAATCAAAAATGCAAAAGATGAAGGAAATGATCCTGAAACTAGAAGAGCGCTCAGTTCCTCCTTTTATATGAATCACAAAAGGTTTATGTCTGTGGGTATAGATCTGCAAACCTATATAAATATTACTACTTTGGAAGAATGTATTAGGGGGTAATGCTAACTGCAGGCTAATAGCCTGGAACAAACCCTGGAATACTGTATGGCATTAGCTGAATATCGCCCCCTAATGGTGGATGCAGTGAAGAAAAAACCCCCCAAAAAGGTCCCAGTGTTTAAAACTCTCAGCCTTAAAATTAATTACTAACAACAGCAAGCAGCTAGACTCTTAATAAATAGGATGGCTGACTGACTGACTGTGCTTTTCTATTGTTTCTAAAATGCGTAAAGCAGTGCCAGGACTGCTAAAGGCCATGCTCGCTCAGATGTGCCAACTACAAAGCAAGTTTAACATATCCAGGATCGCTTTACTCATCTAGTTTCATTTATTATCACCAGTCAGGATAGGTGATAAAGATAACACATCACTGTTCAATCAAGCTATGAGTGTGTTCACTCAAAATCTTAAAATCTGAAGCAGAGAAAATACATAGCCTATGCATTTTGATATTTCAGCCCCGGTGGTTTTAGATTAGATAAAACTTTATTAATCCCTCAAGTAGGTTCCTCCGGGAAATCCTTCTTTTTTTAAAAGAGCAAGTAAAAATTATATATATATTAAAAAAAAGAAAAAAAGAATTCAAACTAATAACTACAGCGGTCCCCTTGTATAACGCCGTTCACCTTTCGTGTCCTCACTGATTTTTTGTGTGCAATTTTGACTCTGAAGTGTTGCACTGTATGTTTGTAAGTTTTCTCCCCAACAAACGCAACAATGTCGACGAAACATTTTGCACCGTCAAAGGCACCTTTGGTAGCACACAAAAGGCAGAGGAAGATGCTAACCATCGCACAAAAAGTTGGACTTCTGAACATCTGTTATTTCAAACATAGCCTGCCGGCCTGTTTCCGTGGCCAGAACACCACACAGGTTTCACGTGGCTGCTCCGTTCAGACCCATGAAAGTGCCGAGTGTACTCTGGAAAACTCGAGTTTACCGTGTTTGCTGATCTCTAACGTCAGGCTGCAGAAGGCGAGCTGCTTACCTGGAAGTTGTGCACTACGGTGATGTGTTTGGGGGGTCGTGAGCTCTTGGCGTGGTTCACCACCAAGTCTCTCTTCAGACCAGGGATCCGGCATGATGACAGCACCTCGTAGTACTGATTCATGCAGAGAGGCTTCCCTCCCAGGTACTCGACCGGAAGAGTTTCACTGAAAGAAAAATATTCTATCATTTACTGCATGCTTCGGTTTGACTGATTAAAACGTATTCAGGATCATGTTATCTCATTAAAATATAAAATTTCATCCCTGCTGAACATAACTGAATAAAAACCACATTTTAAAATACGTACTCACTTATCAATCATTGTCTTAAAGTCCAAAACGCCTGCTATCAGTTTAGCTGCAAACCTGAAGACAGATAGACAGAGATCAATATAATCTATTGAGTTTCAGTGACAGGAGCCCAGAGATTCACAGGGTATGCCAAAGAAAATGCTGAAAAAACATGAAACTTTGACAAGGGAAAAGAAAAAAGGAAAGGAGTAAAGGAAAGGAAAGGAAAGATGAAATAAAAAGAAGGAAAAAATAGGGGAAAGGGAGGGAGAGGAAATGAGGAAGTGAGAGTGAGAACAAAAAGGAAATGAAGGATAAAAAAGTAGATGAAAAAGTAGACGAAAGAGTAGAAGAAGAAGAGGAAGATGATGCAAGCTTATGAGTGGGTGGAAGGAAGGAAGGAAGGAATGAAGGAAGGAAGGAAGGAAGGTTCAAAGATCCACATCTTTTATTTACTTCAATGACTGAACTGAATGTGTTTATGATGGACACATGGATTCAGACCTAACCCTAAACACCACATGTTCAGTGGCGTTCACATTTTAGTCTAAAAACATGACATTTAGTCAAAATCTATTTGTTGCATCTTTTTTTTTTTTTCAAAAAGCCAAAAAAAAAATGGACAAAATTAATTTGGCCCAACCAGATCCTGTAAAAACAAACAATTCAGTCATCATCAGGGAAATCAAGGTGCATGACTTTATACTGCAGGGAAAGAGACACCGAAAACCTGTTTGGGATTCAGAGCAATAAAGAGACTCTGACATTTGGAAGAAGCTGCATGTGATCACCTTATTTGTCCTTTCTTATCACTGAAGTTCATGCGAGGCAAAACCAACCCAGGACTTGAATGGACGACCACAGGCAAACGATAGTCGAGGTAAGCCACCTGAACCCACCACTGTGACAGCTAAAGTGAGACAAACACACAGATAGGCACTGAGTGGATCACACACCAAGAAGAAGGACACAAAATAACTTTGTTATCAGATTTTCCTTTAAAGAAGAAATATTAGATCTTACAGAAAGACCCCTTAGCCTCTCCCTCACCAACAACAAAAACTAAGATGAGGCAGGACGTCTGACATCAACACTGCATAAAAAAGGTTGAGAAGAAACTGCTCTAGACAGTCAGTTTTTTTCTACTCTTAGGTCTGTGTGATGTTATACAGGAATATCATTAATATGGTCAAATCAGGCACAGAAGTCACACCCTCCTGTTCTTTGAGAGGGGTCAGCCAATCAGAAGAAAGTTGGCTGTGAGGAGTGTGAGGAAGTGAAATCTGACTTATTTCACACAGAGGAAGAATTAAAAGCCCAAAGTAAGAAAAAGGGGTATTATTTTGAACTGAAATTCAAACAAAGCTACTCTAGCAGAGTCCACAAATGAGAGTATGGAGGTGGAAATAAGCACCATAAGTCTAGTTTAATATATTTAAAGGACCAGAGTGCCAAAAACAAGGTCCCCTTTTTGAGCTCACCCAGTTCTCAGTTTTGGATGCCCTCTTCTCCAGACCCCTTTGCAGCCTCTCTCCAAGCCCTCCAGCTCGCTGAAACTCCTCCAGCAGCCCTTTGGTGTGCTTCAGCTCGTCTGCCTCCACAATGGGCTCTAGGGCGGCAAGGTATCGCTCACAGGTCTGCTGCAAAGTGGGGACAGGCAGGCATGGCAGCCCCTTCTGGTGGGTGAAGTATCGGCCAGCGGCTCGAGTGGCTGATACCGGTTTGACCAAGAAACTGGTCTTCACAAAACCGCAGGGCTTCATCATCCCCACCTTTAACAGAGAAATAAGAGAAATGACATTAAGACAAAAGCTTTGACTGCCACAGCGGATCATCAGCCACTTCCACAGCACATCTCACCACCTCTCGCTGTCCTCATTCATGTCCTGCACCATCCTCCCATACTTCCCTGCCACTCCTGACTTCCTCATGCACTATAACATTTCCTCTCTTGGCACCCTATCATATGCTTTCTCTATAGCCACTTCTCCATAAACACTGTCAAAGCAAACCTCACATCTACAGTGCTCTTTTCTTGGCATGAAGTCACCCTCCTGCTTGCTGATCCTCAACTCTCTCCTTAACCCAGCTTCAACAACCTTTTCCCATAACTTCATGGTATGGATCACCAGCTTTATACCTCTGTAGTTATTACAGCTTTGCATATTAGTTTCATGGGGAAAACTAACATCACAGGATAATGAGCAGAGGGTCAACAGCAAACCTACAAAACCAGATTATGATTCAACCAAAGAGTATTTAATGTGTTTAAAAGGTGTGCACACATGCTAATCTCATCGGTTTATTGTATTTATGTTGTAGCATCTGCTTTTAATCCAACTTACACAGGCTTGGACTACATTAAAGGTATCTTTAAAGCTGCAGTCACGCTGGTGTTCCACTGTCTTTGAGCTAAATTCACCTTTCACCCACTTCTGTAATTGCCGGTGCGTTAAATATTAGCCACAGCTAACAGCTAACAAACAGAATTTTCCGCCTAGTAGCAGCAGCGAGCTAATTAACTTACTCTAGCTCAGAAAAAAATCGAGTCTCGGGTGAATTAATTAACGTGGATGTCATTAATTCTGTCAGAGTGTGAAAGCTGAACTCGGGGGGTGGGGGACACACAAACAAACCAACAGTCAGTCCGCTAAAGCTGCCGTTACTCACCACAGATCTGCTGCAAATGCCCCACATTCTGCAGTCGGAGGTAGAAACGCCCACAAAAACACAGAGAGCAGTCCAATGAAGCACAGAGTCCGGCCACCACGATCTTACACAGCTTTATTTTTTTTTTATCCGTCAGGCGGGCGGTGCTGTAGCCTGACTTCACAGCCTCTCTGCAGCTGCTCAGTGCTTTATCTGCTAAAGTTACTCAGCTGGAAAAGAGCCGGGGTGGCCGGCTGCCCCAGATGCAATAAATAAGTGGCAGAGTAGCAGTTATGCGCACTTATAAGTACAAATTCGATGTAACCTCTTAGTTTCTCGTTTTACCTCCACTATACGAAAGCATTAAATGTACTTTAAGATAAAAGTTTGATTTTCAACAATTTGAGAAATCTTGGGGTGCCACTCAGTATGCGAACATGTGGGGGCAGTACTGAGCCATGAGTAATGAGTCTGCCGGGAAAACACACCACGAAGAAGACTGTCAGGCTCGCCATGGCGGAAACAGAGCAGCAGTCAGGTAAAGCTCGGCTTGATGCTCGTGCTCGGCGTCAGCAGTGTGTCGTGTGATGTTTATTTGACGCTTTCAAGGCAGTGACCTTTAGAAACGAGGCTTTAGGGTTTGATTTAAGGGCTGTTAGATGAACCTGGAAGCCAAGAGTTGTCCACACTCACTGACTGTAGGTTCTCCACCTGGGCTGGTTGTATTTGAACTCTGTGGCGCAAATACGGTGATGTTAGCAGACTTTAGCACAGTCTGACAGAGACACAGTCTCCTTACCTGGCTGTGTGTGAGGTGTCAGCTTGCACACAGTGAGTAAAAAGTACTCAGTACTTTCTGGCTGCTAACCGGAGTCAGCACATTGATTAGTGTCGTCTTTAAAGGGGACCTCGATTCCTGTGCTTGAATAAAGTTGTTGAAAACACACTGGAAAGATTATTAAATTACTTTACTAATACTAGGTATTGAATGTCGGTGAACAGGCATATCCTTTCAAGCAGAGAAAAAGGTCTGCAGATGCAGTGTTTGCTTTCAGAGTATTGATGGAGAAGGTCAGAAGGAGCTTCACTGTGTCTTTGGATTTAGAGAAAGCTTATGATAATAGGGCGCTAAGAGAAGAACCGTGGTACTTCTGGGTTGAAGGTGGGTTTACATCAGCGGTCGTCTTTGAGCTTATTTGCAATTCAATTTTATTTATATAGCACCAAATCACAACATAAGTCGCCTCAAGGCGCTTCATAGATACAGAGAAAGACCCAACAATCATATGACCCCCTATGAGCAAGCACTTTGGCGACAGTGGGAAGGAAAAACTCCCTTTTAACAGGAAGAAACCTCCGGCAGAACCAGGCTTAGGGAGGGGCGGCCATCTGCTGCGACCGGTTGGGGTGAGAGAAGGAAGACAGGATAAAAGACATGCTGTGGAAGAGAGACAGAGGTTAATAACAGATATGATTCGATGCAGAGAGGTCTATCAACACGTAGTGAGCGAGAAAGGTGACTGGAAAGGAAAAACTCAATGCATCATGGGAATCCCCCGGCAGCCTACGTCTATTGCAGCATAACTAAGGGAGGATTCAGGGTCACCTGGTCCAGCCCTAACTATGTGCTTTAGCAAAAAGGAAAGTTTTAAGCCTAATCTTAAAAGTAGAGATAGTGTCTGTCTCCCGAATCCAAACTGGAAGCTGGTTCCACAGAAGAGGGGCCTGAAAACTGAAGGCTCTGCCTCCCATTCTACTTTTAAATACTCTAGGAACAACAAGTAGGCCTGCAGTGCGAGAGCAAGTGCTCTAATAGGGTGATATGGTACTACAAGGTCATTAAGATAAGATGGGGTCTGATTATTTAAGACCTGATGTTGATGCACAGGTCTCTGTGGACTATAATGTTTACAGGTGCAGGAGGGTCTGGAGAGAAGAGGAAGAATACATGTGTGCGAATAGGAGGGGCAGGTGTAACGATGATGCTGCAAGGAATAAAAGTAGTGAAGATGGATGAGTTTAAATACCTGGTTGTCAACCATACAAAGCACCAGACAACACTGAAGAGAGGTTGGAGACTGGTGTCGGAGATTTGTGATAGAAGGGTAGCAAAAAGAGTGAAAGTAAATATTAACAAGATAGTAGTAAGACCTGCTGTGATGTATGGTTAGGAGATGGTGACGATGACAAAAAAGAACAGGAGGCTGAGGTAGAGGTGGCAGAGATGAAGATGTTCAGATTTTGATTGGGGTTGACCAGAATGAACAGGTTCAGAAAGGAGAACATCAGAGGGACCGATCAGGTTTAACGTGTGGGAGACAAAGGATGTTAAACATGGAAGGAAAAGAAGCAGACCACAGAGAAGATTCGTGGATCAAACGAAGGAGGACGTGCAGAGGGTTGGTGTGACAGACGAGGATTCGATGGAGGCAGATGATCAGCTGTGGCAATCCCTAAAGGGAGCAGCTGAAAGAGCATTAACCATAGACTGTATATAAAAGATTAATGTAACTGTGATGTCACCCACTAGTTCAAAAATCTGTTTTTGATGCTTTGAGTTTAACTTTTTGGCTGTCACCAAACATAAGTGAGAAAGCGATTGATTTTTGACTCTAAATGGCGATAACATTTACTAAATAAACTTCATGTTTGTTTTGGTAACTGAGTCCATAACATCATCGGGAAAGTGTTTACTCAGATCATAAATCAAGACTGAAGTAGGCTTATTTTCTCATAAACGGCTATACAGTCTAATCTTTGCAACCTGGAGCCACCCCCTGCTGGACATTACAGAGAGTGCAGGTTTACATCTCAGACTGTATAGAAAAGATGGAAACACCCACTGGTTTTTGACTCAGCCTCATTGTTATTCGCCCCCATTTTAGGTTTTTGAGGCCAACGTGACCATATTAGGACAAGAGGGTGAAATTAGATGTTGACTCTAGGGGACTGGCTTGCTTATGGAGCCTCTAGTGGACATTAGAGGAACTGTAGCTTTTGGTGCATCACTTATCAGCTCGAGTGGTTGAAGTTTAGTTAAGAGCAGTGTGCAGCCGGAGCTTTTGGCTCATGGGGATTACTTATTTATGCACTGATGTCATGAAAATTCTCTGTTCTGAATTATTTTTTAGGATCCACTCCTGAAGATGAAGCCCCCGAGGAGGGGGCCAGCTTCACCTTTATGGTGCCCAAGAAAGAAATCAGCATGGTGCCTGACATGGGAAAGTGGAAGCGCTCTCAGGTTGGTTCCTCCCTGTGGGCGTGTGCACGCGTCTTCTTCGAGAGTTGTCTGTCATATTGAACGTGATATAACCATCGACTATGAAGGAAAAGTGTGGCTGTGAGTCGTTTCTGGAGGCTTTCGGCTGTCACATGGTGAAATTGGTGACAAAGATGGTGCTGTAGAGGGCACTCCACCAGAAACCGCCTTCTGATTGTTTTGGATGCTACCAGGTTGCCTCTGTTGCCTGTAATTTGTGAGGAAGATGTCATCTGCAACAAACTTGTTAGCAAGTATTCAGTGATTTTCCAGTTTTGGTCGCCTCCTTGGTTACTTTGCCAGCACTGAGGGCGCAAGCACTCGCCACTCAGACAAAATCTTCACATGAGTTCTGATATAGGAGGAGAAGATCTCAAAATTGGAAGCAAAGGATTTTTCCCAGAGTGTTTGAAGAGAAGTCCTCCTCATGAAAAATATCGGCAGCTGTGGCAATCTGCTAGCAACCAGATCCATCACCAGGTGGTTTCCCTAATAAAATTGTTTTTTTCCCCAATGACATGGTTGCTGGTGGGGGGCCCTACTGACTGACTTTAGTAATCAATTCTCCAAACTTCAGCAAACACTCAATAAACCTGTTAGAGGATACTAATTTTTCGTTACCACCAGTGGTTGCCAGTAGAGCAGGGCGATATGACCAAAAATATTTATCACGATATACATTTGAAAATTTGTGATAACGATATAACTGACGATATAATTGACACTAGACAAAATACTTTACAACTCCACAACTTTATTAGTGCAAAAACCCCATCAATGTATTTTCACTTAAACAAGCTGCTGTTTTTTTTTTTTTTATGTGCATTAAAGTTGTGCAAATTCCTTGCTGACAGTTTAACCAAAAGGTTGCGTATGGGAAAGGAATTACTGCTGTACCATGTGTGAAACAAAAAATAAATAAATCAATAAATAAATAAATAAATAAAAGACATTTCCAGTGGAAATTGGCCGACAGATCCTCAGCATAACCTTGTATACTATCCACAAAACTTAAAAAGAGGTTATACACACACAATACGGTAATATTATGTTGAAGCACAGTACGTATCACTCCGCGAGGCTCCTGCCTACGATAGCCGTAATGCTCCGACAATCCATCAAGTTCGTAGCTTAGCAAAGTCGTACTAAAACATTTGACAGATTTTCGAGCGCCGTGTACATAAAACCGTTTCGAGGTCAGTAAACAAAACCAGAATTCATACATAAGGCACACGGGATTATAAGGGGACCTGTTGATTTTCAGAAAAATCAAAGGATTGATTTTAAGTGTGCCGTATTTTCCAAACAACACGGTAATAACGACGGCCTGCTAGCATGCTCTACCAAAAATAGTGCTTTGTTGCGTATCTGACGGGCGAAAGCTAAACCAGTTCCACACCACTGAAGTTGCAGCATTTTTACAAACTAATTCTGGTTCATCTGTTTCATTCAATGATCCGCTTTCGCTCTTCTCATTCTGCATCGCAGCCATATGCGTATGTAAACAAAGGCACTGCGCATGCGCGTTTTACCCATATTCTATCGCGATATTTCATTTTCCTATCGTTGCCCAAAATTACACCGGTATTACCGTGAACGGTATGATATAGCCCAGCCCTAGTTGCCAGATGGTTGCAGACTGTTCTCTAGGCTTGTGTGACTGACCTTACGTTGTCACCTTGTTTGTCACATTGCCAAAATGGAGGACAAGTTAACATCAAATGTTTAGCAGTCACATGTATGCCATACTGCTGGAACACTGGTCTGATGTGTGTTTTTAACTTGCCTCTCTGCTTTCAGGCCTACGCTGACTACATAGGCTTTATTCTGACGCTGAACGAAGGTGTGAAGGGAAAGAAGCTCACATGTGAATATAAAGTGTCTGAGGTACGTGATCTGCTGGTTTTTGTATACTAAACCAGCAGATCTGCTGCGTAGCAAGAGAAACGCAGCAGAGCATCAGCTGTCATTTAACGCCTGTCAGGTTAAACTTTGTCTGTAGAGAATATTTGGTGCATTTTAAAGTGCCAAGCTGATAGTTTGGTGATGTTAACCAGAAAATGTGGCCTCGTGCATGTGTCACATATAACCACACTACAAGTAAGAGCAACAAAAATGAAGAAAGCATTGAAATAAAGAATTTCGATTTTAGAGAAACCAACAGGCTTGAGCTGGTTTGTTATCTACCCCGACTCACGATGGTCCTGCTGCAGTCACTGCCTTGTTACTTTTCCCAGACGGTGGAGAAGCTCATGGATCTTCTGGGAACTCTGGACCGATGGATAAATGAGACGCCTCCCGTCGACCAGCCGTCACGCTTCGGAAATAAGGCGTACAGAACCTGGTTCGCCAAACTAGATCAGGTCGGTACGCTCACACATGTTCTAACACACATCCATGCACATGGGCTGTGGCTAGCAGTTAATTTATTTGTATGTTTTGTTTGTAGGAAGCAGAGGCACTGGTGTCGGTGGTCCTCCCTGCTGATAAACGTGCAGCAGCTCCAGAGATTGCTGTCTATCTCAAAGAGTCTGTGGGAAACTCCACCAGGATAGACTACGGCACAGGTAACAGTGCTCTATGTCACTCCAGTTATCAGTTAGCTTTGATTGGTTATGTTGCTACCGGATCTTTATTTCCTCCACAAATCAAAAAAAAGTTGTTGCTCCACCTGAACTTGTTGCAGCTGTTGTTGTTGTTCTTTAGTAGTTTTGCATCGTCTCATCAGTGCTGGCCCAAAGCATTGCTCTGGTCTACAGCAGCAGTAAAACTCAGACCTGGTGCTGTAGTCAGATGCCGAAAAGTGATCTCAGCGGTGCGTTTGAGTGCAGCTCACACACTTTGCAGACTAATCCTGCAGCTGTTTAATGTTCGTTTGTCTCTTCAGGTCATGAAGCAGCTTTCGCAGCGTTCCTCTGCTGTCTCTGTAAGGTTGGAGCGCTCAGGGTGGATGATCAGCTCGCTATCGTCTTTAAGGTGTTCAACAGGTGAGCTGTCGCACTAAACTGCAGTATGCTGTTAATGCAATGGTAAATGTTCAGGTTTAAAAATCTGATTTTGTTACAAACTTTAATTTACCAAAAAGCACTGCTCCCTGTTTATTAGTGGTGCAACGGATCACGGTTGATCCATAATCCAAACCGATCCCACGTGATCCGAAGATTTGAAAAAGAAGAAAAAAAAGTATGCGTATGGTGCGCGTGGTGGGTCTGTCAAGCGATAGTTATGGTCAGTGCTAGCGGTCCAAGTGGAGGAGCAGAGGAGTTTGCGGTATTTAAGCAGCCCTTTGTTGCCCAGTCCAACCGGGCTAAAGCTATTACAAAGGCTGTTGGGTGTTTAGCTGCAGATGGGAGGCCGTATTCAGTTGTCCAAAACAAGGGGTTTAAACTATGATGAACGTGCTCGAGCCACGCTATGATATGTCGTTGCGCGTCAACTTTAGTGGCAAGATTGTTCCAAGCATGTATGAGCAGGAAAAGTTTAAAGTTATGGCTGAACTGTCCCAGGCAACTTCTGTTGCTCTAACTACTACAAATGGGTGGACCTCCAGGGCAACGGACAGCTACGTGACCGTGACCGCTCATAATGAGCGGTATGTATTATTGTAGGGTCTACCTTACAATATAAAGCACCTTGAGGCGACTGTTGTTGTGATTTGGCGCTTTATAAATAAAATTGAATTGAATTGAGTGGTAGATACAAAGACTGTACTGCCCTATATTGTATCATTTTTAATTTTTTTTAATAATTGCGTGGAATGAGTCTTGAGTTGAATGTTTTTAACAGGAAAAAAAATACTTCAATAAGTAAATGTTAAATTTGTCTTTTTTCTTTTTTTGCTGATCCGAAATTGATCCGATCCGAACCGTGAGATTTTTGATCCGTTGCACCACTGTTTATTATACTCCCCACGCACTTCTCTTCTTTTTTTTTAAACTCTCCCTGCTTTTATTACACTCTCCATAGTTTTTGCTCTCTTTCTCTTTCTAATAACATTATTTCTGACGTTATTACAGACCTGTGCCAGAATGAAACAGTCGCTGCTGAGACTGATCCCTACTACATGCACGTGAACATTGTCCTGATTGTGTTTTCAGGTATCTCGAAGTGATGCGGAAACTGCAGAAGACCTACAGAATGGAGCCGGCTGGGAGTCAGGGTGTCTGGGGGCTGGATGACTTCCAGTTTCTCCCCTTCATCTGGGGCAGCTCCCAGTTTATAGGTAAGAGCCATCAGGTGTTTTTGTGGAGGGAAGCACATGAGATTTCCTCTACATCTTTAGACCAGTCTGCTTGTTAAGTCTAAACTGAGCACTCCTTCATTTCCTCCATTTCCAAAAAAAAAAAAAATCCTTTAAAGTAATCAATTTGTTCAGCTCATTCATGATTATTTACAAGCTGAGATAGAAGTGAGAAGAAATTTTTCATCTAAGGATGACATAACTGGTGGCTTCGAGGGAAGAAGCTACCTGATCCATGTACCTTATTCCAGGAAAGGTGTCTTTTCTCCTGTGGAACTTAACATATGATGCAAACCTCAAAGATTATAACTTATTGGCCACCACTAGAGGGAACTGTGAGGTGCCTCATAGATGCTCTAGATTAGGACAAACTGCGGTGTCAGTAAAAGGAAATAAATACTCAAACAGTTTTCCAGTGGCAATAAAGGAGCGGTCTACTATTCCCACATTTAAGACTCAGCTGAAACCTTGTACCTTTGACCATCTTACTTCTATCTGATGGTTTTTTGTCTTATTTGATTGGTGTAATGTTTTTATGTGAGATGACAGATGTAAATTAGCAGTTTTAGTTTATGTCAATTAGATAAAGAGAAAAGAAAATAATCCTCAATTTTGGTGTCAGACAGTGTCTCATTGAGGTTGGCTGAGTGGGCAGCTGTTGTCAGAAGGTCTTTGTATTTTCATTCGTTTTTATTTGCTTTATGTGGGTTTGCTCATTTCTGTTCACTTTTAGCATAAAAGTATTATGTTTTAGTGTCATTTTTAAGTTTCATGGATAGTTTTGCTTGTTATGGTGACGATGGCAGTATTTGTCAGATTGTAAGATTTAAGAAGTTCAGGACAACACAGTATGAGTAAATTTCTCAAACCTAAGCTGAACTATACATATAGGTGTGTGTGTATACACACACACACACACACACACACACACACACACACACACACACACACACACACACACACTTATTTGTTTATTTATTTTTATTTTCTACATTTTGAAAATGTGAAGGCTTTTTAAGTTTGCATACATGTTGTGCAGTGACTGTCCCTGTACACTAGGGGTCCTCAGTCCATTATTGATCAGAGGCAGACATACCAGCCTAACTGCAGCTGCTAACAGTAAACATATTATATCTGGGTCAGTGCGTGAAAAATCAGTGACTCCCACATGAATCAGCTGATTTTTTTCATGTACAGTAACTTTATTTAATGAAGCAGTTTTACCCTCATACTTTAAATATTCTCACAGTTACATGCCTTCAAAGTGTACATATGCAAGTTGAAATTTGGTACTTTTAAATTATTTTACCACGACTGTGCTCTCATAACTTAACTCGTAACCCCCAACTACATTAAACTTTAAGAAAAAAACAAAAAAAAACAAAAAAACACCACTCATAACCCAGTTTAAAAATAATGCAAACACTTGCAAGACTTGCATTATTTACTTCAACGTGTGAAGGTTGAAGCTCACTTTAATATCAAAGCCTGATTCTATAAACGCAGGCAATGATTTTAAGTGTAAATAAAAATCGTATAAACCCCTATTTTATTCAAATTAGAACACAGAAACCACTTCAGGTGTTTGAGAAAACTGACATTTTTAAGAAAAATAGGAGCTTATTTGGAATTTGATTTTAGCAACATGGCTCAAAGGTTTATCAGAAGCAAAGGTGGGCAGAAGATGATGCAAAACACTGCATCTACTAACTGAAACAGATTTAAAAAAAATGTTCCTCTCGCTCTGTTCAAAAGCCTGCACCTCTGATGGTATGTGGGTTCATCATCAGTGGAAAGGCACCATCAGTGCTGAAAGGTATATACAAGCTTTAGAGCATCATATGCACCGTCCAGACATCTTTTTCAGGAAGGGCCTTCCATATTTCAGCAGGACGCTACTAAACTTTTCCAGCTCCATATTTTTGTACTTGGACTCTTTTATAGTAGCTTTGCATGATCATCAGTTTAAAATAATCCTTCTTTATCTTATCCTGGACCTTGAAGCAGCCCTTCAAGTCACCCTTTGTCTGTATAACAAATTGGTACCTCCTCCTAGTTTAAGCCCACCTTTATTCTGATTGGCTGTCCCTCGTAAACATAAGTGGGTGGGCCTTCTGTGCCTGAAATGAATATGAAATTAAGAAGGGAAGTAGCCTTTTTTCCCCCTCTTTTCTTTAAAAACACTTAAAATGAACTAAAACTGCTGTACTTCAGGTGCATAGTGACACGCGTTGTTGAGCATGTGCACTTACGGTCCAAATCTCCTCCTCAGATCACCCAACACTGGAGCCTCGGCACTTTGTCGACGAGCGGGTGGTGAACGAGCACCATCAGGACTACATGTTTCTAGAGTGCATCAAGTTCATCAATGAGGTGGGGAAATCAAACTCCAGCAAACGTCCACCTGTGTCATTTTACTCACCTGGGTGACCCACTGGTTAGAGGAAATATTAACAGCCTGAGGTCCTCTAGGTTGTGCCCCACAAAATTTAATTTTAGGTTTTTTTACTTCAGTTTGTTCTGCCTCATTTGGTACTAGGGCTGCCACGATTAGTCGACTAGTGACGATTACGTCGACTATTAAAATCGTTGACGACTAATTTAATAGTCGACGCGTCGGTTGACGCTTTGTAAGATCCCGAAAGGCGCAGGAATAAGTGGTAGTATTTAAGAGTGTAATAACGGACTGAAACAGAAGATGGCAGCACTACATGTCCTGGGATACCAGCTGCTGTTAAACCCCGAAGAAGAAGAAGCAGTGTCCGGTTTCATAGCTGTGTCCAAATTTAGCGGCCGCATCCTTTGGATGCCGCATTTGTAGGCCAATTACGTTACAGCGACACGATGAAGCCTGTCCAAATTTCGAAGACTCCCCCAAACGTGGCCGAAAAATGAGTCCTTCATTTCCCCAGATTTGAAGAATGGGTCGGGTGTATCCTTCGTGGCCCAACCTATCTTAGAGTTCATAAAGCGGCCCAGCCAATTCCAGTTTTCAACAATGGCGGCAGCTACTTAGTTTTAATATTACTCTTATTATTCTTTCTGGGTCACAAAATAAACGTTTAATATATTTTCAGGCGAGAATGTAGCTGTGTAAATCTCAAATATCTGCTCAGTTTATCAAGACATCACATATTTGCAAAAGTGCTCCGACGTTTTCGGAGATGTCTCTTACCCACCTGCTCAATAGCTAGAGGGTTCAAGGCTCACTAGAGCCGGCGAGAACAGTGATCTCCCGGCACATTATTTTCAAACCCCCTACTCAGGTTAAACATGATATATAAGTCACTCAGATAATTTAAAAATGTAATTGTTTGGCTTTTTTCAGTGTTTTATTTGTTCCTCAGTAAATTGGTTTGGCTGAGATTAAAGTTATAGTTTTTACACAGCTGAATAAACGTCAAACAGAACTGATTAAACAGAAGTGTGAAATGGTCGAGAATTTACTCCAGTGTCCTGTTAAATTTTACATAGAAAGAACAGACGGCTGAGTTTATTAAACTCCACCGAGACAATCTGCAAATTTCATTTAAAAGTTTAATAAACTATCATCTTGTCTTTATTTTCAGTTAGCACATACCTTAAACACTTCAAGCTGTAAGCTAATGATAGCTATATAAGAGGAGACGCATGCTGGTGCAATAAGCTGTACGTTTTACGCCCAGTGGATGCATGATCTGATTAGTCGACTATCAAACTAATCGTTTGTGGCAGCCCTATTTGGTACAACCTTGTTTTGTTAACCTGCTTCAGTTCAACGTTTTTGGGATGTGTTTATTTATTGGGACATATTTTTATGACCCATCCTACACCCCTGTTAAAACTAAATGTTATTACTTTTAAACAGGGTTATATGACAGATCATAATTTTCTTTTTCTTTTCTTTTCTGGTTGCCTGACTATATTTAGAGGTACTTCACAGGAATTTCTACTCTTCTCTTGTAACAGAAATAAAGCAAAGTTTGAATATTTGCCTCCCACAGCAAATAGGGGGAAGACTCCAACCAACAGCTGGTATCAAATTACGGAAACATGTTTTCAGAACTTACCATTACAAACAGTTTAGTTCACTTTTCTCTCTCAATCTAAAAGCCTCGACTCTGAGCTCCAGCTCCTCCATTTCTGATTGTTGCCTGATGGGAAATATTTTAACTTTTACAAAAAATTTTGAATTGAGGTCAGTTAATTTCATAGCATCAACTTTGTGTATAATCTTGCCATGCAAGATAGAAATTGTGGTCAATATGATAGCTGCATGATGTAAGTCTCCTGATCAACCACATCCTAACGATTCTGGAGGCTGTTTGAGAAAACAGAATTTAATGTCACGTTCAAGAAACCAGTTTGAGGTCCTTTAACATTTGTTTCATGGTGTGTTATGCTTGTGGTAGTGGGTATCATAGGATGGCTACACGGTGGTCAAAATTTCCAATTTCGTGTTGACCAGGCACCATTTTTCATTTTCTGTTGTCCAGTTTCGGTGAGCCTGTGCAGGTCTTACCTGCCATGAGTGGCGTAGGAGTGGTGTGGCCTTCTGCTGCTTTAGCCCATCTGCTTCATGTTATGCATTCAGATGATCTTCTGCACACCTTGGTTGTAATTTGAGTTAGCTGCCTTCCAGTCACTTTTCCTGCTCATTCTGATGCTCGGTTTGAACTTCAGCAGGTCGTCTTCAGCATGTCTGCCTGCTTAAATGCACAGACTTGGTGCCATGTGATTGGCTGATTCGGTTAACGACCATCTGAGCAGGTGTGCCTAATAAATTGACCAGTGAATTCATATTCTATACTGTTAGCAGTGTACAACTAAGCATTTTAGATGTAACATATGTTTGTAGATGTATTGTCACCGTCCTGTAGATACACACGTGTTTTGAAGCAGTTTGTCTGCATTCAATCAGATTTTATTTTCATGAATAGGAGCAGCTGAAAAAACCCTTTAATCACATTTAAGCTGGTTTAACAGAAGAGTCATATTGTTTATTTTGTTTTTGTGATTGTGATTTATTTCAGATCAAAAGCAATAAAAAGCTAAAAAATAAGCAAAAACCTTTTAAGAGGGAAAGAAACATTGGAAAACTAGTGTTTCAAGAATTGGCCTTTTTGTAGATGTAGAGGTTAAGCGAGCCTGTAAATGACCTTTGTTAGCAGGACGTCAGCTCCCAGCTTTTATTTTTGTTTCTTCACCTTCACTGTTTGGCTCAACAGTCTCCTCGCTCTGCATCACAATAGGACGTGGGTTTGTCCACGTGTGCGCTGCTGCCATCTAATGGACAGCATGACCACTGTAAATGCATTTAAGATTTTTATAAACCACTTCATCAGAGGGGGTTTAATCTCATTTCTGATTGGTATACAATCTGTGTGTGTCGTGAGACATTGCATGTAGATTTAGCTGTTAGAAGTAAATAGTTGGACCACAGATGAATGTGGTTTTGTCCAGGAAAAGGAAGATGAAGAGGGAGGAGGTGGGAGAAAGGAGGCAGATGGATTTTGTTGGGAACATGCCAGAGCAGGAACCGTTTGCTTTGTTTGGGGTTTTTGGAGGAAAAGGAGGGGAGGGAAGTAGATGAGGGCGTCGGTGGAGTGACTACATCCTTTTCCTCCTTCCCTCTCCTCCCTGACCTCTCCCTCCTCCTCTTCCTCCTCCTCTTCCTCACGGTCATGGAAGGATGCTGCCACTGTGTCCGCGGAGCTCGTCAGCTGGCTCACAGCTTGTTTTTTCAAGCTTTTGTTTTCTTCTTTATCACTTTTCTTCAACTTTGGTTAGTTTTTATGTGAAACTTAAAGCAGGTAGTGTGTTGATTAGATACTAGCCTACACAACAAGCACGAGGCTGATTCTGTATGTTTGTGGCTGTCTTTGGTTGTTTGTCAAAGTTGTATTAAAGCAACAGATCTTCCTCTGTGGAAACTACCAGAATATTCCCATTAAAATATGTATTGTGTCTCAGTGTTAAAAAGGTTTTGAGATTGAGGGGGAAAAAAGAAAGTCTTTCCAGCCGCACCACACTTACCTCAGCAACACCATAGCATGTCATTGCAAAGGAAGAATAAATGTTTTCTTCTGTATGATGGCATCACACAGGCACAGATAAAAAAAATCAAACAATTTCACCCACCAAAACTGGAGCTCAGACTTCTTGAAGATTCTGTTAGTGCGAATCTCCAAAGATGCCAACACCACAAACACAAACTGATCGAGAAATTCAACTCAGGGGCTCCAGTTAGCTGAAGTGAAACAGACTAAGAGACAATCCATAAGTTTTTAGACAATGGCGCAATTTTTCTAGTTTTGCCTGTGTGCACCACCACAGTGGTTTATAAACCAAGCAGTCCAAATGTGATTGAAGTGTAGACTTTAATTGAGGAGCTCTAACACAAGTATTACATCCTTATTATTGTAGGTTCTTTGCCTTACAGTATAAAGCAGCTTTAGGTGACTGTTGTTGTCTGTTTGGTGCTATATAAATAAAATAAAATTGAGTTGAATCGGCAGCACATGGACGTAACTTCGCTGTCTGAAAAAGGAAGTCCCTGCCGAAATACTTAAAACCTGCATTCAGTCTGAAGGCCACCAGACGGTAGTTGATACAGATACTCTTCCTTTTGAAAAGTAATTGGACAGTTCACCAGGAAATAGTGTCATAATTGAATTAAGCAGATTAAAGATCTGAAGCTGATTTCAACTGAACTGGTAGCTTTTCGCATGAACTTTCAATATGAGGTCCAAGAAGATGTTGATGGAAGTGAGGGAGGCCCATCATTGGGCTGTGAAACCAAAACAAACCTGTCAGAGAGGAAGAAGAAACTCTAGCTGTGGCCATATCAACAGTCTGGTACACTTAAAAATAAGGAAAGCACCAACCAGCTCAGCAACATCTAAAACCCTGAAAGATCACAAGATGATTTTTTTTTTTTGTTGCCTGTCCCGTTTGGCTCTTTTGCCATCAGAATTGTTGTCTAAAGGCAAAGAAAGATGCCCAACGGATTTACTTTACCAAATTGACCATCCCAGCCTTGCCGTAATGGTCCATTTGATTCACCTTTTATTGTTTATTTTATTTTCACTTACTGAATACGGGACAGACTTGACTGGGGGAAAGAAGGGGAGAAAGAAAGAGGGAAAAAGAAACAGCCCCGTCCTCCAGGGCATGAAGCAGGTATGGAGGAGATCAAAACTCCAGACATCCAGAGGCCCCCAGAACACAAGAGACCAAGGAAGACCAACAGAGGGGCAGCCGCGCCACTGTCCCAGAAAGAGCTGAGGAGAGTCCCAGATGAGGGCTCACTCAGCTGCCGCGGAGCAGAAGCCAGGGGGAGTTGCAGTGATGCGCCCGTGAGCTCCGCCGGCAGCCAGCCGTGCCTGAGTGACCGAGCCCTAGGCCGAGAGGCCGGGGGCACCCCACCTCCGAAGTGGCCCGAGCGAGCCCCAGGCCCCGATAAGCGCCCGCCAAGGAGTGAGCCGGTGTGTACCTGGACGCCCATCCCCGGACACAAAGAACCACCAACGCACCGATGTCTGAGAGAGTCCGCCACTGGCAGGGGAAGTGGTGGTAGGGGGAGAAAGGCCTCCAAACCTTGGAGGGCCTGAGATGTCCCCAGAGAGGTGGCGTCTGATACCCAACCTGACATATAGACACAGACATACAGGCACACACAGATACAAACATCCATTCCCACCCTCATGCTCTCATATACACTTACTCCACACTCAACCAACGTGGAGACAGACATAAAGAGACGCTGTACACACGATCACACTCCCCAAGCGTACTCTACAAACCGGGTCTAGGTACCCTTGCCCCTGGAGGGGGGAACTGCACCCAGACCCAGGTGGTGTTACCCTTTTCCCTGCGGTGGGGGGAGGCAGACCGCCCCGACTCCGCAGCAGCAGGGAGGCCCCACACTCCAGACCGCAGTCGGACGGCCAACTCCTCCTCCTAGCCCCCCCGCTCCAGCAGGCCGCAGAGAATGGGGGTGAGAGAAGACTCCAAACCTCCCTCCACCCACTCATTGTAGTGTTGATGCATGTGTGTTCTAAGGTGCATTTAAAACCCAGGAGGGCATGGAGCTACCTGCCAGAGAGCAGCAGGTAAGTGCATAGTCCCTCCTGCTAGCCCTCAATGTCTGCGTGTATTTAACATTGAGAGGTGGGCAACGACGCCAGGGGTGGGGTGTACACCCTGATGGTACTTTGGATTCCGTGTATCGTGCCCACCCCCAAGATCCTATATGTATGTGTAATGAGAGTGTGAGTAATGTGAATGTCTAAGTTGTGGGATAAAATTGAGGCAGAGGCAGCCAGAAGGGGACGGGGGGGGGATAGCCTCCTCTGCACCCTGGTGACATACCCCTACTCCAAGGTCCTGCATGTGTGGGTGGTTGTGGTGGAGTGGGAAGAGGGAGGCAGCTGGAGATGGGGAGGCAAGTGCCCACCCGCCCACAACCCCGGCAACACACCAACCAGGACCCAAGCCCCCGAGGCCCGGCCCGGGCCCCAGCCCAGAGACGGAGCGCCCCCAGAACCTCACGCCCATCCCGGACCCACCCAGGGGCAGCCAGGCTACCAGGTCAGTAACCCACGTCCGTCAGCACAGACCCTCCCCTAGCCCCGCTGCACGCAGCCGCGCGGAAAAAGTCACCTGAGAGCCAACAGAGCCCCTAACCGGACATGACCGCTACCCCGGGTTGAGCCCCCCAAGGAAGATGCCTCCGGGGAACCCCCCGACGCCCTAAGCCTGTCCCTACCCCCACACCAATCACAACAGTGAAGGCGGGACCAAACTATGACCCCCCACCCCCACTAGGTGATGGAGCTGATCAAAGGAGCCCAGAGCAATTGATCTGATGTGGTGGCAGAGGCTGTATCAAGACTAATGTAATCTAATAGATAATTTCTATATTGGTTAGAATTAAGATTATTTTTATTTTTCCAGTTCATGAGGACTGTTTTCTTGGCTATGCATAGGGCAGTGAAAACCATATGGGCGATATTCTTTTCTGAAGTGACATTATCTAAGCTGCCCAACAAACACACTAGGGGGGAAGTTGGAATGTTGCATTTCAGACACTTCGATAAGTCTTCACATATCTCGCGCCAAAACTTCTGAACTGGTGGACAGAACCAAAGAGCGTAGATATAATTGTCCGGTAAATTGGTTTGGCAGTGTGAGCAGTTGTTGGTAGATGTAAAGCCCATCTTGAACATCCGATGACCTGTATAGTGCACTCTATGTAATATTTTGTATTGAATTAATTGAAGACTGGGATTTCTAATTAGATGAAAGGTTTTTAAGCAAATCTGAGACAGAAGTTTAGGTCTAAGTTAACTGATAAATCCGCTTCCCATTTTGCAATAGGAAGTGATATTGATTCATCTGTTTTAGAAAGCATTCTGTATATTTTGGAAAGTAATTTGGGGGTTTTAAGAGTAAGAAATTGAACCACACTTGGTGGTGTTTGTAGTTCAACTTGACCCGGTTTAAATTTCTTTTTTACTATGGATTTAATTTGTTGATATTCTAAAAATCTTTTCTTGTTGATCCCATATTGTGTAACTAGTCCGTCAAATTAAATAAATTCTGTTCCTTCTAGTATATGTTCTAAATATTTGATTCCTTTACCACTCCAATCTGAAAAGTTTATCATATTATTGTTTTGTAATATGTCAGGGTTGTTCCAGATAGGTGTACGTTTGCATGGGATTAATGAAGACGCCGTCAATTTTAGAAACTCCCACCATGCTGTCAGAGAAGAGCTGATGTTGATGCTTTTAAAGCATCATGGATGTTTGAGCTGATAAATGGTAGATCTGAAAATCTCTAGATTATTGCAAAGTGCTTGTTCTACATCTAGCCAAGGTTCATCTAAGAGGGTATGTTTTAGCCATCCTGAGATAAACTGAAGCCTGTTGGCTAAGAAGTAGTGCTGAAAGTTAGGCAGTTCTAGTCCTCCTTTATCCTTGGTCTTTTGTAGTGTTTTTAAGCTTATACGTGGGGGTTTATTTTTCCAAAGGAATTTGGACATACATGAATCTAGAGATCTGAACCAATCTTGTGGCGGTTTAGTTGGGATCATTGAGAATAAATAATTTATTTTTGGTAAGACCATCATTTTTATAGCGGCAACCCTTCCCATGAGTGATATGGGTAGACATTTCCATCTAGCCAGATCATCTTCTACCTTCTTTAAAAGTGGGATATGGTTTAATTTAGTTAGATCTGCAAGCTTGGGAGAAACATTAATACCTAAATATTTTATATTTCCCGATTGCAGTGGTGTAGAAGAGGAATTATGGAGGGAGCAATTAATCGGTAGAACTGTAGATTTTGACCAGTTAATTGAGTAATCTGATATTCTTGCAAAAGAGTTTATCAATTCAATCACCCCAGAGATATTGGTTTGTGAATTTTGGAGAAAGAGTAACACATCATCCGCATAAAGGCTGATTTTATGTTCCACGTTCTTGCATTTTATGCCCTTAATTACTGAATTCTGTCTAATTGCTGCTGCTAGTGGTTCAATAAAAATTGCAAACAGTGAAGGGGAGAGTGGGCATCCCTGCCTGGTGCCCCTCAAGAGACAGAAGCTGGAGGATGTCTGGTCATTTGTTCTAACACAAGCTGTTGGGGAATTATATAATATTTTTAACCAGTTTATGAAAGAGGATCCAAAACCAAATTTGTGTAAAGTTGCAAATAGAAATTTCCAGTTAACTCTGTCAAATGCTTTTTCTGCGTCTAAAGAGAATATTGTATTTTCGATGTTTTTACTGTATGAGCAGTCTATCAAATTAAGTAATCTACGTGTATTTGTTGATGAGTGCCTACCTTTTATGAAACCAGTTTGGTCAGGATGAATTAAGAGGGGGGTTATTTTCTCCAGTCTCTTTGAGAGAGCTTTGCAGATTATTTTAAGGTCTACATTTATAAGGGATATTGGACGATAGCTTGAGGGATATACAGGGTCTTTGCCTGGTTTTAGCAGGAGATTAATGTTTGCAGAATTCATATTTGATGGAAGTCTGCCCTTTTCTTTAATTTCCAACAACGTTCTGTAGAAAACTGGTGCTAGAATCGACCAGAATTCTTTGTAGAATTCTGCAGCGAAGCCATCTGGACCTGGAGCCTTATTATTGGGCATACTTATCAGGGCTTCCTGGAGTTCACCTGGTGTCAGTGGTGAATCCAGTGCCATTGCTTGAGTGTCTAATAATTTTGGAAGAGTTATGTTGTCCAAAAACTGATCAATTTCTTTTTTAGATGGGTTTATTTGTGGTGAATACAACGTTTTATAGAAATCCCTGAAAATGTTGTTTATTTGTATTGGATCATATATTGTGTTCCCAGATGAATCTTGAACAGCACATATAGTTGTTTTTATTTATTTATTTATTTTTAGCTGGTTTGCTAGAAATTGACCGGATTTATTACCTTGTTCATAATTTTGTAGGCGTAGTCTTTGTACTAAGAATTTTGTTTTTTTATCAATTATCTCATTTAATTCTAGTTTTGTTTTGCGTATTTTGTTCAATGTTTCCTGATCTTGGTGGGACGCGTAGGCTTCTTCTAGTGATTTGATGTTTTTTTTCTAATTCCTGAATATTTTTGTTTTCTTTTTTCTTTTTATGTGATGAGAAAGAACTTATTTTACCTCTCATCACAGCTTTCCCTGCTTCCCATAGAACAGAAGCTGATGTTTCGGGAGTGTCATTATAGTCCAAATATGAAGTCCACTCTTTTTTAAAATATTTAATAAAGTCTTCATCTTTAAGTAGTGATATATTAAATCTCCAGTTTTTTCTTGGCATAGTATTATTCTTGTGCATTAGTGTTAAAGATACAGGACCATGATCGCTGACAGCTATAGGGTGAATCTCAGTGTCTGAAATGTGGTTCAGCAGTGAGCTGCTGACCAAAAAATAATCCAGACGAGAGTAGGAGTGATGGACATGTGAGAAAAAAGTATATTCCTTACTGGTGGGGTGAAGGGAGCGCCATGCATCGCAAAGACCAAAGTCGCTCATATACAGTTTGATTATATTTATGGATTGCCAATTACGCTGAGTTCCCGCTGTATTGAGCCTATTCATGTCTTCATTTAGTCCAAGTCACAAGATGATTTAAAGCTGATGATCACAGAATCGTTTTCATTGTTAGTAAAAACAACTTCACAGCATCTACCAACTCAAGATTGGTATCGAAGAGGTCGGCGTCTACACTCGAGAGACACCCTAATAAGGAGTGTAAACCCAAGGTTTACAACAAAGAGCAAACCACCGGTTATACTCAAGAACAGGAAGTTAATGTTGAACCTTCAAAATATGCCCAAAAACCAATGAGAGAAGTCACAGTGTCTTTATCCACCTTTGTTTTGAAGTTGCACCATTATGCGGGTCAAAAACTTTTATTTTGAAAGGAAATATTCAGTAAAACCCTTCAAAGTAAACACTTTCCATTAGATTTAAGACAGGATTAGCTTGGGATTGCCTGTGTGTCCATAAAATAATGCAAGGTTTCTTTCCAGCTTACTCTTTGTGTCTATAAATACACTTTAAACACACTTTGTTTTTCTTTGTAAACAGTCTGAGATACACACGATAACACACATCTTCAGCGCCCTTTCCTTTCTTGGATGTGTTACTGGCCTAATTCAGTCTCGACTGCCGGCGTGTTTGTCCTCATTTGTTTACTGTTGCCTGTAAGCATACACTCCACTCCATACCCGAGGATTTTCCTCCCATTCACACACATGTGGATACTTCAGACTCTTTTTTTTTTTTTTTTTTTTTTTTTTTTTTTCATTTAAACACAAGGCTCTCGTGTGTGTGAGAGTGTGTGTGTGTGTGCGTCCTAAACATGAGTCACTTCCTTCCCCACATGCTCTTGTGAATCACTCCTTCCTCCAGGGAATACGGGCTGTCTCCACCCCCTCCTCCATGCCCTTCCCCCCCCATGTGTTCTCATGCGAGGCCCTGGAAAGTGTCTGGAGCTGTGTGAGGAGCCGGGGGTTGGATGAGGGGGATGGAAAGAAGGAAAAAAAGAAAAAAAGGAGGGGGTTGTTAGATTGATTCCCCTCAGGGTCTGGGTTTGGGTTCCTCGGCCCTCCTGGGAGAAAATGGTGGGAAAGCCGTTGATGCGCCTCACTTTTTAATTTATGCATTTAGAAATTCATACATTTGTTTTTGTTTGTGTGTTTCTGAGCTTATGCAGAATGTATTAATTTTGAGGTGATTGCTGGATGAACAATCAGCCTTTTGTTCTTTTTAACATTCATCAAATCACTAAAAGCCCCATAATCAATGTAGCAATAATTATTATTATTATTAAAAAAAAAGCTTGTAATCAGAAGCTTTCTGCATGTCTTTATTGTTAAAAGTGTGACTGAAAGCTCATTATTCATTCGTGTAACAGAGAGACATAAAAGTTAACTGTGAAATGAAAACTAATTATATTATGATTTATATCTCATGTAATGTTTGGTATCATAGCTGAAAAGGAACAATCCACCTGTTAAGTGATGACATATCAGCTCTGTTTCCGGCTCATTCCCAGTCTCTGGCTTCTTTTTAGCACCATTCATGTGCAGCACATCTTTTAAGCTCAGTTTTTAATAATTCACAGTGTAGCTACAAATCATGGGTTTGCAGTGTTTTGGTCAACAAAATGTTGGAAATCAGGAAATCATGGCAAATAGAAACTGTGGGCTCTCAGCCTGCCAGCCGTTGGTCAGTTTCTTGTAGTAGCCCTCTCTCGTTTGGAGTTTTTTGGGAGTCTTTTTTCACAGGCCTCAAATCTTAGACTTGGTTCTAGATTAGGCTTTGGCACAGACTTGAAAATGAGGATTAAACGAATTGTGTAAATTGGATCTGGCAGAAAACCTACCAAATGGTATCACTCCATTCCTTAGGTGCCTGCTCTGGTTTGCATCTCTGTGTAGAACGATTCAACATGCAGCAAGATAACGTGCTCAACCACACCTCCCAACTTGACTCAAAAATGACTCAAAGACTAAAGAAGACCGAGAGGTTGTCACACTTCCTCTCAAGTCCCATGACCTTGACCCTACTGGACCCTAATCGAGACTGATATCACAGGAGCTTTAGGATCTTCCGTGGAGTCCAAACAACTCGAGTGGTGCTGCCATTGAAGCTAAAGCGAGAGAAACAAAAACTCACAGATTCAGCCTTTGACTGCTGATATTTGTTAAGATGATACCATTTATAATGAAACAGTTTGTTGTCATGTTTTGGACTCCACAGTTTCTATCTTAAATCAGCATTTTATGAATTCAAACATTATCTTCATGTTTCTCTGCATGGAATTAAGAAAGGAGGGTGACAGCTTAAAAAAAGTCTCATGAAACCCTGATTAGAGGTTAATCAGTTATTTATAATTGCAAAACAGTTTCTCTTCAAACTCTGAAATGTCACATTTGAAACTCTAATTACTAACCTTTTGGTGTTAGCAGTGGATCACATGACTGTGTGTCATGGAAGAAGACCCTGCAGTTGTTTGTGTCTTTCAGCTCATTGTTTTGGTTGTAAGGTTTGCAGCGTAGTCTTTACAGCTTTATCAGCTGCTGATTTTCAGCCAATAAACATTTAACTGATGTCTTATCACCTGTTGAAGTTGTGTGCGCTTTTACTCATCTGATCGGAGTCTTTCGTACCTTAAACAGTTAATCACATGTCGTTGGTTCTATACATCCAATCAGAACAGTTCTTCATTAGAAATGGAAAGTAGAATTTTCTTTTTGGCATCAAGAGATTGCATCAGTTTCTTTAAGGCGGATGTTCAGCTAATTTGAGCTTTTTCTTTTTCTCCCTAACTCGATCCTTTGTTCATAGCTTGTCACTCTTTGGAATGCTGTCAGTAGCTTCACGTGACTGCCAACCATAGACTGTCTGCAAAAGGTGGACATGACCCTTTGGTTTCTGGAATCCATGTTTTGGAGCCTTGGTGTTAGCATTTTGGCAACCTTGTTGTTTGCGTCTTTGTGTTTAGAGCCAGAACTGATTGTAGTTAGATGAGATGGTGACATGCTAAGATATTAGCTAACTTAAGACTTTTAAACTTTAATTATTTGATCTTTTTCACATTGTTTACATATTTATTGTCAGTAAAGGACTGTATGTCCAGTTTAGTGACTCCCAGCACATGATATGATATCATCATCAAGCACTTTTCTACACCTTAATACTTTCTGTCAAACATTCACACTCTGGAAAACTTCAGTATTTTGCTCAAGGATACTTTGGTACGCAAGGGATCGAACCACAAACCTTCTGATTAATAGATGACCTGCTCTACCTCCTTAGCTATATGCAAAGTGTTCCTCCAACTTCATAATGAGTGTTGTTCCTAGATCGTTAATGGAACTGACCAATCACCTTTCTTTTGACATTGCTTCAAAATGGCCACGCCCCCAACAACCCCTGTGGTTTTAAAGATGTGCCATCATCTGGTCAAAGTGATTGAACACTCACCAAAGCCTCTTACGCCAGTCTGTTTGTACCATACACATCATGTGTTGTCCCTATCTCGCCTTTACAGGTCTATAAATAATTTTGGGCAAATGTTGACTTTTTAGTCTTTTAAGGTCTGCAGGAGTTTACACATTTAGAGTTTTCACTGTGTAAAAGAAAAGAAGTAATGGCCGTGGAAACCTTTCCTACCAAGTAAATGGGTTATATTTGGAATCCTCTGCATCTGATTCAGTTTAAAATGGCCAAAGCTCCATCAGTGGAGAAACTCTAGCCTTATAAAAGCTACCTTTACCACCCACAGGGGGGCTGTTTGAAGCTCTAAGACAGATTTTGGAGTAAAAAGGTTGAAATACTATCTTTTAAAAAAGTATTTAGGCATTGCGATGAAGTGGATTAAGGAGATATAGAATTTAAACTGTCTCTCTCTTTGTGTGCAGATGAAGACGGGTCCGTTTGCTGAACACTCCAACCAGCTGTGGAACATCAGTGCCGTTCCCTCCTGGTCCAAAGTCAACCAGGGCCTGATCAGAATGTACAAAGCTGAGGTACGCCTGCTCTCCCCCCCATCCCCCACCCCCCAGTCTCACTGACCATTCATCAGTCTGACAAACAGCTTGCTGTAGAATCCAAATCCAAAACACAGAGAGAACAATTCAAATCAGAAGTTTACAGATCAGATAAACAGGGGCAATTCTAGGATCAAACCTCATATTTTCATGCACGTGGTGCCTTGCAATTAATATTAATGTAATATGCTTCTTGCAAACACATTCAGTCCTTTTCACCTTTGCAAACCTAAATTGAACTAGATAAACATTTAAATGTTTGTCTTAAAATGTAGTGTCTAAGAATGACTGGGAATAAATAATCACAGTTCTTAATATAATTTACTGGTTTTAACGTGAGAATTTTAGTTGTGAACCTGAAGCAAAAGCTCAATAACTTTGACCATAATTTTCCAAACTAAGTAAAAGAACAATTTGTAGGAAAGCGAATAATAGCTTTTTTTCAGTCCCTTGTACTCCAAGCAATTAAAAAAGCTCATAATGCCACATTAAACATCTGGACAAAATACAAACGAATACTAGAGTTGCTATAACCTGTAACCTGTCTCCAGTAGAGAAGTTGGGCAATGCTTTGTTTTGTTTTTTCAGGGGTGATGTTATCAAAGTTAGGGTTGCTCGAGCCCTGCCAAAAGGGTCTAAACTCGTCAATCCATGTAAAGCACTTTACTTCATTTATTCTAGTGTGTTTGTACCACTCATACCTGTCTTTTTTTATACTGCAAAGGGAGCTGTATCTCTCAGGTGGACCAGTTTATGTGAAATGGATGGTGTGACAGGTATACTGCAGGGTATATTCCTCCAGTTTAAAGTCTTCACTGTGGAAGCAGAATTAACTGCTGTGTGGTGTTGAACTGAAAATCTGCAGCCATGCTAACAGATCACATCTACTGTTTCAATTTTTTCCACATTTTGAATCCTAATTGTAACACATTCATACACGCAGTTGCAGTAATTTTGGTTGTAATAAAGCAATAATACACAAATACTAGCTCTCAAACATCTTAGGTTGCCTGTCAATACATTTAACCCCACAGCAGCCATATTATTGGTGAAAATAGTGGGCATAGACCTTATAATGCTTTTTAAATAAGTGAACTATAAAAAAAATATATAACTGTATAGTTATTAGGAAAGATGGAAATAAGTTATAAAGATCTAAAGTGTTTTTTGCAGCAGACTGTAAAAATGTTTATTTCTGGTGTGCAGTTGGACATTTTAAATTGGGAGTCTATGGGTATGGACTCGCTGTGGGAGCCTCAAGTGGATTTTAGAGGAACTGCAGCCGCCATGTTTGTTTCTTCCCAAGTGGGATCTTTTTGAATGTGTGGTCTTCCAAACTGAAAGTCACGGCTGATTTCTTGAAAGATTTAAGTGACGTCTGAAGCTCTTTTCTTTTCTCCTGCTGCACTGCTGTAGCTTTTGTGGTTTCGTGAACCCAGTTAGGCAACATGCAGTCAAAAAACTGAAATGCACACAAAAAAAACATTCTTCTGTAAACTGGATTTCTTGTAATTCTTCACCCGGACTCAGGAAACTGCGTTTTCTTGTTTATGTGACATTTAAAAAGTCAAGTTAACGCCGACTGAGACCAGAAAATGCCCAGACTGGCTGTGCTTTTAGGGAGCGGAGGAGCGAGGCAGGAAAGGGTTAAGAGAGAATGGAATTACGTGTGTGTGTGTGTGTGTGTGTGTGTGTGTGTGTGTGTGTGTGTGTGTGTGTGTGTGGGCGGTTGGGGGGGTTGTCTAAGCCCGTTCTCCCCGCCTGCATGCCCACATCCTGTGTTTTCCAGAGCAGCCTGTGAGTCTTCCCAAAGAGCTGAGGGGCCAAGCTGTCTGCCTTCCCCTCCTCCTCCTCCTCCTCTGCCGTTCCCTTCATTAAATCCTCCCCTCCCTCTGTCCCGACCTTCCTCCGAGCCTGGAGCAACCATCAGCAGACTTGCATTCCTCTCTCCCTTTTCCTGGCCCCACACAGGGTTTCGAGCAGAGAGCCGGAGTAGACCTAGAAAGAGCCGAATTCACCATTTTTAGTCTGAGAGGAGTTCATTCTGGGGCCTCGCTGGCTGTTTTGAAGCATCTGAATTTGTGAAATAAAACACAAACACAGGAAAAACAATGCTAGAGGGACTAGAGGAGTGTGTATTGTAATAGTTTAAATAAAGAAACTGCCAGGATCCTAGTTGCCAGTGATTTTTAGCCCTTTTACAAGTGACATATTTATTTTTCCCCATAATCTTCTGAAATCAGGCAAAAAATTAAGTCTGGAAGGTAGAAAACGCTTTAAAAAACACAGGCCATACTTTTTGTTAGATCACAGTGAGTGTGTAATTTGCTAAAAGAGGTACTTTCAAGTCAAACTGAAGGAAGGTCATGCATTTGCTGAGGAGTGTTTCCTGAAGGTGATTAATAAACATGTTAAAGAGCAACTATTCTACCTTTGCTGTCACATTGATATTAAAATAGGCTACTCAGACACTCGTTTTCACCCAGTGGACCTCTATGCTGTCACAGAGAGAGGAGGTTGCCCATATACCCTTATATGGGCAACTTGAGCACAAAAGACCCAGGCCCTTCTGATTACTAGGACCAGCCAATAAAAAGCTAAAATGGCTAAATGCTACCACTCACTGTTCAAAAATGAGTCCACAATAAAAAAAATAGCTGTATTGGTGTATGTGATGCTAACAATGGAAATTCCAGCAATGCTCACACAGCACCCACGTGCTAGTCAAAGCCGCTGTGACCTGAAACATACGTAACTTTAAGCCTTAATGAAATGTAAACAGGTAAGTTATTTTAAAAAATCCACCCCCTGTACATTTATGACAGGTTAAACTATCCATAGAGGCCAAAACTCTTTTATTTCTGCTGTAAAGTTGTCCCTTTTAACATGGGAGTCTATGAGGACTGAGTGACCAGTAAAGCCAGCCTCTGGTGGATGTTAGAGGAACTGCAGCCTTTGGCACTTGATGTTTCAGGTCTGGAGTTTACTGCCTGGGTTATTATAAAGCGATCAGGGTGCTGTTAAATTGCTCTCTGATTAAATTAGACGGTGGGTGGGTGAGTAAGCGACTCTGGCGAGTGTTCTTGAGCAGCGGTGCGGCTCGCTGATGTGTTTTTAATCGTTCCTGGAGGACAGCGGAGCTCTGTGAAGATTGGGAAAAGAAACGTAAACAGCCCTTGATAGCAGGAAAAATAGAAGTTATCACCACATAAAATGGTCAGCAGTTAATTAGAGAACAAAATGAACCACTGTAGGTTAACTGCTGTGATGGTTTATCAAAGTAACTTCTCAGTAGCGTTAATTGCATGTGTGTTATTGTCCTGCTAACGGTCTGTGACAGATAACCTACACAGGCTTTTAATGCTGTGTGTGAAGAGTTGGGCTGTGATCAATGACCGTTTGATGCTTTTACAAGTTGAACATTGATTGAATATCTGTTTAGACAAAAGGTCTGTGAGGCGTGTTTTTCCACCCCAGTTCTGCCCACATGATCGTGACCGATAGTGTCACGGCACAGACAGCCCGAACGCTCCTCCCATCCCCCCACCGCCGCTCCCCCCCCAAAAAACAGGTCCGTGTGTGCACACAAAGAGCCTCCTCTGGGCTCCTCCACAACTGTTCTGAACAGAGTCGGCATGAAAGACCGGTGGAAAGAGTTCAGGTCGGGGCGAGCCATTTGCTGTGTGTGTGTGTGTGTGTGTGTGTGTGTGTGTGTGTGTGTGTGTGTGTGTGTGTGTGTGTGTGTGTGTGTGTGTGTGTGTGTGTGTGTGTATATATGTATATATGTATATATGTATAAATAAAAATTTTAGGGGTGCAACGATACACAAAATTCACGGTTCGGTTCAGTTCAATACTTTGGTGTCACGGTTCGATATTCTTTCAATACAAAAAAAATGTTCATGCCTTTTTAATTTGTCATTTATTAAAATTATAAATATATATTTTAACTCAAAAGCACAGTTTTTAAATTTACTGTTGCTGAAACAACAAAGGGATAAAATAATAAATCTGTCTGATCGAGAAATCACTCATCTTTGGAAAAGAGAGTTTATTACAGAGAAATGTCTCTTTCCAAAATAAAAGCTATACTATACGCTTCTTCTGGGCTATATTCTCAGCAGCATATTAAACATATCAGGTCCCCATAAGGAGAATCCTGTGCTAACAGCTGTCTAAATGACTTGGGTAGTTTGTAGCATGCGTGCTTGTTGTTTTTGTCTGCTTTCACTTGTCTTTGCACTAGGATGATGTCGGCGTAAAGGTACAATCTGAAACGACGTTAATGCCACAACACGGCAAATCATCGATTAAAATCGATTCTGGCTTGGATAACGTGATATCGATTCATTAAAATCCTGAATCGATTTTTTTATATAAATGTATTTTGCCCAAAATTCCAGAATCTCAGGTGAAACGTCTCAAAATTTTGAGAACCACCAAACATTTTAAACAGTAAATGAGAGCAGGTACACGGCTTCTGCACAAAGACATAAACACAAAGCACGGACCGCGGATCAGAATCGGTGAGATGTGGCTTTCTCACCCGACAGCACGGACACGGTCGGGGCTGAAAGCCGACAGCTTGCTGATTCTGATGTTTCGGCGGGTCCACGCTTTGTGTTTACGCCCTTTTTGCGCTGATTCTAAAGCTGTTAGTTTTATCTCTCTCCAAACAATATTGACCGAACCAGCAGCAAAAGAAGATCCAAACTAAGCTTCACATAAACATCGTCATGGACTCCCTCTGACTTTTGCTGTTTTGCTTCCACCACAATAAAATCACACTTCATGCACAGCTCTCTCTCTCTCTCTCTCTCTTTCTCAGTGTACTTCAAGAACAGTTTCCTGTCTATCCCCGAAATCTGTTTTCTGCATTATTCGCTTGCTTGTTACGCACAAGCCTATGGTGTTTACAGCGCTGTTGGCCAATGTTTTTTTTCCTTTTACTCACTTCCAAAAAGAAAACCTAATTTCTGCCATTCAATAGGCTTCTGAACAAATTTAAACTTTTTAAAATTATACAAAATGCAAAACGCTCAGCTGTGTCTCTAATAAAACCTCTGTAACTTCAGAGTTAACGTTCATATGTTGATTAATGGTTTTCTTTCGTTTTTGATGTACTGCAGATTATTTTTATAAAATCCCAGGCCAGGAAAACCACCTTCATGCTTTTCTGTGTTTTATCTTCAGCTACTTTGACACAAAGGCATCTGCTGTGATGCTCACACCTTTGATAAAGTCTTGCGTGTGTCAGCTTCCTTTTTATAGATACAAAAATATGTAATTGTACTGATCTGAATTATAATATTTCTGACTGTCTGAGGCAAAATTTCCCAGATTCAAATCGAATTGAATCGAATCGTGGATCGAATCGATTCAGGACCTTGTGAATCGGAATCAAATTGATTCTAGAAATCAGTGACGATACCCAGCCCTACTAAACACTGTTTCAAATTAGCTAAAAAATGGCAGTCAGCCACTTAATTACGTAGTTCTCTATTTCTGATATCTGCTGACATTAATTTTACAAGTTTTTGGTCCTCGCGTGGTTCATATTTCCTTTACATTTCCTTTACATGCGTACTCTTTCCTCACTTTCTCATCGTCTTGAGTTCGCCTGTACTTTATTGTCCCCTTTAAATCATGTTTTTCATTCACACTTGTTCTCCAGTTTCTCTGCACTTGTGTATTAGTTTCAAATGTGTGTTCGCTGTCACACAGAAAGTACACATTCTGACAGTATTTCAGAGTAACCCTGAGATCACAGTTAGCCATTTTACTTTTTTTACATCTGTTTGCTGACTCGTGTTTCTCTTCCCCTTAACCTGTCATATACATCTTTGTCTTAGTTTCTCAAATATATTTTGTATATTTTCTTCCCACAGTAGTTCCACTTGTGATATTATCTTGAGTTCACCTGGACCTTATTATCCCCTTTTAGATTATTTGTTTTCATTTACGTCTGCCATACGATTCATCTACACTTTTGTTCTTTTGTTGTTTCAGCTGTCACAAAAAATGTTCAAATGGACAAATTTAGATACTTTTGATATTATATTTCAGATCACAGTTAGCTTGCTACTTCTCTGAAGCAAACTGAGATATTAAGTCTTTTTTCCTGCCTGTTTCCCCTTTGTTTTCAGTGTTTGGAAAAGTTCCCCGTGATCCAGCACTTCAAGTTCGGTAGCTTGCTGTCCATCCAGCCGGCAAAGCCTTGACTCTCATGCGAGGAAACACGATGGAAAAGACCAAAATCCCAACTCGTTGGAACCTGCAGTTTCCCTTCCTCTGGCGTCCTCACGTGCAAATCCGACAGTAGCAAAAGACAACCACATGTAGTGTGACACCTCATCCCCTCATGGGCACGCGTGTGGTCATGAAAGCTTGCAGATATCCATAACTTTAATGCAAAGGTGGAAGAAGAGCTTTGTGAATCTGGAGCATCACATTTTTGTCATGTTATTTAAGTGATGGATAGAGTTTGAGGGACTTTTGTTTTGTTATCAGGTTTGCTCATTGGTGCTTTATATTTAAATTTGACACTGGAGTGGATAAAAATATGACTTCTTCATAATCTTCTGCCATAGTTCCATCTTCGGTTTTACTGCTTTTTCAACCAAATGTTTGCATTTGTTTTCTTTTTTGCAGATGTACCAATAATTAAATTTCCCATTTTGCCCAAACTTCTCATTCATAATTTGACATGAAAAATGTACTCTATATTTTATACTTTAAGAAATGTATTGTGGGAAAAGTAACGGATTAGATTTGACTGTCTTTGCATGAAAGCTTTCTTTTTCATTAGTTTTCTGTCCCTCGCTGTCACCGTCAGTAGTGTAAACCGGTGTCTTCTTCCAATCCCGGCCCAGTCTGAATCCATTTATTTCATCTGACATCAGCTCCAATAGTAAATACTGTAAATTGACAAACCATGAATAAATTCCTGTGGTTGTTCTGTGCAGCTTTTTCCTGAAAACACTCACCACAAACAAAAGATTTATGATTTCTCTCTCCTGCTTTACATTTTACGTGTTCTAAAGCCGTTTTAATTTAATAAAAGAGAAGCTATTTTTGTGACCCCCAAAACTTGATTTCATACATTTCACCTCTCTGTGCACTTGATTTGTCTTCATATTTTTAGTGTAACATTAAAGCCACTATATAAAGTCCTGTGCACAAGTCTTCAGCCACCCTTCATTTCTTAATTTCTGGGGGGAAAGTATGAAATGCATTTATTGAAACGTGCCATTTACCATTTTATTGAAACGTGCAAACACCCTTAACTCTCTTAATCAAGCTGCCCATAATTGCACTAGGTAATCTTCAGAAATAGTTCTTTTTCAAGGACGTTCCAAGGTCTTTGTGGGATGCTGGCTGACACTTTCTGTGACTATGATCCCGCCCTACCTCTGCGAAGGTCTGTGCTCTGAGGAGATCAGTCAATGACTGATCATTTCCCACTGTGTTTTTCTGTCAGCGTATGCTTTTGCTGCATTGGCAGTGTGTTTGGGATCACTGTCATGCTGACAAACGAAGGTGCGGCCAATCAGATGCTTTCCAGGTGGTATTACATTTTGTATCAAAATCTGACTGTACTTGTCTGCTATCAATTTTGACAAGCTCTCCAACAACATTGGCTGAAATGCAGTCCAAACCATGACAGAGCCTCCACTGTGTTTTACAGATGGCTGTAGTTAGTCACTGTTGTACTTCAGTGCATACTGACGGTGATTTGAACCAAAACTGAAATTTGGATTCATCACTCCATCAGACCGGTTTTCACTGATTTTCAGTCCAGTTATTATGTGATGTGGCTCATATCTCAGCCCTGTCTCCCTTTCTCAGTAATGGCTTCTTGGTGGCCATTCTTCCACTGGGACCATTTCTGACGAGGGTTCAGTGAATGGTAGATGGATCAACTGAAGCTCCAGAATGCGTTCCATGTCAAAGTAGACCAAGTTTTCTACTACTAGCTCTTTGGGAATCGCCTTGTTGATGAAAAAATACGCCCACCTTTTATAGAGTACGGTGAGTTCAAGGGACGTGTTATTAGACGATGAGGTCGACAGACACATGTATGCATGTGCTTTTGGAACCTAAATGTTGAGAGGTACGTCTCAGGAGCAAGAAATGTTTTTCATTTTTTCATTACTACATCTTTTTTTTAGTTTTTTAGTTTTATGTCTGCTTTCACTCGTTTTAATCTCTTTTCTTTCCCCTCATTTAGTTGTTGAAGTTGACGTTTTCAATAATAAATTTTATTAAAAAGTGGCTTTCAAAACACCCAAGGACACTGTACAGAGCAAATACTCCAGGCATAAAAACAGGAAATAAACACAATAATAGAAGAAAGTTTAAGAGCATGGAGAAGTTATATAGAGTAGGCTATGTTGAGCAGGTGGGTTTTGAGGGACTAAAAAAAACTTTTTCCAGCTAGTTTTATAACTTCTTGTTTCAGGTCTTCTTTCAGGTGCTTCACTGTGGTCACTTTGCATCTTTTTGTCATTTATTGCTCTTTTTTTAGATTTTGTTTTCTGGCTTTTTGCTGTTGATTTTATCTTTGTAATCATTTTTGTGTGTTTGGAATGATTTTACCCTTCATCTCAGTAATTTTAAATGTTTTTGTGATTATTTTATGTTAATTTTTTATTGTTTTGTGTCTCCCTTCATTAGTTTATGTCAGTTTGCTGTCATTTGCTCATCATACAGCTTTGTGGATCTTTTAATCTCTTTTTAGTCATTTCTGCATCTGCTTGGGTCTTTTTTTGTCGTCTTTGCAGTTGGTTTGCTCCATTTGATGTGTCTACAACTGTTTCAGATTGGGATGTTTTCATTTGAATCTCTGTTCATGTCTGTTTTGGTAGTTTTATATCTCTTTTAATTCTTTTATCCCTGCCGCATCATTTTGCATCTCCTTGTAGTCGTTTTACTTCCCTTAAAACATCTCGTCATCTATTGCTCCACTTCACTCCTTTCTTTGCTTGTTTTTATTTGTGTCTCTTCAGGAGAGTGCACATCTTCACAGACACTACACCTCTCATTATGACCATCATATGTCAATTTTGGGGTGTTTTTACATCTTTTTTGTCATCATTTTATGTCTAAATTGTTTATCTTACATTTTTGTGGTGATTTCAGCATCTTCAGTGTCATTTAATATCTCTTTAGAGTCATTTTGTCTTCTCTGTGCAGTGATTTATTATTGTCTCTTTCATTTCCAGCTATTTTATGTCTCTGAGATTCTTCTTAAACCTCATCTCAGTGATTTGACTTCTCTCTGTGGATTCTTTATGTCTGCTTCTGGTTCATTTATGTTTTTCTCCAGCTGTTTGTCATCTGTGTTTTTGTGGTTCGATGTCTTTTTTTGTAATTTTAAATCTCACTGAGATCATTTTTTTCTCTTATGTCATTTCATATCTTATTTTAGTTGTTTTATGCCTGTGCTTGTTTTCCTTCCCAGTGGTTTTTATGTGTCTTTGCAGTATTTTTAGCTTTATGTCATGTCAGTCATTCTTTGCATCTCTGTGTTTGTCATTTTGTAGTTTTATTTTTGTAGTTTTCTGTTTCTTTCTGGTTGTTTTATCCTTCTCGCTTCAATTTTTAAAAAAACTGTAGTTAATTTCTGATAGTTGTTTTTTGTTTATTGTCTCTTTTCAGACTTTCTTTGTCTTTTGCAGTTGTTTTCCCTCATTTTGCAGCTGTCTTTGTGGATTATTTCGCATCACTCCTCAGTCATCCAAGGCTATTTTTTTGGCTATTTTCTTTTTCTTCGTGGTTGTCTTCTGGCTCTTTTTCTTTTGTATCTCTGAATTGTTTTACTCCTCATCTGCGTTGTCATTTAACATCTCTCTGTAGTCATTTTCGTGAATTTTAGTCTTAGTTTAGTTTTTTTTACATGTCCTTTCACTTCTTTGATGTCTCTGCTTTTGAACATTTTACATCTTTGTGGACTTTTTTTTGTAGTTATTTTACACCTCTTTTTATTCTTTGTTTTGGCTGTTATCAGTCACCGTGGTACTTTTACATTTGATTATTTTCTGTTCCAAGACATTTGAATCAAACGAGTGTTTCTCCCCTCTGCGGAGAGAGGCCGAGTCTCGCTGACTCAGATATTGACTTCTCGTACAGTGCGAGTCATAAAGCAGGAGGAGTGAGAGGTCACAAATTCTCTTAAATCGCTCGTTCACGTGACCGAAGGCGCGGTCTGCTGGTGCGAGCGGTTCCTGTGTGAGTTTTACACGTCCTGCTTGTGACCCACAGATGAACTGAGCAGTGAGGCAGATGGATTCTGAAACGAGGGGGGAAAGTGTTGAATATTGCATGAGTCGGTCTACTTTACACTGCTCCTTCATGCAGGCGAAGATTTTTAGTTTTCAGATGTGGCTATCAGGAGTAAAAGAGAGCTCTGACAACTGTGAAGGTCCTTTATTTGAGAAAAGTGGGAAAAAAAGCAAAGTCCTGGAAATCCCCTGACTTCCAGGACTGCAGAGCTGAGAGTAAAACACGACAAGTCTAAAGGCGAAGCAGCGGCTTCAGACTAAATGCTGTTCAACCAGAAAAGCAGCTCTCCTTTCACATTTGTTCAACTGCCGTAAGCTAAAAGCTCCACACATGAGTCAGTGTAGTATGACGAGCCCTGCTCCCTGACTCACAGTCATAAACTCCCTCTAACACACGAGTCCCAGGTCTTTGTGTTGACTTAGTTTGAGAACTTTAGGTGCTAGAGAAAGGTTCAGGACTTTTTGAGATTATAGTTCTGAACATTTCTCAGATTTCTCCCCAGCGTTACGACCTCTGCATACAGCAGGGGTATATTTCCAATTGAAGTAAGACTTTGGGCATTCCTCTGTCTTTAGACTCTCAAGTATCTGCAGTCTGAGGTGTGAGGGTTATTTTTATATTTGTTGATCACTACATAGAAGTATCTTGCTACGTAGTACAGGCCTCTGATCAGAGTGTAAACACAGTCAACAAAGGGGCTGAATGTTCCCGGAACTTTTGGAGAACATCTGCAACTGATGCAACATCGTCGAGCTGGCCTGGGATGACGTGAAGAGGTGGAAGAAATGTGCCAAGTTTTCCTACATTCTCAGAAAAAAACAGTCCGTTGTACAACAACAACAACAACAACAACAACCTGGTTTGGTTTTTATTTGCTCTTCTTTATTAGACTCGTATTTGAAAATCTGCCCTTTCATCTGTCTCTTCAGGTTCTCAGTAAATTTTGTCCCTCCCTGGTGGGGCTAAGAACTAAAGCCCCAAAAATAAATGTGTGGTAAAGAGTGATGTTTGTGTGGGACACTGAAGATTTGAGAAGAAATCAGTGTTCACTTGACACTTTATTAGGTTCGTCAGGCTTCAGAAGATGGTACGCTGTGGTCATGGACATGGTCAGCAACAATACTCAGGCAGACTGCAGGGTTTCAATGATGCTCAGTCATTAGTGAGGAGTCCAAAGTATGCCACACCATTACTCATCAGACCAGACAACATTTTTTCAGTCTTTTGTTGTCCAGTGTTTTGTGAGCCTCTGTGAATCATAGACTCAGTTTTCTGTTTTTAAAGGACCAGTGTGGTCCTCTGCTGCCAGAACAAGGTTTGACATATTGCACATTGAGAGATGGTCTTCTGCATGCCTTAGTTGTCATGACTGGTTATTCAATTCAATTCAATTTTATTTATATAGCGCCAAATCACAACAAAAGTCGCCTCAAGGCGCTTCATAGATACAGAGAAAGACCCAACAATCATATGACCCCCTATGAGCAAGCACTTTGGCGACAGTGGGAAGGAAAAACTCCCTTTTAACAGGAAGAAACCTCCGGTAGAACCAGGCCCAGGGAGGGGCGGCATCTGCTGCGACCGGTTGGGGTGAGAGAAGGAAGACAGGATAAAAGACATGCTGTGGAAGAGAGACGGAGGGTAATAACAGATATGATTCAATGCAGAGAGGTCTATTAACACGGAGTGAGTCAATCTATCTAAGTTATCTAAGTTATTGCTGCCTTCTTATCAACTTAAAGCAGTCTAGCCTTTCTCCTCTGACCTCACACACCAGCAAGGCATTTTCACTCAGACCTGCTGCTAACTGGATATTTTCTCCTTTCTGAAGTGTTCTCTATAAACCCGAGAGATGTTTATGTGGGCAAATCTCAGCAGGTCAGCACTTTGTGAAATACTCAGACCAGCCTGTCTGGCACCAACAACCGTGCCATGTTCAACGTCACTTCAATCACCTTTCGGATGCTCAGTTTGAACTTCAACAGGTCATCGTCACCATGTCTATAAACCTAGGTTACTGTCATGTGATTGGATGATTAGATATTTGCACTAACAATCAGTCGAATAGGTGTACCTAACATAGTGGCCATTGATCAAACTATGAAAACTAAATGACGATAAAAACTTTTGAAAATGCTCCACAGTCTCTATAAAGCTGGTCACATGACCTGAAATGTAATTTGTGATTTGTAGGATTTTATGCGTTACATCCTGTACTTTACAGTAAAACTACATGATGGTTCCTGCATTATATTAAATTAAACTTCTCATATAGCTTTTGAGTTGTAACTTCAAGACTTTAGAAATATGTGCAAGCAGAAAATTAAAAAGGTATTATATTGCATTCATACATTGTCTTCCACTTATCCGAAGTTGGGTTGTGGTAGCAGCCAGCTACGCAAGATGTTCCAGATGTCCTTCTCCCCAGCCACACTTTCCAATTTCTGCTGGAGGATCCCAACGGATTTCCAGACAGAGATGAGATATATAATCTCTCCACTGGGTTCAGGGTCTATCTCAGTTAGGTGTGCCCAGAAAACCTCTGGAGGCATCCTAACCACCTCAACTGGCTCCTTTCGACATGTAAAATCGACAGATAAAGAGTGATTCAGGAAACCCCAGTGAAGATTCAGAGCTCAAGAATCTCACCCATAAGTGACAAACTGGGGCCCTCTCCTGACTGAGGCCTTTGACATTTTATTAAAAAGTCCAACTTTACAGGAGAAATAACCATTTTTACAGCCTGCTACAGAAACAACTTTGGACTCTGCTGATGATGCAGTCGCTTTGACCATCCTTTATATACAGTCTATGTGAAAAAGGTCATACGTGCCAGTATAACCCAGAGTTTTAAGCATGTTAATAAACTCTGTGCCTGGCCCTCTCCCAGTGGGGCAGACATAGAAAGTATGGCCCTTACTGAAAATGATTTATAGCAATAATACTGAGCTGCCTGACTTTTGTACTGAAACATGAACTGCTCCACAGAAAAAGCCACCATTTTAAAAAAAAAAAAGAAAGAAAGAAAAGAAAAGCCAGGCATACACTCCCCTGTTTGTTCCTGTTAGCAGCCTGAACACGTTGCTCAACACCGCATGTGGTCTGTTAAACCAACCTTCTGTTCTCTGCTCGTGGGTTTGTGAACAAACTGATACTCTTACTGTTGTTTTACACTCACACATGTAGAGACAGAGAAATTTCATGAATCCAGAGAGATGTTTGCCTATTTTCTGTCGTCTTTAGGTGAAGCATCAGAATTATTTTACCTGGAAACATGGAGAGCTTTATGAACCACTGTCTCAGTTGATCGTTCAGAAGTTTAAGTGCAGCTTGGTGAATTCTTTTGGAGCAGAAATGTGAAGCAAAGAAAGGCTGGATTTCATGGCCTCATTAGGAGGAATGTTTGGAATGGGACAGCTGCATCGACCCGTTCTGACATGTTTGGGCTTGAAATGTGGTCGAGCATGGAGGCAGTTTCTGAAATGGGATGCAGCTGCAGACTTAAGTTGGGGTAGAGTGGCGGTGGAAAGAAACCAAATATTCAAGTAACCTATTGTTCTTAATTTTAAAGCCTTTGTCTTCCAGTTTGAATCGTCTCTCGAATTCCACTGCACTGCAAAGTGAAATATTTCGCTTTTATTCAGCTTTCTAGTTTGTAATAATTTAGAAAAAAATCAGAATTTTAATGGACAGTAACTTTATTCTTCCACTTGGGGACATAAATTAATTAATTCTATGTGTCAGAAATGTGTCGATGAGCTAATAATGTTGGTGTGATGACATTTTAATAATACATGTATTCTAATAACATTTGTGGGTTATACTCATTTCTAGTATGTATGTCATATTTAATGATTTGTTACTTACTTTTTTTTATCCATATAATACAAATCAATACAATACAATACAGTTTTATTTATATAGCATATTGAAAAAGCCAAAGGCACACCAAAGGGCTTCACAATAATGCAGAGAATCAAAACAACAAAATAAAGCGCAAGATGCGTATTTCTGCACATAAGTGCATTAATAAATCAACTGTTAATTCCACTTCTGAGATTTCGCTCTTGCAAACAGGAAATAAACCTTAATTTTTTTAGTTTCAATTATTTTGTCATTTATACCAGCAATTTCTGTAATCTTTTTGTAAATGTATGCATTTTTGTGTCATTTTTAATGTATTTTGCTTATTTACATCTAATGTTATGTACATGTCCTTTATTTTTATATATACTTTTTTTTTTTCTTATTTCTGTTATGGGTACTTTATGTAACATCAAGTAGCTTTTAAACCACTTTACCATAACTGTGTCTTTATAAAGTTTTGATTGGATAAAACTGTCATTTTTAAATGATGTCACAACCTGGTTTTTAGTGTAGAATAACATCCAGCAGGCTATCTGACACTGAAACGAGGACGTGACCTGTTTGTTTTTGTTTTAATGTCAAAATGTGACTCTTTCATCAATATGCATCATTAAGTATGCACAGGACGTGTGGTCTGCTTTTTCATTCTAATTTATGATAATGAGGGCGGGGTCCAGTTGTCTTACAGTGAATGCAAAACAAAGTGGTCCACCCTGGTATGTAAATACAGGGGTGGTCTGTATGTAAATACAGACATGGTTGATTTATTTATTTTTAATTTCTCAATATGTAGGTAAGAGGGTATCGCTCTGTTTACTTTTTTAATATAAATATTTAACTGGCCATTGATTATTTTGATGACAGAAAAGTTATTTTATTTACTTCTTTTTTAAAAAGTCCCCTGAAAAAACCCCACTGTGATGACACCCATTCACCTCCTATATTTGAGTGGAGACAAAAGTCTCAGAAAACATCCCCAAACCTTAACAAATAAATCACAACTCTTTATTAAACACATTAGGCTGGTTTAAGCCATTATTATCCAATATATTCCAGTTGATTCATGTAAATAAGCAAATATCCTCAAACATATAAGTTAGTCATGGAGTTCTGCAGGGTTTTGTACCGGGACCTATAATTTTTATGTTAGGTATGCTTCCCTTTGGCAATATTATCAGAAAACATAGATTTTCATTGCTTTTCAGATGATACCCAGACTCAAATAATTTAGTTAACTACAGATGTTATATGAGACACAAAGGCCAATGACATTAAGTTTTCTACTCCTAATGTTAGACAAAATTGAGGTTCCTGTATTTAGAAACATGGTGACTCAACACATGCTTTAGATGCTACTACTGTGAAATCAAAATGAAACAGTGCATTCAAAAGGTTTTATAGGTGCATAAATCCTATAACATGCTACAACATGCTACAGTAGCAATGCTACTGTACCAAGGCAGATTGCTCAATTCCTGATGCTGTAGGAGGAGTTTGCTGACAAACAAATAAACAGGTTTGACATATTATAGTTAGATCAGTAAGCCGGCTTTCATTCATCTGCACAATATCGATAAAATGCCTAACATTAGAAACAAGATGTCTCAGAGTGGTGCTAAAAAACAAATTCATGCATTTGTTAGTTTTTGGCTGGACTACTTTAATCCTTTATTAACAGGTCGTTCTAAAAACGAATTGAAAAAGCCTTCAGTTGATTCAGAATGCTGCACTGTGAGCACTAACAGGAACAAGAATGAAAGCTCCTTCATTCGCTCCCTGTTAAATCCAGAATTGAATTTAGAATCCTTCTGGTTGGATGCAAAGTCAAGCCTCGTGTCCAAAACATTTTATCCCCGTGCTCTTAGACTGCAGGTTTACTTGTGCTTCATAGAGCTTTTAAAAGCAGAATGGGAGGCATAGCCTTTAGTTGTCAGACTACTCTTCTGTGAAACCAGCTTGGAAGTGTTTTTTGGATAAAGTTTATAGTTATTGTGTTATGCTTCATCTATAAAGTGCTTGTGAAATAGGACTGCTACATCATACTGGTCCAGTCTTTTACCTTTTCCTTTTATGCTGCTACAAACCCAAGGTGATGATTATCTATGATCCTTCACTCTCTGTGGATTTATACCTTTTTAAGCTTGCATCTTTTCCCCCTCTTACCTTTGTTTTCTGCATGTGTCTCCAGCTGGTTCCTGATCTGTTGTTACTGGTCCTCCACCAGTTTACCCAGTGTTTTATTGTCTGTTGTGTGTCTGTTCTCTTCTTTGCTCTCTTTGCTCTCCCCTCACCACCCCCAACCAGTGGCGGCAGATGGCCGACCTCCCTGAGCCTGGACCTGCTGGAGGTTCCTTCCTTTTAAAAGGGTCTTTTTTCTCTTTCCCCCCTCCCTCCTCGTTGTAATCAGGTTTTCTTCTAACCCAGGTGTAGGAACTATGAAAGGCACAACTTTCTATGAAAAGACACAAAAATATCTGATTTGTATAATGAAAGTGACAATTATTAAGATTGCTAGTGTATGTAAAAACTTAAAATAATAATGGTGACTACTCTGGACCATTATTTGTTGCATTTATATACATATATAAACCAACAATGCAAATGCAAGATTGGCATTTAGATGCTTCTGGGACTGGCTACTTATGCAGAAAGGCAAATCTGGGGTAGACTGGACAACGTACAATTGAGGTATAAAAAATAAAATTCAAAACTGCTGTTGGTGAAACTTTAAATTTTGCCATGGCACCAGTTCCATATCCTTGAACAAAAGTTTCACAATTTAGAATCGCCAAGGTCTAGATAAAAATGACTGAACATTGAAGTCGATCCCGTTAAATCTGAAGGGAGAGTTTTTATAAGACTTGAAAGTGGCAGACTTCTTGTTGGGTTTGTAGCTTCAAGAGTTCTGCGCAGACAGTCTAGCAGTCATCAAGAAAAACTCACCTGCCAGACTAAGGAAGCTGGTGTACAGTATATATCAGCCAAAAGATGGCCAAAGTGATGTTCATCTACATGCCAACCCACTCAGTGATTCAGAGGAATGCTGAAGAACTCGACTCGACCTGACTAGCAGTCAGGAAAACATCAAGCCAAGACTTAACAAAGCCAGAGGTGTGGCTCTATAACATCTGGAAGTCAAAACAATATGCTCTAGCTCTGAAACGGCACCATTGCGCCAAGACTACCATACAAGTCAAACTGTTTGATCAAAACTGCCTTCTACAGCTGTCTTAGAAGGCTCTACAAGCTAAAAAAAAAAAAGAGATCTCTGGCAACAACCTTTGGAAGATGAAAAGCTGCAACTCGAAATTAAGATAACATGGCTAAGGTTGCTCAGATTCATTTTAAGGATTCCCAGTGAAAGAGCTCCAAAAGCTGCCTTTAGACGGACTGCTGTTGGAAAGCTTTAAGAAGAGGTTTAAGATAACCTGAATGAGGACAATGATGTCAGAGTAAAATGAGATGGTGCTTTCATGGGGTGAAGCAAGTGCCAAACCCCAAGAACACATCCAGTGGAGGAGACGTAAATGTTTGCACCAATCTTTTTACATAGAAATGGTGATACACAGGGTTATTAAAGTTAACTAAAACTAGTAGCGGAAAGTATTTTATATTCAGTTAAAATAAAAATTAAAACTGACTAAAAAAATTCCATGAACTTTGGGAAACTAAAATAAAATAAAATATAGAGAAAAAGTTCTTAGTTTTAGCATTTGTCAGTTCAGTGAAATCTGTCATCACAGCTTGCCTGATGAGGCTTTAACAGATGCGTTTAGTTAGACTTCGATGTCTACGAGACCTCGAGTGAACTGATTTTGAAAAGTTAGTTGTACTTACCATCACTTATTTCTCCAAAATATTGCATCAAGCATGTGCCATTAATAATGAAAAAAGACTAAGACCAAACTTCAAACAACAAAAACTAAACTGAAATGAGCAAACCTGCTCTGGAAAACTGCTGTAAATGTGCTCCATGATGGCTGCTGTTGTGAATCAGTGCTATAAAATGGGAATAAATCCTAAATTTACCAAAGCCATAATAGTCAGAGCAGAAACCGATTAGAGTTCAGCTCACTTTGTCTGATCCAGATCCAGATCCTGGTCTGCATCAGATCCTGGTGACAAAAACCCTCCCTGACCTCCCTTCCCCCTCCCATCACACAACCTGTCTGACCTGTGTGGTCACTGCTGCCCCCTCCTCCCAGCACACCTATTCCCTACAGTCCACCTCCTCCCCCCTCTTTCACCCCTTCTGCTGTCACATGTGCCCCCCCCCCCCTTCAAACCCCCCAACACATCAAACCCCTTCTCCTGACAAAGCCTCCCTCCCCCCTCAGTGCTGCCTCTGTTATCTTCCCCCTCCTCCTCCTTCTCATCCCCCTTCTTGTTGTTGTTCTTTCTCCAGCACCCCCACATAACAACAACAACAACCCCACATCACCCCCTGACACCTGGTATTGTCCTTTCCGGAGAACCAGGTGACCAGAAAAATTGTGAGATTAGTGAAATATTTGCTATTTTTTTATTGTGCATACGTCCTGATTTGATCTGGATAGCTGTTTAATTTGCTTCATAATCAGATTCTTTAAGAGTGCTAAATGTCTTACTACTGAATAATATTAGCAGATAAAACCAAAATGCATGAAATAACTTTATTTAAACATTTGACTTTGCTTGTGTGTATGTGTGTGCATTAGTGTGTGTGTGCATGGGTGTCAGTCTTTCCCACTCCAGATGGAGGAGCTGTGCATACACCAGAAAACAAAAGCACCATCTACACAGCAGTGAGAGGTCTGAGCCATGAGACATTTCTGGTATCGCTTCGTGTTTTTTATTGTGTTTTGAATCGTGGTTCAGAGCAGTAGGCAGACATTTTCTGTAAATAAATCCCCCTGCTTCCAATTTCCGCATAATTACACAATGCATTATCCACATTGCCTCATCACTTCAATTACAGCCTACCTACTGCAAGTTATTATGGGTAGCGGCGGCTGGAAAAAGCCTGCAGAGCTGGAGGAGCAGCAGCAGTAAGCGATGGATGTGATGTGCTGGGGAAGAGCGATGCCTCACTCTGATGTAAAAAACCCCAAAATACGAGCCAGCCGGGAAGAGGAGGAGGTGGAAAAAGAGGAGGAGGAGGAGGAGGGTGTTGAGGTCTGAGTGATGGAGGGAGGGTCAGCCCGAGGTGGCTCTGCTCTGCATACACAGCCCGGCTGATATCTTCATTCATTGATTTTAAAGAACACCACCAAGTGGCACAGAGCAGAGATAACAGGGCTCAAAGTTGTTGTTTTTTTTTTTCTGGAGGAGGAATTTGCAGGCTGAGATGTGAAGTGTGAGCTATGTCGCATATGGTAGAAGCAGTGCATCATGGGAGCAGGAGGCAAAATAGATAGCCGTTTAGCTCACAGAGTGTCTGATGATTCATTACTGATGACAAATTGGAGAAAAATGAAGAAATGTATTATAATCTAAGAAAACAGTGTTGTGCCTTTGCAATGGCCAATACATACTGTATGTACAACCGCCTCCAAAAGCCTGAATTTTACTGTTCTTAGTTGTTATATTATGTTTAGTGGATTTAATACTATTTAATCTAATGAAAAGAATACATATAATATATTAGCTTCATCGATTAAGATTGATATATGGTCATAAAGAAGAAAAACAGAGTATTTTATATTGTTAACACTCGGAGATGAAATTGACTTAAATCGTGTTAAAAATAATTCTAACCTAAATCAGTCATGAATTTTATAAGGAGTTAGGTTGCTATTAAATTGCCAAAAAGCTCAGTTTACCAGAAACGCAGAGTAAAATCTAGCTTAGCTTTTTTTAAAATACACCAAATAACACTTATAGAGTTCAGTAAGTAATGTTATATCTAGTTTTCTAATCTCTAATCATCTGTTTAATCCATTTAAAAGCTATATTTTAAATTATTAGCCTGTCATTTTTTTGAGAGATAATAAATAAGACTAGATATTTTTTTCTGGGATTTATAATCTCTTGTTATAACTTATTAGTCTATGTATAGCCAGCAGGTAGTTAGCTTAGCTTATCTTAGCCTAACCTAGCTTAACTCTGCATAAAGAATCAGTGCAAGACAATGGCCGTGCTTTGTTTAAAGGTACTCACTCATTTGTTTTATTGTTATTATTACTACTATTTTATTTGGATCTTTTTATTTAAAAGCCAGTACCATATATAAAGTGATTAGCTTTCACTGGCCATGTTGTGGTCGTCACGTTGCTGTGAATCGCTTGTGGTGTGTATGTAGCTTAAGCTGAGAAAACTTTAAATCTGAATTCTTCTACTTTTGAATGGTTTTCATATTTCTCCTATTATTTGGTAGTTCATGGTCTCTGCTTGCTGTTTTGCCAGACTGGTATTTATGCAGCACTTTTCTATTTGACCACTCAAAATGATTTCTTACAACCAGAGGGATGCAATGGGGGAAACTCGGGGTTCGGTATCTTGACCAACTTGAGGAATTGGAGATCAACCCACTAACTTTCTGACCCACAGCCTCATCCTGTGTGGACGCCTCTTTATGGCTCTGTAATGTTTGTTTGTCACATTGGTCGCCATAGTGCTGTTTTACCATTTATTCAAGCGCTGATGTCACAACTAGTTGTTTCAGCATTCTCCTGAACAATCAGCCTCTACGCTAGGACAAAACCTCCACATCAGCACTGGTGTAGGAATAGATGAAGTCTCTAATCTGTGCATCTCTGACCTTTTGTAGTGTTATATCATTAAAATGGCACTATAAACCGTCACGATTGTACTCTTGTGTCTTCAGCCCAGCTTTGTCGGCAATGGCAACCACACAAAATTAGAAAAATTCAGAGGCCAGATTTGATGACAAAAATAATGATCATCATTTTTATTTCAACTGATATAAAGTATTTCTTGTCTTGTATGTTATCGTATGCCTCTCTGTGAGGGAAACAGCTAACCTGGCTTTATCGCCCAGTGGTTGAAGCACGCCCCCAACCTCATCAGGAGCCAAAGATATGATTGCACTCCCTAACTTCACTAATTCAAACAATTATCAATACTAACAACAACCAAGGGATACTGAGTTGATAGTGAAATAACAATCATCAGGATTATTTTAACCCTAACAGAAGTCATTTTAATGGAACTTAACGTCACTCTGTACTTTTTCTACCAGTCATTCACGCCCCTGTCCAGCAAAAGTGTGATTAGCTGTGAGTGTATATAAATCCAGATTTGAATAACTGACAGACCTTTGAATGTGACCCAGTAACACACATAACTGTAGCCTCAGACCAGCACACTGGTAGCTGTTGCTGTGTTGTTGTTGTTCCTACAACACTGTAATGTTGCTCCAGGAAGTGTTGTTGCAACTGACCAAACACGCTGCTGTGATGTCATCGGTTTGCAATTCAGGAGGTGGGGGGAAAACACCGGAAAAGTACTGAAGAGTGGCTCAGGCAGTGGCGAGAGCAGCACAGAGAGGAACACGGCGAATAAAAGGGGTCAAACCCAGGACTTTCACCTGGTAAAACCGGGCTCAGAGTCCCCCATGCGAAACGAAAATCAATCCTCAGCCGTTGTGTTTTTTGACAGACTATTTTGCTCTTGTGCTCAGCGGCAGTTTGGTTGAGTGTCGATGACTAAACCTGTTGGTTAGGTCTGAGAACAGATCATGGCTTGATGTTAAAATTTACCCTTTCGGTGCTGGAAAGCCCCTCTGATGGCAAACAGCGGCTTTCAGCTCAGCGCAACTTTAACGCCTGTGCATCAAAGTGTGTCATTAATAATTTAGTGTGAGTCTGTGTGTGTGCATGATTATCAGGTTGCATCCCAGCACCTCATGTGGCAGTCAAACACAAGCTTTAAGGTTTTCATTTTTTATTAAGATTATAAATTTTAACAAATATTTTCTTGAACAGTTTTACCCGGTGATATACAATTTATTAAGCACAAAAATACAAGAATAACAACAAAATATGTAGAGAATGGCTGAATACTCTCTTTATTTTGGTACACATAGTGCTCATAAAGCTAACGCATGGATTCTCAGGTTATGGCTAAAAACATGAGCTTGCCTTTTTAAAACAAAAGGACTAAAAATCAATCATTCTCTTTTATTTATGTACTTTTTGTGTATTTTTGTACAAAGTGAAACTCACAAAACCAAAGCTGGAATCATGAATTGCTGTGAAAGGCTTTGAGCAACAACCATGATTAAGAAAACAATGTCAGACTGTCAGAAATGAGCCGGACTGTTTACTACCACACGCTGGAAGGGAGGTGGGAGCGGAGGTGCAGAGACGACCACGTGGAATAAAGTGTTGGCACTCCATCAAGCGATATGAGCTGCTTCCGTGAGTCCGTGTACCTTCAAGAGTGTTTTCTGGGGAGTGAGTTCTCGAACGTGGTGCTTCACAGGACGACAAAGCTGTTGGGAGTGTGCAAGATCAGTTTGAGAGTTTCAGGACGGGAGAGGACGGCAGACACATTCAGTCACTTCCAATAATGGACTTTCTGTTTATGACAATAGCTAGCAGTAGTGTGCATTGGATTTAAGGCAAAGGATCCATTTCTGTCAGATTTTATGAAAAGCCTGCACATGACACCAACAACTCTCCCGCCTCTCCCTGTCAAAGAACTATTATCATTAAATTGCTCATTTAATAAATAGCTTTTCTTCTTTTTTTCCTTGCAAAAATAAAGTCGATTTAGACACTGTAAGGGGAGAGTGGGCTCAGCTGGAATGCCTCCATTTCCTCCAATTAGAAGCATTGCTATTGATTTGTAAGACACAAGTGTGCTTTGAGGTACAATTCAGTTGGAGTTTTTGATTTATTTAGCACATGGGATTTTATTATGGCTGACACTGGAAAAGGCGGGCAGGAAGGGGGAGCTGGAACACACAAACTTAAAACTGGAAACTTTCTTTGCCCAATTCTGAAGAAAGGGGAGTACAAGCTGACCCCTAAATGTCCCCATAAGGGCCCAAATTTCTGTAACCTAGTTTCCACAAAATAAGAGGCTAAATTTGCAAAACTGTTAGGGAAAAGTGACAGCTGTAGTTAGCAGCATTGCTGTGAATACAAGCGCTAAAACTGACCCCCTGTTTACCACTTGTGTCTCATGATAAGTTTCCCTCTCCTGTGACCATGCCATGTTACTGAAGGTGCAAAAGCGTCCACATTTCTGCAGAGTTTCTCTCACTTTCTGCTAGAATGTTGCGATTCTGTAAACTTTCTGGGACCTCAGAACGTTTAAAGTTTGAAGCAAACTGACCCCCACCCCCTCATCACCCACACAGGAGCTGGACGCATCACACAGTCCCGCTCCAGCTGAGCCCGCTCTCCCCTCCCCAAAACAAAAAGTGTTCCATTCAAAACGCGACGATGGCTCGGGTCCACGCTCCGAGGCTGGCTAGGGCTTGCTTGCTACAGATCTGCTCCAAGTCCGCCTGCCTGCTCAGCAGCCCCGAAAACCCCGAGCCGAAGATGGAGATCAGATTGGAGATGTTGGAAGTGTCTGTATAGTCCGGGGCAGAGTAGGAGCAGTCCTCGCGTTTGGCCCGTTTGCGAACCGCCGTGAAGTCCGGCGCTTCCTCCGCGTCCGACGCGCAGCAGCCGAACTCCACCTTCCGCTTCTTGGCTGGGGACTGCGCGCTCTGGCCGCACTGGAGCGCGTCGCAGCAGCAGTCCTGGTGGAGGTAGCCGTTCTCCACCGTGGTCACCACATGCGTGTCCAGGTCCAACACCGTGGTCTTGTTGCAGTGCGCGCTGCTGTTTGCGGGACACTGCTCGCAGAGCGGCGCGGGGGGCGCCTCCATGCAGCAGCTGCGGTAATAGGAGGGCTCCGGCTCTTTGCAGCCGTCCTCCAACAGGGAGCAGCCGGCCACAGTACCCGCCGCCCGGCAATGCGCCGCGCCTCTGTGGCACGGAGAGCCGCACGCGCTCGCCTCCTCTGCGCAGCAAGCAGTCCGCGCCTGCTCCTCGTCCTCCGCGTCCTCCGCCTCCAGATCCAGCGGGTTGAGCTCCTGGATCTCATTGCAGACAGTCATCACCTCCTCGTACTGCTGCATCCTGTAGATCTCCGCGTACTTCTCTTTGATGTAGACCTGCCTGGCGTTCCTCAGCACGTAGGAGACCAGCAGGTTTTTGTGCAGCTTGATTCCTCCTCTCTGCGTCCTGGAGTTGTGGATCTTCATTAAGGAAATGGAGATCAGGCTCTGCGCGTCCACGGCGCACTCCATGGTGCTGATCATTGCTCCGTTCCCCCGGTCAGCCTCCAGCTCCTCTCCGGGAGAGAGAAAGCGGCTCTCAGCTATCTCAGCGGGGCTCGTTTGGTTCCAGGAGAAAGGTTCAAGTGAGCTCTGTGGAGACACATTGGACACAAAGATCCGCCTCCCTCTGAAAGCCAGCAATCATTTGCAGATGCCCTAAAACCAGAATGTATATATAGCCTAGAAACAGCGCCCGCCCACTTCTGCGGGAGCCAATCAGCCGCCTGGGATCTGCTGAGTGACAAGCAGGAGCTCTGGAAATATGTCGCACTCGACCAATCAGCTTCAGGCGGTTCCTCTGTACTATTCAAATTCCACCCAGGCTGTCTACCAGGAATGTCCTCATTTCAGCTGCCTGTAGCTGCAACTCCGAAAACCAGCCAGTCTCTGAGTGAAAGACTTCCACACAGGTTTAAAAGTAAAGAAACTTCTTTATTTTGACGTCTGGATCAAGTAGCTGAAGAAATAAATATTAAGTTTGTTCCCTGCAGTATAATGCAGGGAACAAACTGCTTTATAATGGAAAATAGGAAAAAAAAAAAAGAAAAAGGGTACAATTATAAAAGCAAAAATACAGGTAGGTCAAATCTTTGACAGAAAAATTACAACAAAACTGTGCTTTCTTACATATTTATACATATGAAACATATATATATATATATATATATATATATATATATATATATACATATAAGGGGGTTGCGGGTTTCACTGATGAGGAAATGCTCAGTTTGGCTTTTTAACACAACAGATGCAAATTCTGCATATTCAGAAAAAATGAAGCAGGAAAGCCTGCTTCATTCAGTTGATTCACAAACATCCATCCACGATGAATAATGATAGGTAATTATAGTCTTCATAAATTCATAAAACACCATGCTTTCATGACTTTCTTTTAAATCAAAGAAATATTCCCATAGACTGAACATAAAAGATGGACATATGCACTGTGACATCATCCACAAATTATTTGTTTTCTGGAGCCAGAAGTGACCATATTTGGATGGAGGTCTAAGTTACCAGCTAGTGCTTATTGTAAATGTGCAATATACAAAAACAGATATCTGCTAATTAATGGATGGACTGATAGGAAAATTAACCATGTGGTCAACTAACCACATTTATTCCATTAAAAATCTCTAAAAGCACAAACATGGTCCAGCTCAGGGACTCCAGCTGGCTGGGGTGAATCCAAGCAGACTTTTCTTCTGCTGTAAAATTAGACTTTTTAACTTGGTAGTATGGACATTAGAGGAACTGCAGCTTTTCAGTTTGAAGACTGTTGAGTTGTTTAGATTATCCAGGTAGGGATGCTGTTCTCTCTAGACTGTTGGGTGGAGGCAGAAATTAGTGATGAACCTTTTTTATTGTTATATAAGTCTCCACTTGTTCCACAAAAATGTGGAAATTTGCACTTTTCGAGTCTTTGTCAGTCTCCTGTTACGATATCAGTAAGAATATACAGATATCTGACTGATATCAGTATAGCCTGGTTTCTCTGACTCGTTGGGCAGAAATCAAGCTGTGGTCAACTGCCGGAATATTTCATTTTGCACACAGTTAAATGAAGGCAGGAGTTTTCACAGGCAATAATAATAAGACTGTTAGATATTTCTGGCCCGCAGGGACTGGAAGAAGATCTGCAGTGCGTTTGTGTTGCAAACTGAAAGCGCACAGTTGGGTTTAGTCATTATGAGTAGGCAGACAAAAGAGCACAACACAGGGTTCTGCAGTAATCACGCACTATTTCATGTCTGACTCAAGCTTGTCCTGTACAAGAATTTCCATTTTATGGATGCAGTAAAAGCACATAAGCAGAAAGCAGTGCTGCTGAAAACTGGAGCAGAAATACTTGATGGCCACTAGATGGTGGCTCCACAAACTCTCCCAGCTGCACAGGAGTCCTGTCAAAAAGCCCCAGCATCTTTCTGTAATTAGACAGCCAGCTCTTCGTCGTGTTTGTTGCTCTTTCTAGTGGAAATTTGAGACTGATTGTGCACTGAGGCTTAAAGAGAAGTATGCTTTGGTACTGGTTGGTGGATTGATCGCTTGCTGAACCTATCACCGTAAACAGGGGTGGATTAGCTTTGGAAAAACCCTTGAAAAATCGGCCTCCCGATTGTTTGGACCTCTAGAATGTGCTCAAACATGGCCCAATTCAAAAGGCAGTGAAAAGAGAGAAAACCCACACTGCTCATGTATGAGCACATTGTGCAGGAAACCAGCCTTGCAGGGGCCCCTACAGATTAATTATAGGTTCAAAAGCTTGCCATGTGAGTGCAATAACCTGTGTTGAACCTGTAGAGGCCAGTGCAGCACTAGTTTTCTGCCCTATGTGATTAGTGTTTTGTTACTCTTTCCAAATCCCCCCTCTGAGGTGGGACGGCGCTTCCACACAGCCCACCGAGTGCAACCAGATATTTATTCTCACGGCAGAAGGCTCAGAAAGCTCCTCCTGGATGAGCCCTGTGAATGATGAATGCAGAGTGTGACACACACACACACACACACACACACACGTAGACTCTCATCTTTTCTTCCAGAGGAGGTAGCTGTTTGCAAAGAGGAGCTCGCCCCAGAGGGTCTGCAGCCCTGACACAGAAAAGGTTTCCTTCAGTTTAGTATAAAAACACGAATATCTGCAAAAATAAAGGCTTGATGGAAGAGCTACAGATTCAACATAAGAAGCATGCGAGGCACATTTGTCTAACGAGGACAGCTCAGGCATGTTTTTTCTTTTTTTAAATCTGCGAACGATGGCCCTGAATACAAATTTAATGATAGCTAAAGAAAAGGACTGAATATGAAATAACATGGTTTCACAAGGGGTTCAGTGTGAGAGGCCTGAGTTATGAGTCTGCCATCGGACCAAGAGAGGACATCTGGACCACCAGGGAACTCCATACTCACTTTATCCAAGTGGAAGCTCTGTGAAACACTAAGCTGTAATATAATTCAAACCATAAAGACCATTCTGCTCATTTCAACCGCAGTTTGTCTTATGAAGGGCCCAGAAACCCATTCCCTCACTATTTAAGCCAACTTTCTTCTGATTGGTTGCCCTTCTTAATCACAAAATTTGAGGTAGGTGGGGCTTCTGCTCTGTGCTTACTGTGGCTGCCCGATCTGTACAAAGAAAAATGAACTCAGTGCACTGTCTTATCCCTACTCTTTGTTTTAGCTAGCACAGGGCGATTCCTTTGGCCGAAGAAGTGTAATGGAGAAACAGGCTTCAGCTCATTTGCTATAAACTCAGTAAACACTTTCCTCCCTGATGAATGTATCCAATTTAATCTCAATTCTCATTGGCTAATGTCTTGTCAATCCTGGGTTTATCAGTCAGATCAAGCCTTTGCTTGTTTTTTCACCTGTGTGAAACAAAGTTTCTAAGATTTCCATATTAGGGTTATCCTCATTATAGGGCTGAGTTTTAATAGCAGTCTAGACCTGGCCAAGCTTTTGTCTCAGAGGGATTACCTGTACAAACACTGACCTCATTATCTGAAACATTGGTTATATTTAATATGAACAGTCACCACTGGAACAGGAGGAACAAGAAGTAAGCAAATGCAGAATAGATCCATTTTAAATGGAACAAAAAAGTCCCACCCTGTTCTCACTCTCATGAAGTCTAATCAAAGCTGCGGATAATCTGCTGGTGTCTCACAAACATACATGGTAACTGAACTGAATGAATGTGTTTAACCTGAACCAAGCATAATTTATGTAGCCACACCTTAAAACCATAGGCCGTAAACGCACGGATGTAGCTTCTGTTCTCTCTAATGGCCAGCAGGGGGCGACACCTGTGGTTGCAGTAAGAAATTCAAGCTGTTATTTGAATTTGTTATTTGAGATTTTGATTTATTGATGGTGATTTCTTTCTTTTTTTTCTGTTTCAGAAACTAGCTTCCATAGTAAACATCTTCCTGGTGAGTTTGTGGTCTCCCATTGCAAAAATCATCAGAAAAATTAAACAGTTTGGGTCAAATACACGAGAAGGTTACTATCTGCCTTAAGACATTTTTAAAAAGTAACAGTGTTTATGAATAAACCTGTTTTTAGCATCTTTGGGGGGGATACGTGAGGACTACTGCTGCTGCTTGGCAAAGACTTACTGGAATATTTACCACATCCACATAAGGTCTGCATATCCTTTATGTACTCTGACCTCATTATTGGAGAATTTGTTTAAACACTGCTGTATACGTGACAGGAAAGAAGGAAAAGCAGTAAGGGTGTCCTTTAACAAAATTTCTACAACATTAGGAAAATGAAGCTAGAATTTGTGCCTGTTTCGATCCTCTTCAGCAGTGACACTTATTACATTAGTATAAGAAGTCAAAATGCTGATTATTTCCACATGCTACAGCTACACTACTGAAATACCTCCAAGCTGATTTAAACCAGCCTGATTAGTCATCATATGCTAACAGACCTTCAAACACTCACTTTTCTTCTTTCACATCAAAAACTCAATCTCTGCTGCTCCGTGCTTCAGATATTCAGTGCTCTATGCACAGAGCATGGGTGGAAGTTTTGTTTGAGCAATCTCTGCCTGTACTTCATCGAATAGTAATGGAAAACCTTTATTTACGCAAAAGTATGTCTAACATTAAGCATCAGGTCACGTTTTAATGCTATATCTATGTGCTAGGATAGACTATGTTAAGGACTATGGACATTATTAATCACTTTCCAATCACTCATTAAACATTAAACCTATATACATACCCATGACTCAGTGATTCCAGATGTGAGAGATGTTCTGTACAGATTTGATAGTTAAATCTGAAATCACGTAACTTTTGTTCTTTCTGCTTCTGGGGGAGGTAACCTGTTTAAATACATGTGTCACCTGTTCAGTTTAAGGATATAATTTTCCTTACTGGATTTCATTATTGTAGGTCTGTTTCTTAAATACTTTCAGTAACTTTAAGGAATCCTGTTCATCTCAACTCTGTTACTATTCCTGATGGAAAACAAGAAAGACAGGCCGCAATATCTTCATTATAAAACCTAATAATGACAGGAAAAAGGACCAAATCCCAGAGGAAGCACTCCCGTGTTTCCTTCGTGTTTTTCTTGGGCAAATATGACAGACCAAGCAGTCAGGTACAATAGTGGAGGTGCAAATAGTACAGTTCAAATTTTAATTAATTAGTAAAATTATACCTAATGTCTAAAACATTATAAAGGAGTCTAGCTACTCAAAAGAGCCAGATATAAATGGGGCCAGCAAGTTTCTCTTGTTAATGAGTTGTTGACTCTCAGTGGGATTACCTATATATATATGTTAAATAATAAAATAATAATAAAATAATACCAAACATTAAGCCAGCTAAAAAAACAAACAAAAAAAAAACCAAATTTACAACTTTTCTTGGTAAAATTTAACCAAAGATTATAAACACACCAAAATTACATAGATATCAAAGTAAGCAATTTTAAGAACTAATAGTCTAAAAAATCCACAAAAATGATCTTAACCAAAAACTGAAGCTTTATTATGAATATGAAATATTATAAATGCAAAAGGCAGGAAATGCAGATACAATAACTAAAATTACCAATTTTGAGTTACCTGTCTGCTGCTTTACCTCACTACACAGAAACTCTATCCCCCCTATGATTTCACAGCAGATGGTTTGGTCCATTTGTTTGGCCTCTGTACTTCTACAACCAGCTCCACCCTCAGCCTCCTCTTTTGTTCAAACTGGAAGAAGTAGAGCAGCAGATCGGTAAATCAAAAATGGTAATCTTATGTCAAACTATGGCAAAAACCTTGTAAAAGAAATATTCACGCCATCATTAAGAGTACAGTGTTTTGTTGTAAAATGTACTGGAGCAAATTAACCAAATTAATTAAACTGAACTTTGTAACTCTGTCTCTGGTGAATATGGACTTAAAAATCAGAGACTGTGAATCCACAATCTTGTATGTTTATGTAACCAGACCAGTATTTATATGGCACTTTTCCACTTTTATTTAGCACTTATGAGTGGAAGTGGTCCATTCATGAGTTAGTTATAGCACTTGGTTGGTCCAGTCTCCAGACTGAAATGCAGACTGGGGAAGCTGGAAATCGAACCACTAATCTTCAGAATAATTTGCTTAGAAGCATATTTAAATTTAATCACTAAGTGAAATGTCCCACTTTACCACCGTAATGGTGCCAGCAACATTACACTTTGGTGAAAAAGTTTCATTTCGAAAATGTTATCAACCTGTATGCAAGTCTTTATGGATCCATTTATAAGAAAAAGAGATATTAAATCTCTCAGCTGGCCTTCGTGTGCCGCCATGAGCTGGAGAAGATAATCAAGGAGAGAGGGAGGTCTGGGCTTCACTTATTACACTGCTACTCCCACAACCCAAATCCAGATTAGCAACAGACGATGGACAGATGGATATCCCACCTTATCACAACATTCACAATCATTTGTAAGAAAAAAGGTAGCAAATGAAATTTAAAATACTCTCCACACTTTTATTTAACTGTTCAAAAGAAAGAAAAAAAACATCACACTAGTTTCACTGGACAAACTACCTGACTCTAAAGAGTCCCACATTACCCACCTAATTACAATGCAAAAAATTGTAAAATAAGGGGGCCAAATGACGTGTATGTTGATGTTACTTTTTCTGTTTTTATAACTTAGTTTAATTGTAAACGTGTCATAATGAAAAATTATTGAACTGAACAATTTTGGCATAATTAGGTTTTAGTGAAAGTGCCTTCCCTGTGATTTACTTAAGAATAGCAAACAACTGTCCTACTTTACCAACAAAAGGGTCCTACCCAATCATAACATTCACTTATGAAAGGGGGGGGGGCAACATAATTAATGTCAGTATGATCAAATCAAAATGTTGAAGGGATACTGTTGAAAAAACAAACAAACAAAAATGTCCCAGTCAATTTTTTCTATTCAGCTGGCACATGTTTAACATGATCTCACTGTTAGAGGGGAAGAAAACAGACATTATTGTAATCTGTTTCTTTAATGTACATTTCCACTGTTTGAACCTCTCTCATAATCTAGGGACATTTGTTCTTCAGTTCTCAGTAAGCTGGTGCTGCTTTTGTTCTAATTAGGATGCAGCACAACCTCCAAGTACATACTAGTATATACAGTTCATACGTACAGCTTCTTTTCACAGTACCCTAAAGCACACATGGAAATCATATGAATATGTTCGCACTAGAAGTGCAGCTTTCATTGCACTACCAAGCTGCCTTTTCTCTCCACATTCTTCCATTATAATGCGGTCTCTTTCTATTTTCAGTCTGTCCTCGTTGTATCTGCACTCCCCCTGCTCACAGCCGTCCTCCCGCCCTCGCCCATCTCCTCCGTTTATGTTCTCCCCTCATCTTTTCAGCCTCGCTGCTCGATACTCTCTGGCTCCTTTTACCACTCCTCTGCGTGCTCTTTTATTTCCTCTCCCCTCTGTTTCTTCCCCAGCATGGTTATTTCTCTCCCGGTGAAGGAATGCAGCACTGCAGCACAGTTGCAGGTGTCAGCAGAGTGGATGGAGTTTTCTCTCAGCTTCCTTTGCATGCACGGTCAGCACTGGAGACCATTTCACAAGTATCCGTCTCTGCAGCTCCTGCCACAGTTCTGCATCCATACCCACAGTTATTACTACCATGCCTCTCCTCTTGCTTCCTCATTTCTCTCTCTTCTACCTTGCACCTAATTACTGCACTTCTACGCAACGCTCAGTCTGGCTTTCTCTGTGTTTGCAGCTGATCTTTGAGAAATTAGATTTCACCAATGTATTCCAAAGGAGAAGGCAATAAACTGTGAAAATGGAGTAGGATGATTTATTGATGAAGACTTGCGTCATTGTTTCCCACAATGAAGTTTGGGAGGGACTCAGTTCTTTACGTCTATCATCACAGAAAACCTATCTGATTGGATTTTAATGAAGCTTTGGAGAGTGATATCTGTCTATGATCAGCCTTGGGCTGCATCACATGCAATATATGGCGCTGTACTGTATGGAAAAATTTTTATTTTGTGTACCACTATAAGTCAGTGCCACTTAATCATAGATGGCATTTTTATTGTTTCCTTGCCAATTAAAGTAAAATCAATAAAATACTTTAAGGGTTGGACCTCACCTCTAACCATGCAGGGCCTTTATAAGTGCATGGAGACAGTTTTTAGATATCAGAAAATATCATTAAATGAAAATAAAGTCAACATTTCATTGTACTAAATAATCCATGTTTAATTATATGCTGATCCAATGAACATTATGGTCATAGGCATTACAGCTAAGTCCTTCAAAGTGCAGTTCTCCCTTTGCCTCTTTAATTCTTCATGGCACAGATTCAACACAATGCAGGAAATGTCCCTCCGAGATTTTGGTCCATATTGATATGACAGCATCACATAGTTACAGCAGATTTGTTGGCTGCACATCAATGAAGTGAATCTCCTGATGTGCATCCAAAAGGTGCTCTGTTAGATTGAGATCTGGAGACTGTGGAGGCCAACTGAGCACAGAAACTAAGATGGCTTGAGTTTTGTGACATGGTGCGTTGTCCTGATGGGAGCAGTCTTCATAGACATGGACATGGTCAGCGACAATACTCAGGTAGTCTGCAGCATTTAAACAATGCTCAATTGGTGATAAGGGGCCCAAAGTGTGGTGAGACAATATCCTCCACATCATTACACATCCATCAACAGCTTGAACTGTGTTATTTTAGGGTCTTTACCTTACAACAATAAAGCACATTGAGGCAACTGCTGTTGTGATTTGGTGCTATATAAATAAAATGGAACTGAATTAAACTAGAAGGTAGGATGGATCCATGTTTTATTGTTGTTGGCACCAAATTCTGACCCTACTGTATGAATGTCAGGAAAGTCATGACCACATCATCAGTTTTCCAGTCTTTTATTTTCCACTTTTGATGAACCCTTTTGAATAGTGTTATAGAAATAACTTAAGTGTTATAACCCTTACAAAAGAAAAACTCTGAAAATCTGATTTTTTTTATTCCTCTTTGTTTGCTTGCTTTATTTGGGAAGGGTTTGTTTTTTGTTTTTTTCATTATACTGTCACTAATTTTCCAGTTACCCCACAGTGTTAGCTCATCTTTTTTGAAACTCCTCTTTCTTTGAGCGCTGTGGTTTTGAATGAGCTCCGATAGCAGCTGGATTTGTGGAGACAAATGGGAGAAACTGTGGCAGCTGCATTTTTGCACCAGTTGAAGTCACTTTATTGATTTCTGGGTGAGTCCAGGCGAAAGAGTGTTTCAATAGTCGAACTGAGATGGTGTCAATCAATTTCTGTGCAAGATGCTGTCTGACTTTAGCAATATTCTTAGATGGAACAATGCCGTCTCAGTGACAAAGTCAATGTACTTTGTAAAAGTTGGGATCCACCGAGACACCCTCTGACCACTTCGAATCAAGTCTGCTTTTCTTTCTTTAATTCTGGACCTGTTAGTACGACTTACAGGTGAAAGCACTCACACCTGAATACAGCCAGGTGTGACATTAGGTGAAGTCAAGAGACAACAGATTTCAACATTTTGACCCACGGAGACAAAATTCTTGTTAAAAATATTTTTTTAAGATATCTGAGGACAAAGTCAGGCACTTTCACTAGATATGACTAGAATCAGTAGAATTCTGCATACCCGAGCATAAGTTGGAAGAGATGGACATGGGTCCAGATCAGGGATACTCTGGTGGAGTATTCTTCTGGTGTGAACGCTGCAAGAAGCTCTTAACACGTCTGCTTCCCTGCATAACAAATGCAGTAACAAGAGCGAACAATCCATTACTACCTTAGAAGTACTACTACCTGGTCTAGATTTTAGCGTTGATTTGTTGTATAATAGATTTGTTATATTTGTTGTCAATTGTTCTTGCGCACCGAGCCTATCAAATATGGAACCAACCATAAGGGTCATAATCTTCTGTTCCCAATTTCCTGTCTCATATCTCCTGTTCCAGAGGAAGATGGTCAGGTCATGGTCATGGTTTTCTTATCCTCCTGTGTTGACCTACCTCTTTAATCTAATTCACCACCTTATGCTCTCTCTTACTCTTCTTTCAGTGTGTGCATAGGTGTGTTAGTTGTAAATTTGCTCATGTTTTCCAGAGGCAAGGCCGATGTGATGATTATTTGCCAGCTACTTAAGGCTGAAGAAATCCCTCAGTTGTCACCAGATCATTGCACTTAGCATGGTTGTGTAATTCGGCTCCTCATGCTCTGTCTCTTTGATTTAGCCACTAGACCTGTTTTAGCCCCGAACTAACCTTACTCTCTTTTATGCAGACACTTTGTGTGGAAGTTACCAGTTAAATCCAAAAAATACCATCTCACTATCAAGTCCTGTCAAACTCTGTGACCTCAATAAACCCATTAAATCCTTACTCCTGTACCTTGTGCGTGGCCCCAGCTCCAGTTCAGTTCCTTGAGACTGCTACAGTAGGTGGTCTTGTTTTCTATGGATAGTTTGGCCCTTTACAGGGGTGAATTTTATCATTCATTCAATTGGATACTGGTAAAGCTCAAAGTTAATGTGCACAGATACCTGCTAGGTGTCTGCTGCATTTAGCCTCAGCTAACTGGAGTCCCTGAACTTGACCTTTGAACCTTGTTTGTGCAGCTGGAGCATTTATAATGTAACTAGCTAAATAATAATATGACTGCTGTGCAGATAATTATCTTAATAAACTATTTAAAAGCATGTGCTTCAGTTGTAGTGAGTGAAATTCTAAGCATTACCTGTAACTTAGCATTATTCTGTCTCTGTGTGATGCACCAACACAGATTATGTTGTGTTTTTTTATACATGTACAATGGCAAAAAAGTATAATCTATTCTATTTTATTATGGATGCAGCTTGCTAACCAAGTTAACTAATACTAACTCAAAACTTTGTGCGCCACCGTCTCCACCGTAAAGAATGTGGTAAGCTAGACAAAATCCTAAGACTTAAGTTTGAAAATGGATGACATTGCAGTCTACACTGACTAACAGCATGGAAGCCTAACGCATACTGTTTACGAAGGGCAGCCAATCAGCCGAAAGATAACTTAGATGGGTGGAGCTAAAACAGCTTGCAGTCCAGTGTAAGATAAATAAAGATTATTTTTAGCTGTGAATCATACAAAGCTACTCCAGTAAAGTCCAAGAATAATAAATAACTAGAGCTGGATCATCGCCTTTAATGATCTTGTGATCTTTTCCTCTAGCTCCACCTGCAGGACAAACCTTATATTTATGTCCACCTTCATACTGCAATGAATAATAAAGGCAGCACATTAGCTCTGGAAATCCTTTGTCTTTCCCCACAAGTTGCACATCCTATTTTTCTGGTCCATCATTTATTCTCCCGTCATTATCTCTCACTGAACCCCAGTTATAATGAAGCCTCGTCCTCCCTCTTCCTCCTCTCTGAGACTCTTCGTCATATAAAAACATAAAAGGTTCTTTCCCTGCTGCCAGTAGAAAGAAAATCAGTTTTTTTCCCCCCCCGTCTGGGTCCCTGCTGCTTTGCTCTGCTGCTCCCCACCCCTCCTCCTCCTCCTCCTCTTCATCCTCCTCCTCCCTCCCTCCCTTCCTCTGCTTTTGCTGGCTCTGCTTTCATTCCACCCTCCTGCTCTCCCTCCTCCATCCCTCCCCCATCCCTCCATCTTCCCTCTGGAGAATAGGGGTCATTGCACAAATGATTACTCAGACCCCGGTCGCCATGGCAATGCTGCCGTGTAACGGGCGACAGGCATGCAGCACAGCAAAGACGCCGATTAGTGAGCTGGCGATGGAGAAAGCGAGCGCTGCCTTTGTGTGACTTCGTTTTGCCTACATTTTTTTACCTTTCCAAACAGCCTCTGTTTTTCTGTGCGTCTCCAGCTAACTGGGGTGGAGGGAATGAGGGAGGGGAGCAGTGAAACAGAAAGAAAAGCCTGCAAACATTCTGCTTTCAGCCCTCCAGCTTTGTCTCCTCTTTTTACTCGCCTTCTGTGCCTGAATGAAGGCTGCCGTTGGTTTATTTCATCAGCCGTTATAACGGTTCTGCCGGCATATATCAGTATATTTTTCTTGCAGCTGTTAGTCAGTTTCTTTCTCTACCATGTGTGGTGGGGATGTTTTTGAAAATGAATACTTTATGTTTTTGTGCACCACTACTATACAAATGAGTACCCAGGTACCCAGATATAGCCGGGAGGGTTAATTACTCATCTGTTGTATTAATGAAGCATAAGTCAGCACAGATTGAATAGGCGACCTCTACTGGTCGCGCAAACTTTGAAACCCCAAAAGTTTTTGGTGCAGATACCGGAGACTATAAATAAAATACTATATATATATTCAAGTTATCTTAAAGGCTGTTATCATTCAGGTGTTTCGGAGCCAAGTGAAATCTGATTTGGTTACTACTTTAAGACATGTTAAAACCATAGACTGTACATAAAAGACAGACATAGCAAGCGTGATATTGCGTATTAGTTTTGAAACATTAGTACCAGCATTTTTGCACTGCCATTTGAGGTTTTTGGAGCCAGAAGTGACCATACTTGCATGAGACTGTGGAATACTAATACATCAGCTCAAAGTAGCTAGCTTTGTCAACAATTGATCAGTATTGTTATCCAGTAATCCCGGACTGTAATTCTACCAACAAAGGAAGTGCTACTCCACAAATATCTCTACATAATTATGTTACTGCATCATTGTCTGGATTTAAACACTATCACTGTGGGACAACAGCGCCACCATCAGGCCAGACAGGAAAGTACAGCCTAATGATGGAATTATCAAAGGTAATCAGGTCACTATCACCTTAAAAAACATGTTTTCAGCAGCTTTACATAATTTGCATGATTTGCACCTTATTATCTAATTCTGGCTCTTCAGTCAGAAACAAGCTGTTTCAGCTACTCTCACTTTAAGACAACATTGTTCTTATAGGGTGCCCCTCATAAACAGAAGTGGGTGGAGTTTCTGTGTGTCTGAGATGACCATATTAGGAATACCTAGTCTTTATGACATCACACAGATCTAAGAGTTGGAAAAAACAGTCTGAAACTGTTTTTAAATTAGTGTGAAGCCTGAGCTTTTTACTCACGTGGATTCATCCTATACACCAGACTTTCCCAAAGTGTGGGGCCCACCCCCTAGGGGGGGCGCAGAGCCATTGCAGGGGGGGCGCGGCATGAAAAGGGAAAAAAAAAAAAACAAGGCTTGGACACTGCTAGCACGGGGCCTACACAAACGCAAAGCAGGAGATGAAGCATAGCTGAATATGTTTCCAAACCAACTTCATTCTAAGCCAAAGGCTAGAAAATATGGTGAAGCAGATCTTTCCTTTGGCTTCACCTGCACAAGTGCAGAATTGGTCTTTCCTTCCTCGCTGGGCTCTCCAAATCACAGACAAACAGTATCCCACATTCTTGATTTTTAGTTCACAAACACTTGTTGTAATGACTAACTACTCCTGACATTTTGGAGATGTTGGCTCTTTATACAGTAAAGTTACAGTGAGATACAAATAATATCAGGCTGATCCTGCCACGATTTGTTCCCCTTGTCTAAATCACGGACAAACAGTATCCCACAGCTGTTCATGTTTTTGAACCCATTTTGCACAGAGAGGCATTTATTTTGAAAAATTTCTTGATAGCTATGTTGAATATTATTACACAGGAAAATAATAACTACACCATGCCTCTGCCTTTCTAAATGGAGGGACAGTAACTGCGTGTTTATATGTAAGCGTGTAAAACCTGAAGATAGAGACAAAATACTGTTAATCTAACTATCTGCCATTCTGCAATTCCTCTTATGTAAGCAATAACGTGGCGCACAGCCGACGTGAAAAAAGGTACATTCCTTTAACGTTGCATGACGAACTCTGTATTCCTCGTCCACACATAAACGCAAAAAAAGAGTTTTAAAAAATCTCCGTTTTCGGTGATTCGAAACGCCGTTTACGTGTGGATGAAACAGCTGCGTTTTGTAAAATACCCGTGTAGGTGCGGACGTAGCGTAAAAGAGTTAGTAGTCTATTTTCTTACTACCTGCAGATTACTTGTATTTGCTTAATTGTTTACTAAATGTTTGAGGTGTGAAATAAACTGCAATTGAGCAAATATGGGTGTGTGTGGTTGGAGGATGTGTTAGTGTGTGTGTGTGCGCGCGCATGCGAGGGGGGCGCGAACATTTTTCTGTAAAACAAAGGGGGGCCCAGCGAAAAAAGTTTGGGAACCACTGCATACACCTTTGAAAAGGTTTAGTATTATCATGAAATTGAAACAGGAAATGCATGACAGGAAATGAGGAAAGTCATCGCAGGTCAGCTTTAAAGGACATATCAGGGAGCTGAGTACTTAACTAAAAATAAAGGGGGAGTTTCACAGGATGCTGTATCTATGCATATCAGGGTTAACTATACTTGGCAACACAGTAAATTATCCAATAGCAGAAAAAACTGCCTCACTGCAAGTGTATAGAAGAAGAAAGAAATCATCTGAATGTCTCTATCAAACATGGTCATTATGCATTATAGCCCAATTCAAAGTGAAATGTTATCATACACAGAATTACTGGATTATCTGTGAGAGATAGGGACACCAAGGGTACCAAAAATAGAGCTTTGCCCTTAGTGAATGCCTGCAGGAAACATTTGTGGCTGTGGCTGATACAGGCTGTTTGAAGCTATTCCCCATTCACGATCCAGTGCACTATATTTACCCCGGGCAGTTTTATTTGAGCGCCTGAATTCTGAGTGTGAAATTATGGTGCTAGTGGAAGTGTACAGCACTTTTTCATTCTATTCTGGCATGGGTGCTACTTTTTGCTTACACAAAGACATTTCCTGCATTTTCCAGATGTTTGCAAGGCTTACGAATGGTAGATGTACTCTGTGAGTCCACAGAGTGAGAGAGTGTGTGTGTGTGCATGCAAGACTCAGATTACCACTGAAACTGCCTCAGATAGAAGCCATTCCCATACTGTCAGGACACACACTGTTATGTCTGGACAGCTGTTTTTACCCCCTTCAGATGCAGACAGAGATAGTCTGAAAATATATGTGTGTGGAATTCAGTTTGGACAAATCTGAACAACAGTTACAAGGAGTAACTTTTATTCTTTATTTGTGCTCTTTTTTTTGTTCAAAAATAATGGTATCCTAAGACGTGGATTTAATAATACATACGCCCGTGATTGAGCTGATTTGAAATAATTTCCCGCAGACTACCCTAACATTAAACATATTTTATTGCCAGCGTCAAATATGCAATATAATCTAAAAAATTAGACTTTTGCTGAGTCTACACTCCATGTCCTCCATGCGTTCGTGTGACATGGCTGGTAGTGGTTCCTGGAGGTTACTAACAGGTTTCCACGGTTACCTTCAGTTTTTCGTTTATACCTGCAAATACTCACTAACTCCTAGCCACGTGGTAGTAAAGCTTGATTACAGTTTTTTCTGAATGCTTAAACCCTAACTGTGATTCCTGTAGCACAATCTCTAAAACTATTCAGACTTATAGCAAAACCACTCACTGAGTTTGCAAAACTAAAAGCACAAAAACTGCTTTGCACTCAGTTTGCAATTTTGTAACACACACTTTGCAAAACTGTAGGCACAATTCACTGCACAACACTCAATTACCAAATTTCCAACACACTCCTAGCAAAAGTATACACATGTATGGCTATCATTAACACTAATTTGCCAACTGTCTGGCACACTTTCACATGTGAAAACAGGTTTAGATAATTAGTCCACTTTGCAATCAGCCTAAGCACTATAAACAGGCCACAGGTAAGCTGTCTATGTGGAGTACAATGGAAGGAGCAGTAAGAGTGAGAAGAGTGAGAATCAGAGGAGGGAGAGGACGTGGAGGTGAAGAAGTTGGAGGAAGAGGACGAGGAGGGGAAAGAGGAAGGGTAAGAAGAGTAAGAAACAGAATAACTGATGACACCAGAGCTACAATAGTGGACCATGTTATCAACCATGGGATGACCCTGAGGGAAGCTGGCCAACGTGTTCAGCCTAAACTGAGCCGCTACACTGTGGCAAGCATCATTAGGACATTTCGAAATGAGAATCGGTAAGTACTTTGTAGCACTGCCATACTCTAATGAGAAACACAACAGTACCATACATGCAAAAATACTGAAATTGTTACTTTACAGAATTGCTAGACGTCCAGATGTTGGGGGCAGAGGCAGAATGTTCACTCCAGAGCAAGAGACCCATATAGTGAAAATGGTGATTGCCAATAATGCAATAAGACTGCGTGAAATACAGCAGCGCATAATGGATGATGACACCATCTTTCAAAATATACACAGTGCAAGCATTTCTGCACTAAGTCGTGTACTTGCGCGCCACAGAATAAGAATGAAGCAAATTTACAGAGTTCCTTTCGAGAGAAACACAGAACGTGTAAAGCAACTGCGATATGACTATGTGCAGGTAAGCTAGTGTCATTGGTTCTGAATTTGGAAGTGCATACTGTAGTGCTGTGCATGGGCCTGATGTGTTGCATTTGTTTTGTCTTGTCCAGAGAGTGATGGAACTAGAAGCAGATGCAATGGGACATGAGCTACTTTTTGTAGATGAGGCCGGTTTTAACCTCAGTAAAACCAGGAGACGTGGCAAGAACATTATTGGACACCGTGCCATCATCAATGTCCCAGGACAACGTGGTGGTAACATAACCATGTGTGCAGCTATAAGCCAAAATGGTGTTGTTCACCATCATGCAACCATAGGCCCATACAACACTGCACACATTATTGCATTCCTGGACACCTTGCATGACATGCTCGCTGTTCAGAGACCAGAGCAGACCCGATATGTCATCATATGGGACAATGTTAGTTTCCATAGGGCTGCTTTGGTCCGCAACTGGTTTACAGACCATCCATCCTTCATGGCACTCAACCTCCCTCCATACTCTCCATTCTTGAATCCCATCGAGGAGTTCTTCTCTGCCTGGCGCTGGAAAGTGTACGACCGTCATCTTCATCAACAGGTAGCCCTTTTACAGGCAATGGAGGAGGCATGTGGCGATATTGACCAGGCATCATGTCAGGCCTGGATATGGCATTCAAGGAGATATTTTCCCCGGTGCCTTGGACTGGAGGATATCGCATGCGATGTGGACGAAATTTTGTGGCCGGACCCAGAAAGACGACATGATGTAGGCTGATTGTCTTTTTTCCCCTTTTATTTGTGGAATTCCTATTTTGTGTTCTGACTTTGTCTTGGTTTTGATGAGTGTGAATAAACACCAATACTTGACGTTTGGATCCTTGTATGTTTACATGACACTATGACAAAGGTGTGACCTCAAATTGACATCTGTATACAGAGAAAGCAAAAGCCAGATGTGTTTTGTATTCATACCATCAGTGTGCAGTTGGCGCATTGTGTGCTTAGTAGATGATGGCTTGTGTGTACTGTTTGATACGGAAACACCATTTTTACGAAGGTGTGAAGAGTTAATCTAGCTGTGTTCGCTTTTGCAAGAGAACTCAAATGTTTTGATAATTGGGTGACAGGTTTTTTTATTTGTGTGTAGAGTTTTGCAAAATTAGCCAATAGTTACAAAAAATGTGCTTAAGCAATCAGAAAAAACTGTAACTGCAATACAAATTGGACATGGAGAAGGTTTGCCTTCAAAGTAGAAGTTGTGCCTTAGTGCTGTAACCAACATATTGCAAAGTGTGCAACTTTTACTTTGAAGGAAAACAGTTTTTACAACAGAGTAGTTGGAAAAAGTCTGTCAGTGACTAAGATATTAGCAGTTTTTTTCCCAGCAACTGCCATTAGCTTCCAGGAACAACTTGTAACTGGTTGGAAAATATAATTTTTTTCCTCTTGACCAGTGGTTGGCAATCGATTGTGCACCAGTTTGTATTCCTGTGTCCCTGGACCTTATTCACTTTAACCAATGTTGTAACATCTTCAAAATGGCAGACTAGTCCACTAATCACTTGTGTCACATAACATAGAGCCCATCACAAACTCCAGATAAGGACAAAAGTAATATGGATTTGGATAAGGTTAAGTCTCATACATTTGGATGCTACAGTTTCTGTGTTAAGTTTTGCCTTTTGGTTCTTCCAAGCACAGGAAATTGAAGTAGACATGCAAAATGTTAACCTTAGATTGATCAACATTTAGGGTCAAGTCTTTAACAGCAACCCCTTTGTTACCTGTTTGGAACAACCTAACAAAAGAAATTTTTACTGAAAAATCTTTGGCATGTGACTAAAACCCAGAACCCAGCTGTAACACTAAGTGGCTCGGTAGTGACCTAGTGGATGTCAAACTGGACAGATTGCATTATACCTAAGAGCTGTTGGATAAGGATAAGACAAATATCTGAAAGGCAGCCAGGAGCTGAAAAAGGTTTACCTGTGGAAATCTTTCAAATTACCATTCAGAGTGATCCATCCAAGAAGTTTAAATTCATGTTAAAAAGAAAAAAATGTTCAGCTTCGGGGACGGAAGCAATTTCATGGCTACCTTGGTCCTGGATGACATTAGTTGTGACTGAAGTTGTTGCTGTTGCATCATCAGAGAGTTGTGGGCAATGAGCCGGGCCGGGCTGGGCCGGGGTAAATGTTCCATTATGATTCAATTACCCCGCGTGGCCAATGGTGAGTTAGCCACAGTATGTGAGCTGTGAGTCTTGCCAGTCAGGTGTGGAGGTCACCAGACAAGTAGGAGGACGTTTTGTCCATCAGCTCTGCATCTCCAAGGACATTCAGGCTCTTACACAGAACAAGACCTTGAAGAAAGGAGACGGGAGGGGGGTTGAAGTACTCAGTATCTGTGACTACCATATAAATACCAGACATCAACCCTATTTATTTTTTATAAGAGGGCACTTAAAAGTCAAGTTTATTTATCCAGACCTCCAGCTTGTAGTGCAGACTCTTGGTTATTGCTCTTTCTGACATTATATACATTTGAGATAACAGTAAAACTGTTACAGCCGGGGCCGCTTCAGACGGGTGACAGGACTCAAATGCAGGACGCCGAACAGCATGTAAGTAGTTTTTAAAGATGATATTTAATTACTCAAAAATATTTATAAACAGGAAAGTGAGTTTGACAAGTACGACGTGCCACAACTGAATCTAAGTAACAGTCTGGTCCTGGTCAGAGGGAACAGCAATTCTGGGGATTGGGCTGGAGAGCGAATCACATTAGGTCCAGGAAAAAGGTCAGGGTCACTGTAACAGAGTGCAGACGTTCAGATACGAATAAGGAGACATATGAATATGTTGTTCGTTCAGAATCCTCCTTCGTACTGCGTACTTGCCACGGGTGGTCGGAGATGACGTGGAGGGGTGAGTGGTCCGGGTGTGTAGTCCGAAAACTCCTGGCGTGGAGGCAGAGAGGCAGGTAGGTGATTCGGGTAAACAGCCTGTGGGACTGCCAGATGGTCCAATATCCAGGTAGGAGCTCTTCGGCGGAGACTGGCAGTTAGGTGTGGTGGTGTTAGCAGAGAATCTGGCGAAGAGAGATTGAGTACGCTGGCCTTATGAGTCCCCGGCTAAATTACCCGCAGGTGTGAGCGATCAGCAAAACACTGAGGCCCCTCCCCGGGGTGGAGATGCCGGCTCGGAGGGAGACACACTGGCACACACCCGGACCATGACAAAAAGGGTCTGTTTAGTAGCTCTTTTGGAGTTTCTGATACAGTCAAATGACTGTAATCATAACATAGGCTTCCCAGTAGACTGTACATGTACGTGTGATATGACTGAAACAGTAACTGCCAAACTGTGATCTGACCATTTTCTAAGCTCTGTTTCAAGGTCAGTGAATTCATATCCACTGTATTTCATCTAGGAACAGGATATTGTAAAATGTGCAGAACTTTCCACACCATATGTTTTTATTTTTGCTTTTTCCTGCTGTTAAAATGAATCTTTTTAGGTTTTCCCAATTTGTTCTTTTATTAGAAATGCCAGTCGCATGAGTTACAGATGTGAGAATTAGGTGGACCACTACACTGCTAAGTTTTTATCTAGTGACACCATCAGAACCATCTAATAATGCTGATTTCATCAGTGGTTAGATTAGCATGCTAATGGAGCCAGGTTGGGTTGCTCTGGCGGTAACGGTGAGAGGAAGCTGATAATGACTGGTCATTTACTGTTTCTTTGGCAGAACATGCACGTATGCTGCTGTAATGCTTTGAGCTATCGTAATAGGTCATTAATGCAGTTATTGATTGTATAATATCAGGCGAACAGTGTGTGCCTGTCAGCTGATTCGAGGTAAACGTAAGGGCACAGTTCACTTACTAGTACTGAAAATGGTTTTGTTGGATGTAAGTATTTGGGTAATCCTTGGTAATATTAGTTAATACATCCCCTGCAGCAACCACAAATGTTCTTCTTTTGAATTTTCAGAATTTATTAGGATGAAATTGATATATTGCCCATGAAGCACCAAACATCCATGGATGTTGTTTTCTACACTAAATCAAGATGCATTCATGGCCTTTTAAAAAGATGTACTTTCAAGTTATTACGTTATTAAGGCAATTACAAAGATGTGAATTCAACCTAATTACATTCACCGATCACATTCAGCCACTGAGCAATTTTCTGATGATTAGAGGTCTAACAGCTGTCCAAATGGCACAAATAAATGGTTCAAATTTGGTTCAAAAGGGAAGGTTTTGCTTAGATCACATTGTGTTGGTGATCCAAACACTGGTTAATTTAGTTGTGATCAAATGGCCACCTAATGTTCTGTGGGGTTATTTTTCATTATGAGCTTCTTCCCAGCAGTAAAGACTGTCTTCTCAATTCAATTCAATTCAGTTCAATTCAATTCAATTCACTTTTATTTATATAGTTTTAAATAACAACAGCATTTGCCTGAAGGTATTATATTGTAAGGTAAAGACCCTACAATAATATAAAGAAAACCCCAACTATCATGCAAGCTCCTTTTACCAAGCTCTTATCACCAGTGGGAAGGAAAAACTCCCTTTTAACAGGAAGAAACCTACAGCAGTACCAGGCTCAGGGAGGGGCGGCCCTCTACTGCAACCTCATGAGGGCGAGGGGAGCAAGATGGGACAGTGTCTGGTCTTGGTTGGAAAACTGTTTGAAGATATAATGTGCCTTTCCTGAATGTCACCTAGAAGTGATTTCTTTGCTTTCTTGGGTTTCCTAGCAAGGAGAAACTTTTGTTCTATAATTATTTCTTTCTTCTCAGAATAAAAACAGTTTCACAGTAAAACAAATGAGGCATCTTCTGAAGTCTCGGACGTCATATTGGTGGTAAACATATCCCTACCATAACCCCGAAAAAAGAAAGGTGACTTCTTTTTTTTGTGTGTGTGTGACAATTAGGATGACTATTTCTTTCGTTCTCTGATTTAGACTTACAAGAACAGTTCATTAAAAACAAAAATTACATATTCTCATTAGCCATGATCCTCATCTGGACAGTGTTTTCAGTGGGAGAAACGTTTCGTAGCTCATCCATGTGACTTGTTCAGTCTCAGCTGACTGCAGGTTTCCCCAACCTTTAAAATGTACACTTGCATAATGGCTGATAGCACCACTGACTAACAATGGGTCGTGCGGTCTGTTTCATGATCATTGATATGCACATTTTCATGACCTTTGATCAACAAGCACTGATCAACGACCATTGATCAGTGCCCATGAGTACCATTCACAGAGAGTTGGGGAATGGCTGCAATCACAGCATTGTAAGATAGTGAAAGATGTACCCTTAGGTCCCCTCCTCGATTCAGAGATGGTCTTTCCCTTTTCACATAAATGGCCTCCTTGACTCTGCGCTCAAGCCAGCGTTCCTCCCTGTCCAGGATGTGTACATCCTCATCATTGAAAGAGTGTCCACTGGCCTGTAGGTGTGAATAGACTGCAGAGTCCTGGCCTGACGAGGTGGCTCTTCTGTGTTGTGCCATCCGCTTAGCCAGAGGTTGTTTGGTTTCTCCGAGGTTCATGGCAATCCTCCTGGAACTTAGCAGTGTACACTACATTACTCTGATTGTACCAGGGTGGACCAGCCTTCGGGTGGACCAATTTTTGGCGCAGCGTGTTTTGGGTCTGAAAGCTACAGAGATGCAGTGTTTAGAGAAAATGAGTCTCAGCTGTTCTGTTACTGCTGACACATAAGGTATCACTACGGGTTTTTGCTTAGGCAGCAGTTGTCCTTCTCTCCTGGATCACCAGGAGCGTTCTTTAGGTGCCTTTCCAGCTTTGACAAATGTCCAACTGGGATAACCATATTTACGCAGGGCCTTCTTATCCTTCTGTATCTGTGTATGTGGATCTGTGTAGTTACCAAAAGAGTTGGAAATCAGATTTTTTTGGTTTGGAAGGATCTGGGTTTGAAGCTGCTGATCATGAGGAGTTTGCTTAAATATCATGAAGCGTATCTTTTTGATGATGCAAGAAGACTTTTTCTCAACATGTCTTCGGATGTGTTCAGTTTTTTTTTTTCTGTAGGACTCAAATGCAGGTGAACAATTGTTATTAGAAACTGATCATTGGCAGTTTGAGAAGGATTACATGTGTTTGACCATTCTGTCAAATAAATTTGACCTTTTAATAACATGCACCTGGCTACCTTTGACCTATTAAGGGTTATGATTAGATACACACATACCCAATTGCATATAATTTTCAACTATTTTGCATATGCAGATAAAAACCTAAAACCTGTAAAACCCAAATAACTGAAGCCTTGGTGACCATGTGGCTAACCTAACCTACCTCTTAACATACCACTAAGTGGTTAACTGATGACCAGGTATCTGTTAACCTCCTAGGATTAACCTTAGATTGATCATAGGCAACATAGGCTTCAGTTTAATTAATACCATCCCCTGTGATTAGTGCCTAAATTATTGTATGATACCTAGATTGAAAGAATAAAAATGTAATAGTTTCTGAAAATCTGTCTATTTAGCGTACATCTAAACAATCCCCAGTCCTAATCCTACCTCTATAGACAGGTTTCCTGTAACCTAGTGGATGATAAGATGGCAATCTGTCCCTCACAAGTCCCCAGAGATTATTCGAAGTGTGACACTAAATTGATGAAGTATCTTTTTAAGTGCGTAATTAAAGTGATCCAGAAACAGGCTTTCTTCTCTTACTGAAATCAGGGGTGAGGGAGATAGGAAAATTGAACTAATGAGTGGGAAAGATGGAGGAGGAGTGAGGAGACAATACTCAGTGTTCCTGCAAGAATCCAAATGCACTGCACGTTTTTTTCCACATTTGCTGTTCAGTGCAGCTTGGTGTATTTTGTCTGTGTGTGGTTCTGTCAGCTTTGTCCCTCAAAGAGCTCTTTCTCCCCCCACACTTTTCTTTTCCTAGAGAGGGAGAAAGAAAGACACAGAGAGAGAGAAAGAGATGGAGAGGGAGGAGGAGGGAGGCTGGAGCCAGCAGTCTGGAACAAGCATGACAGAATTTGAATTATAGAAGCAGCACAGCAAAGAGGAGAGGGAGCAGGGGAGGGAGGGATTGGGGTGGTGGTGGTGGTGGTGGTGTTTCCAATGTGTGTCTGTTTCTGTGTGGCAGGGAAAGAGAGAGAAAGACAGAGAATCGTTTCAGCGGCAGAAGCTGTTATTTTCAAGGCATTGTTGAGAAGCCGGTTCATAGCAAATTTATTATTTAGATTGGGTTTCTTCTTCTTCACTCTGCCATAATACGGAGTAAAACATGAAACCTAAATGTTTTAGTAAAATAAACTTTACAAGAATACTGAAAAAAAAACTCTTAATATTGCCCATGTAAACCTCAAACATGCCAACATCTGACAAAATGCTGAACTGCCATTGTTAGATAAGACCAGCGATCACACAGTGCAGATGTTGAATGCAATGACAAGCTCAAGGATAAAGGTGATCTAAGAGAGACAGTCCACTTCCTTTTTATACTATTATATTTAAAATATCTGCAATTTGGCTGGGTGTACTGCAGGGGGCGCTTGTGAGATCAGTCCTCAGTGAGTAAACTGTTAAAAATCATTATCAAACACAAGGACACACATAAAAAAAAGTGTCCTTGTGTTTTGGTTTTAATTTCACAAATCCGCAACTTTATTAATGTCTCCAAACTGAAGTTAAAAAAACAAAAAACTAACAGGTTCTTCTTACAGGGAACTGGATTTTGTTGATAAAGTCTTTGCTTTCAGATATTTCGTGCTTATTGGTTATTAAAGGAGACACTCAGGCGATGTCATTTTCTATTTGTTAACTAGATGCTTCTAATGTAATTAAATCCCAACAGACACTTCCATGTCATTATAAAGGGGCATCTACAGAAGAAGAAATTCACACGTCCCTTTCTAGCTAATGGTCACTTGCTAGCACACAATCTTTGCTCTGGTTGCCCAGGTAACCAGTAATGTTCAGTGGTTTCCATACACTCATCATGGCAATGAATGCTATGGTATTTTGGGGCTTTTGCTGATTTGTTTGAATTTTTTCTTTTTCCAGGATGGAATGACTGTAAAGCAGCGGTCCCCAACCTTTTTTGCGCCACGGACCGGTATATGCCCGACAATATTTTCACGGACCGGCCTTTAAGGTGTCGCGGATAAATACAAGAAAATAAAACTAGTACAGGTACCGAAAAAAGGAAGATTTATTCATAACACACGTGAAAAGACCCAGGAAAACAGAGTTAACGATCAAAACGATAACAAAATAACACTGAAAACCGATAAAAACCCTGAAAACCATACATTTCACACCTGAGCCTCAACTCTCGCGGCCCGGTACCGGTCAAAGGCCCGGGGGTTGGGGACCGCTGCTGTAAAGCATAAATCTTTCATGACTTTAAAAAAAAACATGAACTGGTTGCACAAGTTTGACTTTATTTGGGATTTCTTTAATTCACACAGGCTCAAATATATGCATACCTGCAGTGATTTTTGCTTAAATGTCCCTGAGCAAGTTGCACCTCGACCAGATGATTTGGTAGTCATCAACAGACTTATGGCATGGCTATATATTTCACCAATCCTCCTGTCAGAATTGGTAGAGTTAATTTAAATTAGTTATATTAGTTAGTGGATCCGGCTTTTAAGCATAGTCCACAAATTTTCTCTCTTTTTTTTTTCTGCCTGTCCCATTTGGTTCTTTAGCTGTCCGAATTGTTGTCTGAAGACCAACAAGGATACCCAATGGATTTACTTTGCCAAATGGATCATCACGGCCTTGCCGTATTGGTCCATTTGATCGACCTTTGTTGTTATTATTTATTTATTTATTTTTTTAGTTGTTACAGACGGGACAGACATGACTGAGGGATAGGAAAGGGAGAAAGAAAGATGAAGGAAAAGAAAAACAGAAGGGAAGAGGGACAGTGAGAAAGGGCACTTAAAAAGAGAAAGAAGAGAAAAAAATTTCCTGGATCACCTGTTGAGAGAAGAAGAATAGAAAACAAGCAAAAAAACCAGAGCAACATACTAAACACAACACCATCACGTTAATCTAGCTAAGTGTAAACAGCAGTAAATACGAAATGTTGAATGTTGTTGTGTAGCAAGCAGGACCGACAGCGCACAATGTGCTTGGAAATAGCAGCCAATAAAGGTATAGTTTACGTCTATGAACAGTGAACACCTGTGTGCACACCTGTGTGGATCAGCACGCTTGTATTCAAAAGGTTTCCCCATGTAATGATCTGCTAGAGGATGTAGAGAGCCATAGCCCTGTCCCCCAGGGCATGAAACAGGCATGGAGGAGATACAGGCCCCAGACATCCAGAGGCCCCAGAGTGCGAGAGCCCAAGGAGGACCACCGAAGGGGCATCCGTGCCTCCCTCCTGGGAAGAGCTGAGGAGAGCCCCAGATGAGGGGTCACCCAGTAGCCAAGGAGCAGAAGCCAGAGGGGGCTGCAGTGGCGTGCCCGTCGGCTCTGCCGGCAGCCAGCTGTGCCAGAGTGAACCCAGCCGCAGGCCCAGAGGCCGGAGGCCCGAGGGCCCTCTTTGCCCCGGAAGAGGCCTGACCAGTGTTGGGAAGGTTACTTTTAAAATGTATTCCATTACAGATTACAGAATACATGCCCCAAAATGTATTCTGTAACGTATTCCGTTACGTTACTCAATGACAGTAACGTATTCTGAATACTTTGGATTACTTAATATATTATCATGCTTTTTACAACAACGTGAATGTACTATTGCTGTGTGATTTATTACTGTTACTGAAGGTCCGCGACTCCGAACTGTAGTAAAGGGACCTCTGACTACGGTGTACAGTCGAGTCTTAATAGCTTACTTACAACTGGGCTCGTCAGGCACTCTTCTTGGCTGCAGTGGTTATTATTATATTTACATGCTTCCAGCTCCCGTTTTTCCTCGATGACAACTCGTACCTTTCCACTCCCCTTTTTCTACCTCCTCGTGCTCACAGACACATAACGTGTATGGCAGTCCATTCTCCCTGCAACACGGACTACACTGCCCATGATGCTACATTCTTTAGAGCTATGCTTGTAGCATTCTGCCTGTTAGCTTAGCACAACAACAACAACAACAACAACGACAAGGCGCTCTCTCACCCAGGAAACACACAGTCGCAGAGAGAGAGAGAGAGAGAGAGAGAGAGAGAGCGTCGCCCTGTAACCATGGCAACCATAACGCTGCCGCCTGGAACAACAGCACGTAGCTGTCAAACAAAACCCAAACAGTCCTGACCCGCGACAAAATGAAACAGGAAAGTACCGCAGTGTAATCCATTTATTTCAACAAAGTAACTGTATTCTGAATACCACCTTTTTAAACGGTAACTGTAACGGAATACAGTTACTCATATTTTGTATTTTAAATACGTAACGGCGGTACATGTATTCCGTTACTCCCCAACACTGGGCCTGACCAAGCAACAGGCACCAGGCCCCACCAAGTAGTCACCGGGAATGAGCTGGTACATCCCTGAGCGCCCAGCCCCGGACACCAAGAACCACCAACGCACCAACCCCTGAGGGCATCAGTTACTGGCAGGGAGTGTGGTGAGTACCCAGGGAGGTGGTGAAGGGAGATAGGCCTTTGGAGGGCCTGGGAGTTCCCAGAGAGGTGGAGTGTAAGACCCGACCTGACATACAGGGAGTGCAGAATTATTAGGCAAATGAGTATTTTGTCCACATCATCCTCGTCATGCATGTTTTACTCCAAGCTGTATAGGATCGAAAGCCTACTACCAATTAAGCATATTAGGTGATGTGCATCTCTGTAATAAGAAGGGGTGTGGTCTAATGACATCAACACCCTATATCAGGTGCGCATAATTATTAGGCAACGTCCTTTCCTTTGGCAAAATGGGTCAAAAGAAGGACTTGACAGGCTCAGAAATAGTGAGATATCTTGCAGAGGGATGCAGCAGTCTCAAAATTGCAAAGCTTCTGAAGCGTGATCATCGAACAATCAAGCGTTTAATTCAAAATAGTCAACAGGGTCGCAACAAGCGTGTGGAAAAACCAAGGCGCAAAATAACTGCCCATGAACTGAGAAAAGTCAAGCGTGCAGCTGCCAAGATGCCACTTGCCACCAGTTTGGCCATATTTCAGAGCTGCAACATCACTGGAGTGCCCAAAAGCACAAGGTGTGCAATACTCAGAGACATGGCCAAGGTAAGAAAGGCTGAAAGACGACCACCACTGAACAAGACACACAAGCTGAAACGTCAAGACTGGGCCAAGAAATATCTCAAGACTGGTTTTTCTAAGGTTTTATGGACTGATGAAATGAGAGTGAGTCTTGATGGGCCAGATGGATGGGCCCGTGGCTGGATTGGTAAAGGGCAGAGAGCTCCAGTCCGACTCAGACGCCAGCAAGGTGGAGGTGGAGTACTGGTTTGGGCTGGTATCATCAAAGATGAGCTTGTGGGGCCTTTTCGGGTTGAGGATGGAGTCAAGCTCAACTCCCAGTCCTACTGCCAGTTTCTGGAAGACACCTTCTTCAAGCAGTGGTACAGGAAGAAGTCTGCATCCTTCAAGAAAAACATGATTTTCATGCAGGACAATGCTCCATCACACGCGTCCAAGTACTCCACAGCGTGGCTGGCAAGAAAGGGTATAAAAGAAGAAAAACTAATGACATGGCCACCTTGTTCACCTGATCTGAACCCCATTGAGAACCTGTGGTCCATCATCAAATGTGAGATTTACAAGGAGGGAAAACAGTACACCTCTCTGAACAGTGTCTGGGAGGCTGTGGTTGCTGCTGCACGCAATGTTGATGGTGGACAGATGAAAACACTGACAGAATCCATGGATGGCAGGCTTTTGAGTGTCCTTGCAAAGAAAGGTGGCTATATTGGTCGCTGATTTGTTTTTGTTTTGTTTTTGAATGTCAGAAATGTATATTTGTGAATGTGGAGATGTTATATTGGTTTCACTGGTAAAAATAAATAATTGAAATGGGTATATATTTGTTTTTTGTTAAGTTGCCTAATAATTATGCACAGTAATAGTCACCTGCACACACAGATATCCCCCTAAAATAGCTAAAACTAAAAACAAACTAAAAACTACTTCCAAAAACATTCAGCTTTGATATTAATGAGTTTTTTGGGTTCATTGAGAACATGGTTGTTGTTCAATAATAACATTATTCCTCAGCAATACAACTTGCCTAATAATTCTGCACTCCCTGTATAGACACAGACAAACAGGCACACATAGACACAAACATGCATTCCCACCCTCATGCACACATATACAAATACTCAGCACTCACCTAACGTAGGGATAGACATACATGGACACTGTACACACAATCACTCTCCCCAAACAAACTCTATACCCCGGGTCCAGGTACCCTCACCCCTGGAGGGGGAAATGGCACCTAGACCCAGGAGATGTTACCCTTTCCCCCGGGGTGGAGGCAAGCAGACCGCCCCAGGCGGCAGGGAGGCCTCGCATCCCAGATCCCAATCGGACGGCCAACACCTCCCAGCCCCCCCGCCCCGAAGGCCAGCAGAGAACAGGGGTGTGTGAAGACCCCAAACCTCCCTCCTCTCGCTCTTCAACCTATTTTCAATAGGGTTGAGGTTGAAAATTTGTGAAGGCCATTCCAATGCCTGCTTTATCTATTCCAAAACCAAATAACTCAATCGTTGTCCTCTCTGACCATCAAACGTTTCTCCAGAGGGCATTCAGCTCGTACATGTGAATAGCTGCAAATATCAGTAAAGCTTGAACGTGTCATTTTTAGAGCTTCTTTCTTGATCAGCACCCTCTTAGTCCATGTTGATCTGAAAAACTGTAGACGGTGACGCTTGTGATTCAGCAGTTTACAGTTTGGTTTGGTGGTTCCTAAAAAAATTATAACTAACTCTCACTTGAGGTTGACTGTTTGGGCCTTCTTCCAGCCCTCGGCAAAGGGGTGACACATCGGGATAACTTTTACTTAAGTATAGTTGTTTGATCTGATGATCTGGGAATCTGTAGTTCTTTAGAAATGACTCCAAGAGACCTTCAAAAATTGTGTAAATCTAGAGGTCTAGTTTGGACATCTCTTACAAAGCAGAAAATGTTGTCGATATTGCATTTTAAAAAAAATAATAATAAATGCGTCTTCGATTTTTTAAAAGGGTATTTGGTGGGCAAAAGTATTTGAGGGATAAACTCCATGTTTACAGACACGATAAAGATAACGTTTTGAATATAAACATGTTCAGGCTATTTATTTATCTGTCTTTTGTCTGTCTGTAAATGCTTTCTTATATGTTCCATGGTAAACATGCTGTTTTGGACTTACAGTCTTTAAGCTAATTGGCGTCATCATTATAAAAATGGTGTGATTTGCAACGATAACGTTACATTTTCAACATCAGTATAATTTTCAGTTTGGCAAGTCAGACAATGGTTATTTCAAAAAATGTTTACTGGGTATCAACAGAGTGTGTCTAACACAGCTAGTGCTGGAGCTCCAGCTTCCTTCAGAGATTAGGTTCAGCAGATCCACTCAGTAGGTACTGAAAATAAAGTGTTGCAGTGTGTGGAGAGTTATTTCAGGCACCCCTGGTCCCAGAAGTAAAAGGACAATTTACCAGCTGGAGGTCTTGATGTTGATCTGAGGTCAACTTGAAACTCTTCTTGTGCAATCGTAAGTCCAAACTGTATAAAAGATTTTCTTTTTTAAATAAAGCCAAGGTTTTATAATATTTATAATAACCAAGTGATTCTGCCTCTTACTGGTTTCCTCCTCCACAGAGCTCAGCAGAGCTCACTGGTACTGCAGTATTTAGTACTCTCTTTTTTTTTTCTCTCACAAAATGTAGGAGGAAACATGATATCTCAGAGACAAAGTGCAAATAATTAAAACTCCTTATTAAATTATGGTTTAACCTCTGGGGACTGTTGCCTGTGTCTTGGTAGACAGAGGACATACTTGTCTCCACAGAGACCATTTGTGCGCATCAAAACAAAGCCGGCTCAAATGTAACAAGTGAAAATGAAAACTACAAAGGTCCTTCAAAAAGAAAATAGATGGATTTGGGCAGGTGCAACCTCGGTGTTTGACTCTTCTCTCTTCACCAGTATTATGAATATTTTTTAAAAGGAAGGGTATGTTTAAACCGGTTTGCTGTGCTGTTAATTATATTAACTTAGGTTGTCTTAGGTAGATGTTGCTTAGGACTCATTAGCAGGTATCTGCACATGTCTGATGCACCCATTCTGTGGATATAGTTTACTAACCAAGCATTCACAGGTAACTCTGCACTTCACCCGCTCATTGTAATATGGTCATTTGTGACTCTTAAAAGTTAACATGGAATATTTCTAACATTTTGAGTTATTTTCCAGTGTTAGAAAACCAGCACTGCTCAGTGTTAGACTTTGTTAATCTTCAAAACTGACTAGGTTACTTTTAAACATATAACACTGTCAAAAGTGTTAATTTAACACTCAACAGTGTTGTATTTAACACTCAGAGGTCTGGACCCATATAGACACTCTCTAGTGTTAATTTAACACTGGAGATTTTGCTGTGTAGGTTGTATATATTTTTTAAAATGTTCAATATATGATGTTTGCCTCTAAAAAATTAAAGTGCAGGTCTAAATTCTAATGTTGAGTTTTCAAAATGTGAAGTACAAAAACAACAGTTGCTACTTTGATGTTTTATATAGACTTAATTTAACATGGGGGTCTCTGGGGGAGGGACGCATTTTTGGAGCCACCCTCAAGTGGACATTAGAGGATGTGCAGTTTTGGTACGTCAGCGATGTCTCCTTCTTTTGCCTCTTTGCACAGGAAAATGTGCAGTTTCAGGATGCAGGTCATAAAAAAGGCTTTGAATGTTGATTAGCTTTACTTCGTAAGACACCAGCTTCGCTACAGACACATCTGTACCACCCCTGTATGTTTTATCATCTTTGCCCTGACAGAGACGGATGAGGAGTGAAGCAGCGAAGTAAACAACTGAACTCTCTCCCTCCCCGTCTTCCCACTTGGCTGTTTGACTCTCTCTCAGTCTCACACTATCTATTCACAGTCAATCCCGTCAGTGCAGCAAGACAGAGCCTGCAGTTGTTTCGCCGTGGTTATTTGCTGGTATATAATCAGCAGCAGTAACACCCTTTACCCTAAGACACACAGACACACACACACACACACACACACCCGTCAGACTGCTGTGATTCCACCATCTCCCCAATTCCAAAGCTATTTCCTCACAGAAGACTTTCACACAGGCAGAGAGACAGGGAGGGAAGGTGCTGTAGGTGTGCGTGTTATGCCGGAGGAAAATTCCAGAGAAAGGAGACAAAAAGGGAAAGAGAGAGGGACAGATATCATTGTAATGACTGCATGCAAGTCGATACTCTTGCATACTGAATATTCCCCCAGAGGGCTTTTTCCATTACCCCAGAATGGGGGGGTGTCATTTAGCTGATCCAACACAGCTTTTCCTCACTTTCTTTCTTTCTTTCTCTATTTCTTTTTTAGCTCTCCCTCCCTTCCTCTCTCTCTTTTCTCTGCTATTTTTTTCACAGACACATTGTGCAAATGTAACCTTTAGCAAGCCCCCAACCCTCCTACCCATCCACCCTAACCCACACCCCACCGCACCACACTGCTCCCCATCCCCAGGAAGTTGGCTAGCCACTTTGCTGCCAAGAAATATGAAAAACTGGCAGGCTGCCCGTTTCATCTGCAAACACACAGCAAAAAAAAAGAGAGAAGAGGGAGGGGGAGGATGGAAGCAGCAGGAGATGGAGGGGAGAGAGAGTGGGAGGAGGGAGGGAGTGGAGGTGACACAGAGGAGAAGGAAATGCTGCCGCCGCCGCTGCTGTGCTTTGCCACGAAGAAGAAAAAAGGCTGAAAAGCAGAGCGAGCAGAGAGAGAGCAGGCAGCAGAGAAATAAGGATGAATTTTACATGCATGACAAGGGGCGGCATTACTGAGTGAAGATAAATCATATGTGGACGTTTTCTCAGTGAGCTGGGTTCACACATGAACATGCACACACACGAATCCTGCTTTGCATGCCACGTGTGTGCAGAGCGAGACTCGTGTGGTAGGGGAAAGTAAATGAACCCTTTGGAGCCATATTTAGGCTGGTTCCTCAACTTTATGGGTGCATTGCACTGACACAGATACAAGATAAAGCTATTTATCAACAGAGTAATAAAATACTAGATTTTTATCCATCATAGCTGCAGTGCAGACTTCTGATGACAAAAAAGTAAACTTGTCTTTTTAACATGGGATTCTAAAGGGACCAACTCACTTTTGGAGCCAGCCTTCAACTTCACAGCAGAAATAAACATATTTGCAGTCAGATCTGTAGATTGTTCGTATTTCCACCTCCATGTATTTGCACCCTGTGTTGTTTGAAAGGGGTCTGCCTCTTTACTTCCTGTTTTGTTTTGAAGCTTACTGTCTGATTGAATTCACTTCTTCCTTATTAACCTTCTTGTCCTGATGTTCCTCTTCTCTCCAGTGTATACCGCCACCTCTCTAGACTCTCTTTTATCCACTCCCTACAGACCACAGTATCATCTGCAAACATCATGGTCCACAGAGACTCCTGCCTGAGCTAATCTGTCAGCCGCTCGATCACTACTAGAAAACAAGGAGGTCAGAGAAGATCCCACTTGTAATTAGGGATGGGTATTGATAAGATTTTAACGATTCCGATTCCATTTTCGATTCTGTTTAACGATTCGATTCCTTATCGATTCTCTTATCGATTCTCTTATCGATTCTTTTTTTTTAAAAGGAGAACACTAAAGTCGATTAGCTTAGAACTGTGTTTTATATCTTCTCTTTGAACAAGATAGAAATTTAGGAGTAACATGGCCTTACAAACCCAACAGTGAGATCTTAAGAGATTCACAGCCTACGGCTCTTCAATGAGGTGTCACAGGGTCCCCAGGAAAAAAAATGTATATGTAAAATAATAAAATAAATATTCTCCTGTAGCAATAACAAAGTTTAACATAAATTATTCTGTAGCAATTACACAAGAATATCCAGTAATGTCCCTGCCTACAATTAAACACATTCACTTACCAAAGTGAAATCGGGGGCATCTGCTGTGGCAAATGGGTGCAAGCCTTTGACCACAAACTTAGTCACTGCTCGGTGACATTCGTCTATCCTGGCCTGAAAGGAGACGCTACCGGTAGACTGCAGCGAGAACTGCCAGCATCTGAGCCAGCCAGACTCTGTCTCTCTCATCATGGTTATCTAAATGCAACACACAGTAATAGCAGGTTTTGTAATAAGGTAAATCGCGCTAACATAATATGCAATGCTAATTGATTAGTTACCTGCAGTATTAACGGGAGAGGACGTGGAAACGCTACCGCTGCTGCTGGGTTGAGCTTCGCTAGTCCGGAGCGGATCAAAAACACGACATTCGTTGAAAGCAATCGCGTGTTTTTTGAGCAAATGCTTTTGCATATTCGTAGTGTTTCCTCCCTTTGATGAAATCTCTACTTTGCAAGTATTGCACGTTGCCCTGTTGTCATCCTTTCTCATAAAGTGTAACCAAACTTTTGAGCGTTTGTGCCGCTCAGGCGCCGTGTTTCCTACTGGGTAAAAGACGCTACTCAACGTGATGACGTCATTCGGGGCGACTGGAATCTTATCGGGAATCGTTTTTAAAAGTGGCAAACGATTCCAAGGAATTGAAACAGTGGGAACCGGTTCTCAACAAGAACCGGTTTTCGATACCCATCCCTACTTGTAATACTACCCTACCTTGAACCCATCTGTGACTCGTACCACACACTTCACCACTATCTTACTATCTTCATACAAGTCCTACACCAGCAGGAAAAGCCTCCCAAACTTTTCCACCATTCCTGACTTTCTCATGTAGTGCCATCTAGTGTGTCTTTAATCATGTAGTAAAGCATTATGTTCTGCATACCAATGTTGAGGCACAGTGGAGGTACCATGATGACTTGGGGTTGCTTACCTGTCTTAGCCTGAACAGCTTGTCAGCGTGGAGAAGGAATGAAGGAGTGTTTAACAGGGTAATGTAAGGATGGCCATGTGAATGTGCTGTTTCTGTTTATATTCTGATTCCGAATACAATTATCTACTAATCAGAAGGTTGGTGGCATCCTTGGAAAATATACCGACCCCAAGTTGTTCCCAGTGTATTCACTGTAGTGTGAATGTTAGATGGCGTCACTTATATGTAGAAAAAGTGCTTTTGTGAATGGATGAATGAGACATGGATAAAGCACTTTGCATGCTCAAGTATAGTAGAAAAGTCCATGTTTGCTGTACCCCAAATCAAGTCCACCTTATGACTTTTAAACCATAGTTGGCCCATTTCCAAAACTGCCCAAATATGCCTGCTAGTTTGGACTTGAGATCAAAACAATAACAAAACACATGGTTTAAACAAGCAGTCTTCACTAGCCATCCAAGTGAAGATTTATGTAAGGAAACTAAGAAAGAATAATCTTCACGACCAAGGTAATTTAATTATACTTTCGTCATATTTTCATCTCAGTTACTATTACATTGAATACATTTGTATATTTCTTCTGTTTTAAATACTGTGAAAACACCTTGGATAATAAACATAAGTTAACAGAATGTTAAAAGTTTTTTCTATACTGTTAATTTTTTGAAAATCGGCAGCTCCAATTTGCTCACCTCATGTGGAACATGGAGCTAAAACCTCCTTCTACTGCAAACCAAAACTCAAAATCGAAAATATAGCAAAGTGTTTACTGACATAGAGGAAATAAATGTATGATGACTGAAAACAAGAATTATGGCTGTCACAGATGAGAAAACACAAAGTCCTGAAGTTGCTGTGGGGAAAAGTGTTTTGTAACCACTCTGACAGTCTGACAGGTGTGGAGCTTATGGATTTTGTAAGGCGTCACTGATGAGGACACTCTGCTTTTTGGATTAATATTATTTAAGCAAAACTTTGCCTGCAAAATAAACTATTTCCTATCCTGAAAAAGTAAACCTGAGGTCAGCTTTAGCCTGCTATATTAGGGTCCACTTGTAAAATTGATAAGATGTAAGAGTAGGTGTAGCCCACAGGTTAGAAAAACTTACCCTAGAAGGCCAAAGGATTGCCAGTTTTACACCACATACTGCAATTACCATTTTATACATACCAACAGCCATTTTTTAGCCATAGTCATTTTTAGCCATTGTGATGTCTTCCTGTGTCTGAGGACTCTTCATTTTAAAGCCTTACTTTAGCATTTTGGCACTATCAATCTGCTAGAAATCATCATGACTCAAGACTAGAGTGAAAAGCTTCCCAAACATTCGGTCCTTCAACTAAAAGTCCTCAACTAAAGTTCTCAATCATCTATCCATTTTCATCAACTCCTCTTCCCAAACACCTTCTCTAGTTCTTTCAGTTCCCAAGTCAGCTTAGAGACATCGTTCAACCTCACCTATGAGGTATTTCAGGCATGCTGCTCATGCTCGAGGATGCTCTGAGGCCAACTAAAGATGGCTAAAAGCTTATCTATAACACACTAATAAAATACAAATCACCAGGTAGAGGGTGAGGTTCTTGAGAAGGAGACAACAAGGTGGCCATAACTAATCAAAGAATGAGGTAATAATGCTTTATTGCACCGAAAAACATATGGACATATGTTACAGAGTATAGCATGGTGCACAGCAAAATCTCCAGTGTTAAATTAACACTAGAGAGTGTCTATATGGGTCCAGACCTCTGAGTGTTAAATACAACACTGTTGAGTGTTAAATTAACACTTTTGACAGTGTTATATGTTTAAAAGTAACCTAGTCAGTTTTGAAGATTAACAAAGTCTAACACTGAGCAGTGCTGATTTTCTAACACTGGAAAATAACTCAAAATGTTAGAAATATTCCAGTGTTAGAAAATCAGCACTGCTCAGTGTTAGCCATTACATAATTTATAATTCATAATTTAACACTCAACAGTGTTGTATTTAACACTCAGAGGTCTGGACCCATATAGACACTCTCTAGTGTTAATTTAACACTGGAGATTTTGCTGTGTGGAAAAGGATGGGGAGAATCCCCCACTAAGCTTTTGGGTTGGCATTACTTTAGATTTTGTTTTGTATTAATTGCATGCTTTGGTGTTTCTTTGTGTTTGATGTGAGGTGTGGACCACACCCATGTGGGAGTGGAGATTCTACTCTAATCCAGCTGCCAGCTATTTGGAGTTGAATACAGGGAGCAGCTGATTGGGGAGGATTGGAGCCCTTCTCTATAAAGGGGAGAGGAAACAGGAAGTAGGGGTTGTCGTTGTTTTTTTAGTAGGACACTGGTGTAGCAGGGAAGCCTCGAAGATCCAGGATGAAGTGTGCACATTTTAACGGAAAAGATTTTTAACCTGGCCTGGTTTTGCTTTTGAAATAATCTGAGGATGTTGGAGGGAGGACTCATTCTTATTGGGATGTGAGTGGATGTGCTGGGAGGCAGGAAAACAAACACTGGACTGGAGACTCTCTGTGCCCCTGACAAGGAAACTGGACCAGTTTTGGGGAAGTTCCAGCTCCCAGGATGTGATGTGGAGACCCAACCTCGAACGAAGTCAGGCCTGAAAAGGTGGGTGGCAAGCCTTTTTGAGGAAGATGCAGGATTGATACGTTTTGGCTGCTTGTTCTTCCAAATGACCACCTTTCCCCTGTTTGTAACCAGGCTAACAACCCTGACCGCGGTGGCTTTGGGCCTTGGATTCCTGGCCAGAGTTGTGTCTTCAGCCAGTAGTGTTACCCGGAGAAAGAACAAATAAATCTTGTGTAACCCATTACAGTGTGCGTGTGGTGGTTCGTTACTGGTCAATATTAGAGCTACTACTTTCTTGTACGGAGGCCATTTTGGGCCTTACGTAACACATACTATAGGCAGGGCATCAGAACTGAAGTAGGATGTAGGAAGACAACTGAGACTCGACACAAAAAGATGTCATCTTTTTGGGACATCATCTGGACTCCACATCTTTCCCACTTACGTCATATTTGGACATGACGGTGTGTGATACAGATACCTGCTAGCTAGTGTTAAGTACCATCCAAATAGTCTGTGAAGGTTCTCAGTCATCCAGGTCATCGTAGTCAAAGGAGCTTGCAAAGAAAAGCGTCTGGACTTCTTTAAGTTGCTTGAAGACGTTTCACCTCTCATCCGAGAAGCTTCTTCAGTTCTAAGGTAAAATGGTGGAGAGTCCCAGATTTAAACCTAGTGGGAGTATCCCCCCACAGAGGGACAAAAGGACCCCCGGATGATCCTCTAATCGCCTGAGCCAAAGTGTGAAACTGGGTGTGGGTCCCAATCAGCCAGAGTTTCGGGTGAGCTCCTTGTGAAACCTGGCCCCACCTTATCATGCGAATTCCTGAGGTCAGATGGCCCAGGATGTGAGTGGGCGTTAAGGCGTCTGGGAAGGGATCGCAAAACTGGATTATAGATGGCAGAGAGTTGGTGTCGTAAACCCCCGCCTCTGTTCAAAGATGGTCGCTCACAGTGGACATAGAAGAAAACACACCTGAAGACAGTCAGGAGAAATGGGTAAAGAACTTTTCAGACAGGATTCTCACTGAACCTGAAAAGAGAGTATTAGCCAAGGACTCAATTTTGCCATTTCTCCACAACAGTTGCCCATAGTGGACCTCATCACAGCCACAGAATCCGGCATACGGATTAATAAATTATCACAGACAGAAGCAGAGCAAATCAGGATGAAAGTCTCAGCCACGCTTTCCAGTGCCAAAGTCCCTCCGTCCAACCTCACAATACAAGAAAAGAAGGCCGTTGCTTCCCTGAGCAAAGACCACAACATCACTGTTTTACCAGCTGATAAGGGAAGATGCACCGTGGTCCTAAACACTACAGATTACCATACAAAGATCACTACTCTCCTCAGTGACAACAATACCTACGAAGCCCTAAAGCGAGACCCCACAAGCAGCTACAAAAAGAAAGTTATAGCTTGCCTTCAAGACTTTGAAAAGGACAAAATCATTGACCGCCTTACATATCACCGCCTTTACCCAGGGGATGCCATACCCTGCATTTACGGACTTCCTAAAATCCACAAGGAAGCTGTCCCACTCAGACCCATAGTCAGTAGCATAAACTCAGCCACTTATAACATTGCAAAACACCTTGCTACCATCCTTGCTCCTCTCGTGGGGAACACCCCACACCACATCAAGAACTCCACCGACTTCACCGACAAGGTCCAGAAACTTACCCTGGATCCAGATGAAACCATGGTGTCCTTTGATGTAGTCTCTCTCTTCACTTGCATACCCACCACGGAGGCCGTGGAGACTGTCAGAAAACGACTACAAGAAGACAGCTCCTTGGAGGACAGGACACCCGATCAGATTTGCACACTGTTAGACCTCTGCCTCATCACAACATACTTCAAATACAACGAAGGCTTCTACAGACAAAAACATGGCTGTGCCATGGGCTCCCCCATGTCACCTATTGTAGCCAACCTTTACATGGAGAAAGTGGAAAGGAAGGCTCTTGGCTCTTTCAAAGGAAGAGTACCCAGCCACTGGTACAGATATGTAGACGAAACCTGGGTCAAAATCAAAACACAAGAAGTGGAATCCTTCACTGCGCACATTAACTATGTGGATAAAAACATCAAGTTCACCAGGGAAGACACAAAGGACGACTGTTTGCCTTTCCTGGACTGCGCTGTGCACATTGAAGAGAATGGCAACCTCGACATCGAAGTTTACCGGAAGCCCACACACACAGCTCAGTACCTCCTCTTTGACTCCCATCACCCTCTGGAACACAAACTTGGAGTAATTAGGACCCTACACCACCGGGCAGAACATGTTCCCTCTAAGCCTGAAGGGAAAAAGAAGGAACACACACATGTAAAGGAAGCACTCAAAACGTGCGGCTATCCTAAATGGGCGTTCTTAAAGTCAGCAAAGAGGCACAGAAAAGAAGACCAGACACCAGCGAGGGAGGATAAGAAGGACAGACGCAACAACATTGTCATCCCCTATGTAGCCGGTGTATCAGAGAAACTCAGGAGAGTTTTCTCCAAGCATGACGTCCCAGTGTATTTCAGACCCAGCAACACGCTCAGACAGAAACTGGTTCACCCGAAAGACAAAATGCCAAAACACAGACTTAACAATGTGGTGTATGCTGTACAGTGCAGCGAGGAATGCCCAGACCTCTACATTGGAGAGACCAAACAGCCACTTCACAAGCGCATTGCACAACATAGAAGAGCCACCTCCACAGGACAAGACTCAGCAGTCCATCTGCATCTTAAGGATAAAGGTCACTCTTTCGAGGATGCCAATGTTCACATTTTGGACAGAGAGGACAGATGGTTTGAAAGAGGAGTGAAAGAAGCCATCTATGTCCACTGTGAGCAACCATCTTTGAACAGAGGCGGGGGTTTACGACACCAACTCTCTGCCATCTATAATCCAGTTTTGAGATCCCTTCCCAGACACCTTAACGCCCACTCACATCCTGGGCCATCTGATCTCAGGAATTCGCATGATAAGACGGGGCCAGGTTTCACAATGAGCTCAACCGAAACTCTGGCTGATTGGGACCCACACCCAGTTTCACACCTTGGCTCAGGCGATTAGAGGATCATCAGGGGGTCCTTTTGTCCCTCTGTGGGGGGTTACTCCCACTAGGTTTATATCTGGGACTCTCCACCATTTGACCTTAGAACTGAAGAAGCTTCTCGGATGAGAGGTGAAACGTCTTCAAGCAACTTAAAGAAGTCCAGACGCTTTTCTTTGCAAGCTCCTTTGACTACCATCCAAATAGAATATCAGACAGAATGTCACATAATTGCTTTAAAAAGCTTCCAACAGCACAAACACGGTCCAGAGGTCCACTTCAGGGACTCCAGTTTAGCTGATGTGAAGCCTAGCAAACAGCTAGCAGCTATAGCTGCCTGCTTCACCATCCACCTGCCAGTCAAAGAGGCCACACCCCTAATACCATCAGAGCAAACTGGAAGCCTTGATAATAGTCCGATGAATGGATAACAAAAACAACCCTCTGATTTTAAAATGGAAGTCTATGGGGATTGACTCACATTTGGAGGCAGCCTCAAGTGGCCACGGGAGGAACTGCTGTAGTTTGTTTTGTCAGCTCGATGGTGCGATTAAATCAGCTTTAACAGATCAAACGTGCATATTTTGAGGGATTTGGGGGTTTTCATTGTTCCTTTTAATCACATTCATACTACCTGATACACTGATGTTGACACCATTTTAAAGATCATGCCAGTTTCCTTTATCTTTAAATTTGTTTTCATTTAAGCCACAGTGCATGATCCTTTGTTGCTAGTTTATTCATTATGGACTCTTTCAGCCCACTGCTGTGCTGGATATAAATAACAAAGCATTTGCTCCCATACACAGGATGAGCTGTGCTGAATAAATTACCAAATCTGAGTTCCTCCTCATTGTATTTACATTTGCTATGGCCCAAACGTCCTCCTTGACATCTTTCTTGGACCCCGTGGCATTTCCCATCACGGAGAGAGGCGGTTTTATTTGGCTAAATCCTTGATGTTTCATGGCACATCTTCGTGATGCGTCTTTCTGTGAGCTCTTCCTGTGGTTTTGACGTCTCCAAGTGATGCTTTTCCTGTCTGTTGCCTGGCAACAGAAGGGGAAAAATAGATGAGGTGATGAGTGAAGGTGAGCCCAAGGGAGATAGGAGGAGAGAGAAAGAAGATATAGGAAGGGAGGGGGAGTAAAGCACTGGTTGTTATTTTCTTCTTGGCGAGCACTCGTGGCTTGCTCTGTTTCTGTTCTGTAACGTTCCTCTAAAATAAAATTTAAAAAAAAAAACAGAAGCAAACCGCTGTTGAATATGAGATAACACCAAAGGTTAACACATGTCAGGAGGTGGATTTTTTTTCTTATTACATTTTAGTGCGTGGAGCAGGGTTTTACTAACCACTATTAGCATGATAAATATGTCTTGTTTGTGTAGCTGTAGTTCCTTAGATGTATTCTCTTTAAATGAATCGATCCAATTGTACAAATGCACACACTACAGTGTATAACTGCCGGAGCATGCATATGTTTGCTTTTATTATAATATGGCTGTGCACTCTCCCTGCACTATACTGTGTACTGTTTACAAGCGACTTTCAGCTTTTATGTGCATTTTAAAACATCCTTATATGTTTTTTGTTTTGTTTGCATGCTGTGCAAAAATCTTGAGCCAGGGCTGATTTCCATATAGTTTGCTTCAAAAGGAGAAAGACATTCTTGTATATTTTTTTTAAGTGGTCTTTATTTATAAAAGTATTTCAGAGTTTTTCTTTAGTTATTGGCTGCTTTTTCACACATTTTCAGTCCAGTCTTTGTACCTGACGATTTTAAGTCATAACCTGACTTATTAATCATTCAAGCATTAAAAAAGGTCGGGGCTCTGGGGAGGCCAATCCATGACTGGCAGTGTTCCACTCTGTGCTTTTCTATCCAGATATGCTTTTTCTGCACTGACAGTGTGTTTGGGATCATTGCCATCAGTTTCATCATTCTAAAATGTAAGATGTTGCCCTTCCATGAAAATGGCTTCTTGACAGCTGTCCTTCCACTGAGACCATCTCTGATGAGGCTTCAGTGAACATCATATGGATCAGCTAAGGGACTAAATGATCTCGAGTCCTTTGTTAGGTCTTTCCTGGATTTTTTTTCCTATTTCTTATATGGACATGACTTTCAGATCATGTTCATCTGCTGTAGATAGTTCTTTAGACCTGACACTTCTTTATTGTCCACTTGTCCAGTTTCTTCAAAATTTTTAAGTACACACCATGCTGAGATATACCAGACAAACTGTTATCTGTTAAAAGAATGCAGGTTTAGGGTACTTTCATACTGGTGTTACCTGTCTTTTTATATACAATCTGTGTTCACAATAAACATTTCACATAGTCATCCACCCTTCTAACCAAGATGAATAAAATGTGACTTTCAAGTTTTTTGTACTGATCTCAATCCAATGTGTTTGGGTATTAGTTGAAGGTTTACCGAGTTAAGTTTAGTCTTTCCTGTTTTATTTTGAAAGAGTTTCTTTAGTGTTCTCATTGATTGTGTTTTCATCTACTTACAGCTGTGTTTGAATGGCAGGCTTGTCGAGGGGTTGCAGATCTGATGTCGCCCTCGCAGACTTGTCACAGCAGGAGCTGCTGGCACGACAATGGAGCTTGTCTGTGGTGGTGGCTGTCAAGTCGGCAGCTCCTTTAGTTTCATAAAAGTAAGCCAAATCCTCACTTCTGTCACGCTCCTAACCATCCTCAAGACACGGTTTGTGCAAATGTTCTAAGATTTTTGAACATTTTAAAACTTTATTGTTTTTCTTGACTACTTTGAGCTACAGAGGAGCAGTGGTGCAGAAAAATCTGAACTTCTGTTAGTCCATGTGTCCCTCCCAGTGAAACTCTTGGAACTTGTGACATTTATAGAGAGACCTCCCACATCACATTGTTAAAAGCGAGAGGAGCGTTCAGTCTGATTTTCCTCCATTGAATAAACCATGTTCTCATTTCTGGGAACTCAAACTGTCTTGTCAAACCAGTGGCACGTTGCATGCTGTCCTGTGCCAGGACATAGTAAAGATGACGTGAGTCAGTCACTCCCAGCTTGTAATTTTTAAGGTGCAGGGTTACTGTTTTCTAAATCTAACAAAGTAGGTTTTAGGATCTAGACGTAAACAATGAGTAAAAGTACCCAGCAAACGTGTGGATGCTGAATAACCATCTGCTGGCAGTATTTCCTCAATGTAGGTTTACCATCGAGTGTAGTTCTTGAACGTCACCATGATTATTTTGTTCACCATGAACCCCATCATACCACAACCAGTTTTGACCTTGGAGACGAGGTTTCTGCTTCAACCTTATTTACTGGGTAAAAATCAAAGAAAAAACAGACACAGACAAGAGGATGTTGATGTTATTTCCACATGGAATAAAGGTCTCGTCAGACCGTCTGATATAAATGAAGAAATCAGATTACTGTTTATTTTGAGGGGATAGGTTAATTGAAAAATCTAAATTGCCCATAGGTGTGAATGCGGGAGTGAATGTGAGTGCGAATTGTTGTCTGTCTCTGTGTGTTAGCCCTGCGACAGACTGGCGACCTGTCCAGGGTGTACCTCTTGCCATATGACAGCTGGGATAGGCTCCAGCACCCCTCACGACCCTGAAAACACTAAGCGGAAGTGATGGATAGATGTTTATTTTGAACATTACAAAAAAAGTGTAACTCATAGTTTGAAAATGCAAAACAAAAATAGCGAATATATTAATCAGTTGTATATTTTAAAAAAGAAATTACATTTTGTCCTTTAGAGAGAGAGAAGGAAAATCTAAACATCTGTCTCCTTTCTGTCTACATTCATCTCATTCCCTCGCCTTTGCATTCACAAATGTAATATATAGGGGGCGATCGTGGCTCAAGAGTTGGCAGTTCGTCTTGTAACCGGAAAGTTGCTGGTTCAAGCCCCGGCTTGGACAGTCTCGGTCGTTGTGTCTTTGGGCAAGACACTTCACCTACTGGTGATGGCCCGATATGGCAGCCTCGCTTCTGTCAGTCTGCCCCAGGGTACCTGTGGCTACAACTGTAGCTGCCTCCACCAGTGTGTAAATGTGAGAGTGGATGAATAGTGGCATTGTAAAGCGCTTTGAGGGTCTCGAAAAAAGCTATATAAATGCAATCCATTATTATTATATACATGTACACCCATACTCACTTACCTACAACACATAATCTTTTATTTATTAGTAATTTAATAGTTTTAATAAATAAATATTATTATTTATATAATAATATTTATGTGGATACTTTTACACATGCATGTATATATATGTATATACAGACACGTCTATCTGTATACACCTACCTACAAATATCTATATGTGGAGATTCAAATACCTGTCAGTGCCTGATAAAGTCCTTCCTCTTCCAATTTCTTTGTGAAAATTGTTTCTTTTAATAAATTTGTTAAATAACAATAACTAAGTTAGTCACCAAATGGTCTCATGCTGGACATGCTGGACCATTACAACGTGAAATGTTTCATATTTGTGAGGGGAGATTCTTAGCTCAGTAAGATGATAAGTGGTCCTCAGTGAGATGAGTGAGTGAACGGCTGCAATATACATGTAATATACATAAAAGGACCCTCTCAAAGTGCATTGGTTCAGAACAGTGCTAAAGGAATCCAAGTAGATGGTGGTTTCTGTTTTTGTTTTGCTCTATGAACACTATCACACTTGGAGTTCATTTGTTCATTTGTGAAAACTTGTAGATTTTGTTCTGGTTTGGTTTCCTTTCATGCAGAGAAAAATACTGAGCAAACGTGAGAACGTTCAGTCTTCTCATTGGCCAGAAGAGTCTGGGGTGGGAGCAACCGAAGTAAATACGGGAAGAAAGTGCTGTGTTCTGGACTAGTACATCTAGAGTTTACTCCTAATATTTGCATTTCAGGCAAATCTGTATTCTTCACGTCTGCTGCATCTCAAAATGCAAAGCATACGTGACTAAGTGAAGGTGTTTAGCTTAAACTTCAAGTTGCACTGAAGTCGCATCCCATTCTCACCATCAACAAACTGCTCTGGAGTTCTTTTGGAATTGGATCCAGACTACTTCCTCCAAGGGGTCTTGGTGTGGTTGTTTTGTTCTGAATGAGCATAATGTGCACAGCATGAGCAGACAATAACATAAGTGCATTCCCTCACCTTTGCACTGTGTACTGTGGTCTGAGAAGGACAATTCTCAGACCACAGTACACAGTGGGACTACCATTGAATGTATAGTAAAAGTGACCGTGACCATGAGCCTTAATGTTAGCATATCGGCCTATACTGTTTTGGTGTTAATCCAGCAGTGGTTATATTTGAATGAGTGGGATGAGTAATAATTAAGTGATAAGGACTCAAAGACAGATGTGAATAAACTACTTACCAGGTGGAAAGCAGAAGTCCATTACCAAAGAACAAAATAATGGGGAACAAACACACTGCCTGATCCAAAATCCAAAACATATTCAAAACGCACTGAAGGGCAGATAAATAGATACTCACACAAAGAACAGAGGAAAATAAAATAAAAAATACTATAATGATGTAAATACTCTCAGACACAATGAGCGCTAATCAGACAGAGAGGAAACACCTGGAAAACAAAACACAGCTGAAACTAATCAAGGACAATGAAGCGGGGAAGTAAACCTGAGGAAGAAATAAGAGACAAAATGATTGTCAAAATTAAACAGTAAACAAGTAAACATGGAAAAAGCCAACACACAAATGGTGATTTAAGCAAGAGGAGACAAAATAAAAATGATTAATACCAAAACATGAACAGTCAACACAGAATAACATTTCTAATAAGAAACATCAGAGATAACAAACCAAACAGAAACTCACAAACACGACCATAACATCCAAATAAAATCCCACTGAAACCAAAGCGCAGATGGACGGTCTGTTAGTACAATTAACTGCACAGCAAGCTGTATTGTTTCTCAGATAACTGCATTAAAAATTTTTCCAAATGGCACCAACAGCACAAACACAGTCCAGATGTCCAGTTCAGAGACTCGAGTTGACCAGTTATTTTGCTAAATAGGCTTAATTATCAACTGTACTACAGCCTAAATTTCAAAGTCAAAGTTTCTACCGATTTAGTTGGACCCCCAGTTGCCATAAAAGTTGAATATAATATAAATGAAATACTCAGTTCAGGCTTCAAAGCTCAGCTCTTTTAATTAACAGATCATGGCTCATTTTTAGACCTTAAATATGGTTTTAATAAAGAGGTAACACAGTAGGAATCCCAGCTGAGCTGACAACAACACTCCCATTCAACAGTGAGAGGCTCGACTGCTGAAGTTCACACAAAAGGTTTGTTGTAGAGATTAATTTGTTGATATAGAGAACATGTCTACTCTCAGACTGCCTCTTGCTTCCAGGAACTTTGGGTTTTGTGTAACTGTGAGCAATACACAAACGCACACACTGTGCTCAAGCGTCCATGAGTCACCACAATGACGCACGCCTGCTGAACATTTGCTGTGTGCTTCAGCGTTTCATATGTACACGATGGCAAAGGAAGGAAGAACTGCAGAGCTGAAGGGAGAAAAACCAGCCTCGAACATTTTATGTCCATATGTTCCTGTGCTGCGTTCATGATCACATTTTAAGGGGAATTAAATCATCTGTGTGTTAGAAAATAGAGGCTGTGCAGAGAAGTCTGTGCTTTAAGCTGAATAGCTAAATGTTCCATGTTTTTAGTCTGTGTTTGCAGTGCTCAGTTTGAGACTTTTACAAGACTTGATACAAAAATCAGGCACACTCACGTCTGTCAGGTTTATTATGTGCTTATAAGAGGTTAGCAAGCTTGGTTAGCATGCTTCATCCATAAAGCACCAGCAGCACAAACATGGTTTGGAGGTCAGCTACAGCCGCCTGTGTCACCATCCACCTGTGGGAGCCAGCCTTAAGTGGACATTAGAGGAACTGCAGTTTTTAGCATTCCAGCGCTGGCTTCCTTTCTTTAAGCTCCAGAGCTTAGAAGTAGTCCTCCTGCTGGCCAGTAGGAAGAATGCAGGATTGAATCTTAAACTGTGTGCCAAAAAGCCTTTTGAGAAACAAGATTACACTAAATAGTGATTTTTAATGGGGATTTTTTTTAATGTTTTTCTAGAAGAGTTACACTTCATGTGTCAGACAGACAAGCATGTCTGCTAGGTCATATTTTTTCTAAACCTAACCTTAGCTGGATGAAATGATATTGCATCTTTTGCAAATGCTCTTTTAATTTCATTAATTTTGTCTTTTCCCACTGAGTCTTAATTAAATATACACCTAAGTATAAAATGACTTACTAATAAGGTCAATAATATTCTTCTATATCTTCCAAATTAATAAAGAAATAGCTTTTCACAGCACATATAACTGACTAATCTCAATAATCTGAAGGTGCATCAGTTATTCTCTCCTCACGTCCCTCCTCTTATGTCCTAAGTGTGAGGATGCAAGGGGTGGAATCAAGGATGCATAAATGAGAAGATTCCCAGTCGAATGAATCTCAAGAGTCAGAAGGACTAAATGAAAGCGAAGGGAATGTGTGCAGAGCCAAAGGAGGAGGGGGAGGAGGCACAGGATCAATATCTAATTTCAGTGCTGGGCTCACTGTAGAGGCTTTTCCAATAAGGCTGGGATGGAACAGCAAAGTTTGAATAGCTGTGTATCTCTGTCTGCCTCTTGGTGCATCTCTGTTTGTCTCTTTGTCTTTTCCTTCTGTCCGTCTCTCCATCTGCAGCCTCATGGGTGGACCACACCTCCATCTGTCTTTAGGTCCAATGTGAGTGGCGTGGACTGAGTAACACAGGCTCAGAGAGTTACTTTTAACATCTTAACATCCTCCAGGTCACTGAATTAGGGGATTTCTATTAGGTTAACATCCAGCTTTTTTTATGGACACAAACAGCAACGAGCCAAACACATTACCAAAAATACCCACATGAACTCATATTCTTTTACTTGTTTAGCTAACTCAAACTATAAATCCAGACTACCTCACTGAATGATTAAAAGCACAGCAGATATGTATTACTTATGAACACATTCTTGTATATTTGCAGTTTCCCACATGTGGAATTTTCTTGGGTCTCATGGGTATATTTTGAGGCTTATTTGTATTATTTTCACCTATTTGAGACAACACAACAATCATTTTACTAGAGGACAGTATCCCAGCTCTTATTCTGGCCAGTCCAAAATAATACTCCAACTCATCCGTTTTGGGCTGTAGCTGGTGATGGCTACTACTGGTGTTGGTCTGCTGGACCAAGAGAAATTACAACCTCCCAAGGATGAATTAGAAAGTTCATCTCAGGTACGTTGCCCCATGTTTTTCCCACTGTCTGATTTTATGCAGGCTGTATAAAATGAATTTCAAATATAATTTCATTACCTTCACCTTTGGTCACAAGCTCTGTGTGGCGACCAAAGCAATGAGTGCATGGATACAAGGAGCTTTCTCCAAAGGGTGGCTTGTCTCTCCCTTTGAGATAGGGTGAGAAGTTCAGTCATTCAGGAGGGACTCAGGGTAGAGCTGCTGCTGCTCCACATCAAAGGAGCCAGCTGACATGATTCGGGCATCTGATTAAGAGGCCTCCTGGGCACCTCCTCAGTGAGTTGTACTGGGCATTTCCAACTGGGAGGAGGCTACTGGGTAGACACCAGATTGCATCTCTTAGCTGCCCTGGATAAGTTATGGATAGATGGATGGATGTTATCAGTGATGTAAGTTTAGTTTTATGAGTACAGTATGGATTAAAATCCTCCTCTTTTTATTGTGTTTTCTTCCAATTTGTGTACCTACATGGAAACACCTATGACAGAAGAACTGGCCAAGATGTAACAGGTGCCATTTGTTATTCAATCAGCTGTTAAAACATAACCAAACCGCCTACCCTTACCCTAACCCGACGTGGGTCAGCAGATACCTGGTGGAAGTTTACTGACTAAGAAATATGCTCATCTTGACAGTTTCCTAGCCTTATTGTGTTTGAGTCAAAGGTTTATTTAAAGTGCCAGTAACCTCTTATCAACCTCTCAGGGAGCCATCATTAAGTGTTTTATAGGTATTCTTATGAATATGTTCTTAAGACAGTTGGCAGCTGAATGAATTTACCTCACCTCAGCCTTTCATATTTGAGGAAAATCTTGCTCTGATGAGTGTTTCAAAAGCTCATTTTACAGTTTATCATCCAGAGTAATTTACAGGGTTGAACAGCCTCAACAATGCAATGGAACCACCAAGCTTTGGTCATTTCTTTTCTCTTTCACTGCAGTCCAAACCACAGCAGTGAGTGCAGGATGGAGGAGTTTGAAGAGGCGAGTTTTCCTTCCTGAAATATTTATAAGAAAATGCACCAGTGCAACTCTGCAGCAGCCACAGCCGCGATGTTGCCTCTCAGCTGTTAGGCTCTTGCTTTCTTCACATTTGTTTTTGCTTTTTTGGCCATTGTGCACCTGAAGTCATTTTTAACTTGGAAGCTAATCCATCACTTTGTCCCTATAAACATCCACCCCACTTCAGATAAATACGCTGGTTCAAGTAAACGTAACTTGTAGTGTTTTATTTATTTGAATGAAATCAGACCCAATGTAAGCTCACGTTTTCATATTCATTCAGCCCACTATAACTGCAGCCCTTGAGTCATAATGTAATAAGCAGCAACACATACAACCGACTTTGAATTCATTCTCAACGATAACATAACATCTTCAAAACCCTGCTCGTCCTCGGGTCATTAAAACCCTCAAATTCACCAAAACAATACAGAGGCCATGGCCTCGGTCTCTTCAGCGGCGGCCCTGCTGCCCTGAAGATGTCTTTGCAGATCAGCTGCACTTATCTCTGGTGGGTCTTTAACATTTCACATTCCAACATCCAACATGACATTTCCCTGACTTGACGATGAAAGATAGATATATAGCCCACATTATCATACTCATGCCAAGGTTATTTATAAGTTCAGTGTCGTAGGCGTTTTACATGATACCAAACCATCCTGGATTAGGCTTGTTGTAATTATTGACCTTTCTTCATTGGAGAATTCTTTCAGTTACACGATGTTTTAGGGTTTTCTTCCAATCAAATCCCCCCTCAGTGGTTTAGTGGTCCGGTTTTGACCTCCAGGGCTGAAAAATGAGGTCAGTTCTTTTAATGTCCATTTGAGGCCCGCTCCAAACATGAGTCAATTACCTAAGACTTCCATGGCATAATGTCCAACTTTACAGCAGAAATAAACATGTGCGTAGCCTAATAAAAAAATGTTTTTTTTGTTTGTTTGTTTGTTTTTTTTAGCTGACCTGTTTAAGGCGTCAGTCATGGCTCAGTGACCCTCTCATAACCAGCGGTGACTAGTAGGGTCGCTTTGGAAAACAGTGTATTCCATAACCGCTAGCAGGATGCCATGGTCGCCAGTGAAACTGTGTAAAACATCAAAAAGTACAATGAAAACCAGAAGCAAAGACGGTTTGCTTTCAAAATAAAAGTGGCACCTTTTGAAACGTGTTGGTTGCAGTGGTAAGGAGCAGCTTTTACTCCTTTTTTAGTCCCTTGAAAAGAGTAAACGGCAAGTGACAAGTTGGTGCCCTCCACACAAACTACAGGTGACCTCAGTAATCTGAACATTTACAGGCTTAGTTTGACCTTCTCTGTGGGCGATCGTGGCTCAAGAGTTGGGAGTTCGCCTTGTAATCGGAAGGTTGCTGGTTCGAGCCCCGGCTTGGACAGTCTCGGTCGTTGTGTCCTTGGCCAAGATACTTCACCCATTGCCTACTGGTGGTGGTCAGAGGGCCCGGTGGCACCAGTGTCCGGCAGCCTCACCTCTGTCAGTGCGCCCCAGGGTGACTGTGGCTACAATGTAGCTGCCATCACCAGTGTGTGAATGTGTGGATAACTGAATGTGTAAAGTGCTTTGGGGTCTGTAGGGACTAGTAAAGCGCTATATAAATATAGGATATTTACCATTTCCCTGTTCCTCTTTCTCAAAGGCCTGGTCTTTGCCCGAGCACTCATCATCAAATATTTCTTTTTTCTGGCACAGTCTCCTATTTATTGTTGCTCAAGGTGCTGAATTTACTGGAGCAGCCAGTCTTAAATAAATAAATAAATTGGTAACCATGCTACATCACTTGTAGATGATTTCACATGAAGTGGAATGATTGATTTCAAGTGGTCTAAATATACTTTTATTAGCCCGTTACTTACTTACTTAGCACTGTTTGGCAGGTATCTCTGTCTGTGTGGTGCACTAATACAGTCTGTGCACGCAGCTTCATCACTCCTCTCATCCTCATTTGGTCACTTCTGACTCCAAGAAAACCAACATGGTGTTGACCAAAACATTGATGCTGAGGCTTCAAAACGAGTCCAAAACCGGTGGGTAACATCAGTGATGGTGATTTAGAACATGAGCACATGGCTTCACACTGAAAAAAGAAGCAATTTAACTCATAACTGGCAGCTCGGCCGAGTCTGACTGCTGGGTCTCTTTCAAATTTATGACATGCATCCAGACTTTGTTCAATTCCTCTTGGTTCAGTCTTGATATGGATATGATGGACCCATCAGGCAGTGAGAAATAGGGTGATTTTTGGCCACTTTAAAGCTCCTAAAGGGAAAACAATGAGTGGAAATTGTCAGCTGTGAACGACGCAGAGAAGGAAAAACGTAAACTTCAGAGTGGAATGGACTGCTTTTCAGAAAAAGCAGTGATGAATCCTCTCTTTGTCTTTTTCATGTAAGAGTATCAGTAACTGCTGTTTGTGTGCAGAGTACGTGTTTCCTGAGCAAACAGTATGTTGTACATACAAACATGTGTCATATCCTCACAGAGCATCCCAGTTTTCTCATGATTGTTTGATATGTGCTGTCCCTGCAGGTTTACTGAGGTTTGCTGTGTGTTCAGTGCAGGAATGAACAGCTCTTCAGCACTGAATCCTCAAACGATGACAAAAATGAACTCTCACTCTCGCTCTCTCGCTCTCTCTCTCCCTCTCTCTCTCTCTCTCTCTCTCTCGTTTTCTTTTGCACTGGAGCTCCTCTCACTGGTGACCGCAGGAACTGACTGTGTGTCGCTTGAAAGCAGCAGCGGAGTGGATGTGACTGAAACACGGGATTATTTTCACGACGGTTTTAAATATTTCAGAGAGGAAGCCTTTCTCTGGAGGTATAAAACAGAAATAATCAGTTATATTTTTAATGAGTGCACATGTGCAGGAATGTGGCTGGTTGTATCTGCGCAGTGTAAGCGCTGAGGACTGGATGCAGATGGAGACTGGCTCTGCAGACTGAACTTTCCAAATCATCACAGTGAAGTTCTCCCCACCTTTTCCTTTTTTCCCATTTAGCTCTATACTGTACTGCCCTCCTGTGGTTCAATGAAAACACTGCAGCTCCACCATGAAACTGCACCTCTTTGTAATGTAAGCAGCTGGGGTGGATTATTGTTTCTGATTTCTTTTCTCACACATCTTGTATGAAGAAGTGAAATAGTTAAGCATGGTCCTGTGCATGTAGTGAAGGACTGTTGTAATGATCGTTGGCTCTGCTGCAAAGATTGCCCAGCAAGCTCTGCTCTGAAGAAATTTAAACACTATATTGCTGAAACTGTCTGTTCACTTTCTAGCATGAGCTGTACTTCGTATACAAACTGAACTCGGGAAATGGGATTTAAGTAACCTGCTGCCCAAACAACAAATGTGAACTACAGTCTTTGATTTAAAGGAAGGTTATATTTATATTTCTGCAGTTTCATTTGTCACATCTATTATGTGATGTGTTGTGTTTGTATGCTTTGAAAGTGTATATATGCCTTTTGTACACGGGTCAGTCTGTAAAAAGAGATCTCACTTTATATGATAGGACTCTTACTCTAACTCCATCGGCTTACTGTGAGATTTATTCCTTTGCTGTTAAAATTCCACCTAAGCTTTAGAATTAGAAGGACAGTGGTGCTGTTTTTATGTTACAAAAATGAAACAACGAAAAAAGAAAAATGAGGATTTATCCATCCATCCATCCCCACCTCTTCCAGCTGTTCCAGAGAGAAAATAAGGTGTTTGCAGACCACTCATCTAGGAGGTGTCCAGGAAGAAGCCTGAACCACCTCAGCTGGTTTTGTTCAGTGTGGAGGAGGCTTTAATGACCACCTTATTAATGCCTCACCCCATCTCTAAGGCTGAGCTCAGACACCCTCTAGAAAAATTTCTTCAACCTTAATACAGTAATACTACTATTATTACTACTACTACTACTACATCTATTGCTACTACTACTACAGCGGAGTAGAGCTGCTGCTCATGCGTGTTGAAAAAAGATGAGGTTGTTCAGATATCTGGTTAGGACGCCACCTAAAGCAGACCCAGAACCCCCTGGATAAATTCCATATCTCGTCTGGCCTGGGAACACCTTTGGATTCCAAGGAGGAAGTGGAAAGTATAGTTGATGTGAAGAACATCTGGAATACAGACTTCAGGCAAATGCAAGATAATAATAATAATAATAATAATAATAATAATAATAATAATAATAATAATAATAATAATAATAATAATAATGAGTAGTAGTAGTAGCTTTATTATTTAATTTTTAACATGCAGAGATGACTGGAACCACTGAAAAGTGAACAGGGATTTTTAAGGTGAGGCAGATGGGTGTGGACCTTTTTGTTTTATACTCGGCTTTTTTTCTCCTTGTCCTGCCACAGTTCTTATAGAAAGTCATAAGTAACCCTGACAGGAAGCAGAGATGATCCTGAGCTGTGTTTTTTATGTTTCATCCTGGGTCTGAAATGACCTGGTCCAAAAGCACAGGTGAAAGAAGTGGGTCTACGAAGGGCAGCAGGGGGCGCTGTGGCCGCTTCTTCTCCCAGGAAACCAAAAGAGGAAGTAACGTACCGTGTGTGACGGTCCCAAATAGAAAAGTGAAGCACAGCAGACACCGGGAGTGGGTTCAACAGGGGCCGAGGAGGGAGTGGGACCAGGCGTTGACTCCAGACCAGGTCGGTGTGATCACGGAGAGTGAATCTATCGGGCTGATATCCGGCAGAGGCGGGTATTTAACAGCGGAAACAGCGTAACGACGGCGGCTAGGTGCAAGTTAGCACGTGCAGAGCGTCAGACGAAGGAGAGGGAGAGTACGTAAAAAGTGACAGAGAGCGACAGGTGGGAAGTTTCTGATTAAAAACGACAGAAACAGGCAGTTATTTGTTGTAGTGAGCAGGTGTGGGAGGCAGATATAGGTGCAGCTGTCACTTTAAGAGGACTTTGTAAACTTTATTAACTGCTCGGTTAAATCAGAAATCATAAACAGTCATTTACTTCCACTTATAACACAGTTACTCAGATTTGGGGAAAATATTGGCTGTAAAAAGCGAGTATTTCGTTCTGTAACTGTAAATCAGATACAAGAAGGAAAAATATAACAGAAAACTGTCCTAAAGCCTGGCAGTGATTACGTCCACAGCCCCAGTGTGAAGTATTATTAATAATGATAATAATAATAAATAGCAGTTTTATGGTTTCATGTAGCTGCTTCTTTCTGTAGTCAGGCTGTTCGTGTGTGAAACACACAAAACTCTGCACATTTAAACCATCCACTCTGTCCTGCTCACAAGACAGGCGCTGACAGCTGAACTGCAGCCACATGATGCCACATTTGGTGTGTGTGTGTGTGTGTGTGTGTGTGTGTGTGTGTGTGTGTGTGTGTGTACGCACGCGCGCGCGCGTTCCCCTTTCATGATGAACAGGTGATAGACCTCATGTCCCACTGTCCGGTGCCAGAGAGTGAGGTTTGTTGCTCAGAAACAGGACCTAGCCTGTTTATTTCTGCGCAGGTGTCTTTATTTATTTTTAGTGTGGCTCGGTCTTCTGTCCAGAATGGAGACAATAAAAAGCATTTTGCTGTCATCATAACAATAAAAGCAGCACAACTCTCAGGCTCCTTTAGGCAGGTATTTAAATTTTTCCCACAGGAATGTGAGTCAGTCTGACCATGAGCTGAAGCTCGAAACAGTTGCGTGACCTCATGGACGCCACAGCAGAAATCTTTCTGGATCTTTTTAGAGCCACTAAAGTGCAGACACCTCCAAACAAAAATCCAACTATTTCACCCACCAAAACTGGAGCTCAGACTTCTTGGATGGCCTGTTATACAATTAACCACACAGCGGCCACATCATTGGTCAGATGATGGAATTATAAACACTAAAAAGACACCAACAGCACAGATGTGGTCCAGAAGTCCTGTCCATGGAGCACCACGCCGCTAATAATTCAGTCTTTCAGTGTAAACAAGCAGATATACTCTATATGGAAGAAGCAGCTGGTTAGCATCAACTGAACTTTCAAAATAAGAGTGGTCAGTGATATTGCAAATTTAACCTCCTTCAAAAATCATTGAATCTCTTTTGATGTTGACTGAAGCTTTTTTTTTTTTTTCATGATTCAGCCATTGATTGATTTTCACATTTTTGTGCATTTTCCTTTCAGGATGGGGGACATAGTCGAGGACGAGGTGAGTTTCTACTCCAACGCTCAGGACTACTGGAAGGATATCCCACCCACGGTGGACGGCATGCTGGGAGGCTATGGCAGCATCTCCAGCATCGACATTAACGGGTCCAAGGCCTTCCTGCAGAAATTCCTTGGCGTAAGAACCTCTAAAAAGATTGTAGCATGTTTGAGTTAGCACTCTGTGTACAGGGAATTCATGGTTTTCAAACATTGTTTTCAGACATTGGTTGTTAAAATATAAAATTAATAATGAAATGAAAAACCGGAGAACAAGACCTTTCACGTGCCAAGCAGCCACTAATCCGACATGCTGATCTGACCCTTGTAGGGTTCTCCAGTGAATTATTATCATTATGCTTTGGATTATATGTAGGAAAAGCTTATTATTTTGTAATCTGTGGATAAAAATGGGTGATAACAGCTGTATGACCTTCAAAGGGAGCGAGTGCTGCTGTTTCCTTGTTTGTGATGCAGTTGAATTGTGCTTTACTTGGGTCTTTGTGTAAACCCTAGTCATCTTTTTTTCTCTTTCCTCTGCAGGATGGCGAGGGGAAGACTGGCTCAGGCTGCGCTCTGGACTGCGGCGCAGGCATCGGTAGGATCACAAAGCGCCTGCTGCTGCCGCTGTTCAAGACTGTTGACCTGGTGGACGTGACACAGGAGTTCCTGGACAAAGCCAAGACGTACCTGGGAGACGACAGCAAGAGGGTGGGCAACTATTTCTGCTGCGGCCTGCAGGACTTTGTGCCGGAGAGCGGGCGCTATGATGTCATCTGGATCCAGTGGGTCATTGGTGAGTCTGAGTCGGAAAGCAAATGAAAAATGGTGCGCGATTAGATGACCTAAACTTCCATCCATCCATCCATTTTCTTCCGCTTATCCGGGGCCGGGTCGCGGGGGCAGCCGCCCAAGCAGAGAAGTCCAGACCTCCCTCTCCCCAGCCACCTCCACCAGCTTGTCCAGGGGAACACAGCGTGCGCATCGCTGCAGCCGCTGCACCGATCCGTCTGTCGATCTCCGGCTCCCTTCTCCCGTCACTCGCGAACAAGACCCCGAGATACTTAAACTCCTCCACTTGGGGCAGGAACTCATCCCTGACCCGGAGTGGGACCTAAACTTTCCTCATTCTAATTCATTTTTTTGTTCTTTCCACCCTTAGGTCACCTGACAGACGACCACCTAATAGACTTCCTGCGCCGCTGTCAGAAGGCGCTGCGGCCCAACGGTCTCATTGTCATCAAGGACAACGTGTCATACGAGGGCGTGATCCCTGATGAGGAGGACAGCAGCGTGTGCCGCGATCTGAACATAGTGTGCAGCCTGGTTAGCAAAGCCGGCCTCCGCATCGTCCATCAGGAGCAACAAAAGAACTTCCCGAAGGAGCTCTACCAGGTCCACACGCTGGCCATCAGATAGAGGACAAGCGGCGAAGGGGGTGGGGCTTTTTAATAGTCTGTTTTCTATCATGGGTCGCTCTCTAACTGTGGGCTTTGTCTATTCTGGGGTCACTGCAGCGTGGGGTAATGATCAAAATGTTTTTGCATCATCCACAAACGCCACTTCCTGTGCTGGACTTTCTCAGGACGTCCGCCAGATGCAGCTGTGTCGCTGTCTCCTGAACAGTTATCTAACGGACGGTTTCTCTGTGAGGATTTGCTGCTTTTATATCGCCTAGTATTTTTAAAAAGCTCACTTTAAGGAAAATGTGACAGAGATTTTTGTTACTTCTGGACATTTTATAGGAAAAATACACCAAACTGCAGATTAACGATCAATAAAAATGATGTATTTATTGCAGCAGTCGATTTTTGATCTGTGAGGCTGGACGTTCTCCTTAAGGTGTTTTTATACGTGTGAACGGTTAGCTAACTGAGTGGTTGTATCCGGGTTACCAGGTTTGTACTACAATTCCTGAAAGCCTGTCTAATGATGCACGGGAGAAAAGAGCACCACATGCATCTGGTGGACGGTGACACCGCATTGGATGCTGGGAGTTGTAGTGTAGTGGGATTGTATGAAGGGGCGGAGTCAGTGCTGAGAGTCATTTACCTCAGGGAAGCTGGAAGATAAAAATAAAGAAATGGAGTCAGTGTCGTGTTTCTTTGCTCTCTGTTCACAGCACACAACCAAGCATCTTTATTTACTTTTAGAAACCTGTGGAGCTGTGTTACAATTGGCTGTGCAGTTTCACATCAAAATGAACCGATGCAATGCCCACATCAGGTGTTCAAGCACTACATGAACAAGAATTCTCTTAATGTGGGATTTATACATTAGATCCAGTCACAAACCCTAATGAAAGCCTTCACCTTAATCTGCCGTGCGCCTCCTTATAAACAACTGCATGTCGTGTTTTCACGGCTGATGATGACTGTGATTGGCCTGTTCAGTTCCATTGTTTCTTGTTACAGATGTCAAACCCACCGTCAGCCAGCTGTGGGGGCTACAGCGTAGACTTGTCTTTGCTTGGCATGTCGGCATAGTAACAGCGAATAACCCCGGAGCTTTAAAATTTAGGTTGAGCTAGCCGCTCGTTGCTTTGGCTGATTACTCACAATGATCAACGTCTGCTGTTTTCATAACATTGAGTGGTCAGCAGCAGTGCTGTGGCGTTTGCATGATTTGATTGGCTCATTCCTGTAATGATCAGTAGCTTAGTCACTGGAGTGTTCATAGTCGGCTAATTTCAGATGCAGCCTGATGGTGGATGTATCTTGTATGAATTATTAATTTTCAGGAAGAAACCAGAAACAAAAACACTCTGGAGGAGTTTTCAGATCCAGATAGTTTATTGTGACGTATTTTACTGAATGCTTATAGCTTCATTTAAGAGTTTAGGACCTCACTGACGTACTTTAAGGCAACACTGTTTACTTGGTTTTACTTTCTGGTCAACACACTTAATAAAGCTCAAGAAAGGCAATAAATACTTCACAGATTACCATTATAACTCCTGTTCAGGAGGAATGAACATGCCCTTTATCTGCAGTGCATACAGTTCTCAAAGGGTTTATCTGACTAAAAGTTCACGCCAAATGATTTCATACAGGTTAGATGCAATCAGGCAAACTGATGTGATGAAATATTGTGATCACCACCTGCTGAGATTCTCCTGATGTCACAGACGATCAGAAATGGAGGCAGGAAGGAGGAGAAGAGCGACTTGTTCCTTAAACTGTTTCTGTAACTTGATTCCAGTTGTGAGATGCAATCCTCTCTGTCCCTGTTATTGGGTAATATTCAGTGATGCTGTACACCAGAGACTGTGTGGTGACTACAGTACTCTTCCACAGAAAAAGCTAAAAACTATTGGGTACGTCGTTCACGGATCAGGGTTTAGATCTTCTACTGCTTGACTTTAAAATGATTCATATGTTGGGGGATCAGTGAGGTTTTTCATCATGACCTCCAGAGACTTCTCATGAATGAAAGTGTAGGAAGCACCAGATTTGGTTTGGGTTTCCACAGCAGGCCAACGCAGTAGAAAGAATTAAGGAAACTGGTCCAATGATCTACTGCAGCACATCTCTGCGGCTGCGTCACAATAACAGTCGACTTAGCTCAAAGCAAAGCAGCCTGTTCAGGTTTTTAAAGTAGTGTGTAGAAAATATGCAGATGAAGCTAAAGCCCAACCCTAAAAGCATCCAAACCCACAAACAGAGCCAAAGTGTGAACTTTCTGTGGGGTGAAATGATCTCGTTCTATGAAGAGAGCGTCAAACAGAGACTTTTGGTTATTCTTTCATTTGTTGGAATAAGTTGATTCTGACAGCTGGACGGATCCCAGTGTAGTCAAAAGGTTGTTGGGGCCGAGCGATCACGACCAGGTCTCGCTCTGAAACCGACCCGTCTTCTCCATGGTCGCCAGCATCTGCTCGGCTTCTTCAGCGGACACACCTCCCGCCTGCTGGAACGCCTCTTTGAGGGCGTCGCACACACTGGCTGGCATCTGTTTAGCGTTGCTGCACGGAAACACAAAGAAGACCTGAAGTTTAGTTAAAGAAGAATCAAAACTAGCTTCCAGATGTGATCCTTAGACAATAAAAGACCAGGGTTTTTGTTTTGTCCCAGAATTGTATTTTAAACTCTACAACCTGAGTTTCAGTGGGGGAGGTTATCAGCGGCAGCTTCGAGGCCTCAGACTCACCCAGCGATGTAAAAACAGGCGTTTTTATTGGCGATCAGGTCCCACAGGAGCTCACCATTGTCCCTCACACGGTGCTGCACATACACCTTTGCCTCCTGAACAAACACAATAATGCTTGAAGGTCAAAACCTACCGAACTCCTGGACACTGGAAGTTTGATCATCTCCCATTTGCTGTTGTTCATATTGGTGATTATTTACAGGGTTAACAGGAGCGTGTTTCTGACCTGGTCTCGAGAGAAGGCCGTGAAGAGGGTGAGGAATCCAGCCTCCATCATCTCCTCCCACTCTGTCCTGAAGTAGAAGTCTTTGGACTTGGAGCGGCAGCCGAAGAAGAGGACGTTAGCTGCCGTGCAGGAAGAGGATGAAGAGGCGTGTCGTCACGTGAGCTCTGAGAGACTGTGGAGCGACTGGGAAATGTAATCAGATATCTCACCAGTTCTCCCCTCAGCGGTCCTCTCCTGTAACACCGATCTGAAGGGGGCCACTCCTGTTCCAGGTCCCACCATGATCACCGGGGTCTCCTTGTCTGAGGGGAACTTCAGACTTCCCTTCTTCACCCACAAAGGCACATACACATCGCCTGGGACACAGATTAGGAAAACATTTAAATTCTTTAATTAATCCGATCTAATTATTTAAAGTTCTTCAGGATTTCAGCTGAACTTTATTTAATGAAGACTATCCTATACCACAAGTAGTTTCAGGGTTACATTGCATGAGGTTTGTTCAAAATTAGAGCTTTGTATCCAAAATGAATTTTAAAAAGAGTCGTCATTTGATGCCAGTTCACTGCTGGAATTTGATTAATCAGCCCTAATCTAATCATCAGTGTATGTAGGTGGCTGCTAACAGTTACGGTGAGCATATGCTACAGATAAGGTGGAGTACCTTGTGCAGGATCCAGAGAGGCTAACCAGGAGGAGCAGAGGCCTTTTCGAGGTTTATACAGTTTGGTTTTGTAGCAAACAACAGCAACCAGGACCTGAATCCTGTTTGGGTGGGCCTGCAGGCAGACCACATCTTTACAGTGACGGGTATAACGCTAAAATATAAATACTTTTTAAATCTAATAAAGAAGGATGATCTACCCGCAGAGAGGAGGCGATGGAGAAGGAGCGAGGCTGGATCTCAGGGAAAAGGTCCAGGAGATAGTCCACTTTGAGTTCTGCTGTGGTGTGAGGGAAATCTGCCAGGACCTGCAGCAACAAGGAGCAGATCGGAGGTAAAACGCAGATGAAGACAGATTTATTTATTACACAGGTCTGAATCCTGTTTGGGTTTAATAATTGCAAAATTGCTTCTAAGCTCCACCTCTTCGACCGTTACCTCCAGCATGGTGCGTCGGGGTCGGTTGCAGTAGTTATGCAGCTCATCCTGGCCCGCCGCTGAGCTGAACTCGGCCAGCTTCTCCCGCTCCAGCTCGTTGGTGGCGAAGGTGGACAGCAGCTCGAAGAAGGAGCGGCGAGGCACAGCGGCGATATCCAGGTAACTCTCCACCAGGTGGCGCACCGTGCAGGGCTGAGGAAGCCTGGCTGGGACTGAAAGATAGACTCAGACTGATCAGTGATTGTCTTAAAATTATTTCCAAGCTGCTTTTAAATGAAAACAGTGAGGTCACTGTAGCTACCTCGATCTTTTATATACAGATTATAGATCTGACTAAGAGTCATTAAAACATTCAGAGGTCAGATTTATTCAAAGGAAAGGAAGTGCATTGATAGGAAGGGATATTTATGAAACAGGGACTGACCTGCAGTGTTGTCTGTGGGGCTGAGAGTGAACCGGGTCTCTGGGTCCAATTTCAGCAGCTGGCAGAACTGCTGCACATCCTCAGGGGCGTTACATGGGCGCATCATCACCACGTCACCGGCAGCAAACCTGGAGGACAGCAACACAGCTGGAGATGGCGGCAGACCAACGAGGCTTACTGCTTTTACTTAAATACTGAAACTCAGGGTCGTATTCAGAGCAGATTCTGCTCCAAACAAGGCGTTTCAGGACAAAAAAACCATGCAGGTCTGAAAAGTAATCTTCAGGGGATCAAGGTTACGTACTCAATGTTGGACCCAGTGACGTCTAACTCAATGTGCCTGACGTCCTGGAAGTGCGACGGCTCCGTCACCCTCCTGTTGAACACCATTCTGGCAGGAAATGGGTGAGACTGGGAGGGGACAGTTTGATCCATGGGAATCCTCAGCTGGACCTCCTCCTTCTCTTGCATGTCGTCCAGGAAGTGGAACGTGTAGGTTGGAGGAAGTCTGTCGCAAAAAAGACAGAACAAACCTATAAATTAAACGTACGCTTTCTGAGAGAGGGACACGTGGAGCAGATACTCACGGCTCGTCTTCCCTCAGCGGCATCATGCCGGACAGAGTCGGGTAAAGAGTCGACACTTTCCCCCAAAACGAAGCAAACCAGGGGTCGATCACAGCGTCCGCTCTGCGTCAAACACACCGTCAGCTCAGCACACGCGCAACAAACCCTCCGCCATGTTCATGTTTACACTTGTCTCTTACCCGAGGTCATGCTGGTCATCAGCCAGCCCCACGGGCAGCAGCACGCAGGCACCGAGCTGCAGGAGGCGCTTATGAAGCTTCTTGGCCACAAAGTTGAACCTGCGGTGCACACAACGTGCACAGGCTTTAACAAAAACCAGACGAGTCACTGTAGGCTAATGGTGAGAACAGCGAGCATAAATCCTGGACTGACTTTGGATACGAGGAGTCTCCCAGGCCCAGGATGGCGCAGTCGAGCTGACTCAGAGAGCCGGCAGGTAAAGACTTCTTAAAGAGGAACCGCCAGAAATTCTTAAAACAAAGAACACATGGACGTCTCAGACACAGGTAAAGGTTTTCAAAATATAATTGGCTGTGCATGAAATCTTTTATCATTCTTCAGAAAAACCACAGAGGTTCTCACTGACCCTCAGAATTAGCTTCTTTCTTTAATATAACTTCACTACATTTAATGAAGCCATACAACACTTTACCTTCATATTGATAAGTCCAGGAGAAATCCACCTGTTATGTCCGACGCTACTGACGCTACTGATAGTGTACAACAGTTTTAAAAAAGCTTTAATGTCTCTCTCAGCCGAGAATGTGTTTCATGTGTTTCGCGTGAATCTGATCTGATTTTAATCTGAGGATTCGAATCTAATTCACTCTGAAGCTTTGACCATGACTGACTGACTCAAAAACCTTATGGACAGACCTCAAAGATCCTTACATTTAGCAGGACGAAGAGGGGAAACACTCTAAACTTTGAAAAGGAAAACTCTTGGTTAATTTCAAACTGGAAAGACTTGAAGTAAAAAGGTAATTGTGCTTAAAAATAATATTTCCTTTTTGGAAGGTCACCTTTCACTCTTCCAGTTTTCATTTTTCTTACCTTCATGTTGTCGGGAGGATCTCCCTGACCAGTAGTGGAGCAAACAAAGACGACCAGAGACTCGGTGATCAGGTTGGCCTGTTTGATGGGAGGAAAAAGGCACGCTGTGAGGTTGAGGAGGAGTACTCAGGAGCAGCTCTGGGACTAAAGTTGGGTATAAACATGTGAAACACCGACTGTGACTCCACAGTTATTCCACATTTATCGAGTCACAGCTCTGAAAACTTTAACACCCCCCCCTTATTTTTGAATAAGGTCTTACGCACCACATTGTAGTCGTCCAGCGGCATCACTCGGACCCGCAGCCGCCGTCTCTGTGCCTGCCGGGCAAGCCTCTGTGCCGTGTCCTGAGCTGTCCCGGTCTGACTCCCGTACAGAACGAGCAGGGCAGGATTTGACATGACTGCTGACAGAAACACAAGAACAGAAACTCATCATGTTTTGGATACAAAAAAGCCTCAGGGACTAAATTAAACATGGAGCAAAGAGTTTGATTCTCTCTGAGCCACTCAGCATGCAGTCCCACAGCAGGAGTTAGGACACGTGTGGCTCATTCAGGCTAAGACCCTGGTAAACTCGCTCCTGGCTCATGTGACACAGCCACTTATTTTCCTCTTAACTGGCCCCAGATGGGGACTCAGGTTCAGTTTTCCTTGGGTGACCCAGGCAGTGGCGAAGTTCCCAGATGTGACAGTGATAGAGTTTCACTGTCATGGTTAATAACCCAGAGTTTATTGGACAGGAAGCTGCATTTGTTCAGCTGCCTGCTGTGTACATGTAAACAGATGAAGTTCTGAATGAATGTTTTGGTGAAACAAAGATGATGCTCGACTCTGGCGCAGAATAAAGTTTTATCTATTCTATAATAGATACTAGACGAAAACAGTGCCCATAAACAGAAGACTCGAAACCAATAAACGTAAAGCAGAGCTCTGCTGTTAGTTTTCAGTAAAAACAATCAATTAAACAATACAAACCATAACGTGACTTTAATTCTAATCATCTGACTTTCATCCTTATAAGCATGAGACTGTCTTCGCACATGTACACATGTCTGTGTGATAAATACATGCTGACTCGTCAAACAGGAAACGTTGGCTCTGAACACATTGATTAGCAATACTTTCATTTTTCACTCAGAAATATATGTTCCGCATTTCTTTATTTGGGCCACAACAAACCATTTTCCGTGACCAGCAGGTATCTCGGTTACTTTTTACAGTAGATATAATGAAATGAATAAAATATAACAGTTAAACAGTTAAATTAGCAGATGTTCACCTTCACTCAGGACTACATAACTGAGCTGCATGCTAACGTGCTAGAATACTAGCTAACCGACTGATAAAAATCTGATCCGCTATTTTACTTATTTATTTTTTTTCGTCTATAATTCACATTTATGACCACAAGCAAACAAATCCACTCACCGTCGCTGTCTTCGTCGACAATTACCTAGAAACTTATACAAATGAACAAAATTAACTGGTCATGATGACCCTCAACGCCACACTTTACGGCAGGCACGCTGTGATTAGCTCACAGGCCGATGCTGCGTTCAGAGCCCCGGAGGAAAATCAGAAATAACAAAGTTTACGTAAAAAATTCTTTCACAAGCAACTTCTGCTGTTTATTCTTTATTCTTTCATTTTTGTTAACATTATACTTGATGAAGACATAATTTTCGTTTAAGTATTAATTAATAACAGCTACAAAGTGACTTATTTTTATTGACTTGTCTTAAATTTGAGCCTAAAACATCTTAAAAAAACATATTTTTTTAATTTAATTTCCTGATTCATCCACTATGTAGCTTCATTATGTCTCATTTAAAAATTATATTAGCCTACAGTGCTTAATGTTGTCTTATGTCAAATATCAAACAGTGACTGCTCTGTGTTTGTCTCCACCTCGTGGTCAAGTAAATTTCCTGCAAACCTCCTCACTCCTTCACCTTGAACCACAACAGATGAATGTTCTGGAAAAAGTCAGAGACTTTCTTTTTCTTTTTTAAAAATTTCTTTATAGATTATTAATCATTTGATACAGTCTCTGGTATTATGATAAATGGACTGGTTAAAGCACTTCATATGCTGTCACAGGGACTGTCATCTATGGAATAAGAGCACTTTTGTGATTGATCTGATGGTCACTAAACCACTGAAGAAATACAAAATACTCTTTCATAGTCCGAGAAGCAGATTTTGTGCCGAGTTACAGGAAACAAGATTCACACTGAACAAACTGTGAGAACTTTAGATTTTTAATTTCAGTGTCACTCTGTGGAAGAGCCTAGCACACTATGTCCAACATATTATAATCATTTCAATGTATAGTATAGTGAATAAGTTTAGAAAAGGTGCTGTCACTGAGTGAAAATCCAGAATATTTCAAGGCTGGGCTTAGATCCAGGTAACATCTCTGATCACACTGCTCCAGCCTTCCAACTTCATCAATAGCTCGATAAAATGGAACTCAGGATTTAATCAAATCCAAATGTTATACCCTCAAATCGACGTTAAAGGTCACAGTAAAGGTAGAAAAAGCTCAGAAATGAGTGTGTAGTTGTTTTATAGCTCATGTTTATATACATACACTGTGTTGAGATATCTGCCTGTGTAGTTATAATCAATAAAAAAAACACCCACTCTGACCACAGGAAATAACACGTATGGATTTTATATTCATACAGTCTGACGATATCATCACATTGACACTGAGGTGGAATCTCTGACACTGAACAAACTCATGTGGAGTTTTTAAAGGAGAGACTTTACTGAAGCATGCGAGAGGTTAAGAGCACTTGGTAAAATACACCAGCATTAGTGATGCTACACACAGACAGGTGACATTTGTTACATGGTACAGGTGAAACAGATGGACGAAAGGAAAAGCAGCAGTAAGAGGCCGAATCAGAGATGGAAACGATGAGCAATGAGGACAGAAATCTTTAAGGATCACCAGATTATACTGAGTTATTTAAACGTTAAGCTTTGGTTACTACACTAGAATTTTAAAAAAAAATAAAAAAATAAGTCATAGAAAAAGGCACGCATCAGTCATGAAGGCAGTGAACAGTCAGTGAGTGGTGTCATCCACTCGGCTCTTTATATATCACATAAAATAAAAATTACACAACTTAAACAGAACAGACACAAATAAATCCACCAGAGACGACTGGAAACACGTTAAAAAGATCTGAGAATGTCCTTCACAGAATACAGTTTGGTGATTACAGGAAAAGTGGCTCAGCGCTTTAAAAACCCACTAAAAGCTTCTCGACACGACACAGCAGCAGCTTCATCGTCATGCATAAATAGCTGAAAGTGACAGTTGTGAGGGAAGAGGGTCTAGTTGTGGTAGAGGCGTATGCGCTGGGATATGTTGGCCCGGCACAGAGGGCAGTTCTGCAGGGCATCGCTACACACCTGACAGCAGCACACATGACCACACGGCAGGAAGATCACCTGAGACTGCAGAGACAGGAGAGACAGTGAGTAATCTGAACTTTGAAGCCATCTTTCAGGCTGTCCTGGTTCTCACCATCTTGAATGAGCCATCAGCACTTCCTGTTTCCTCTGCACCCATGCAGGTGGAGACTGTTATTACCAAAATACTTAACAGTGGAAAAAACGTAAAAACTAACACCTCTCATGCCAAAAACTGCAGTTCCTCTAGTGGCCACACAAGGCTCCAAAAGCGTGTCAGTCCCATTGGATCTTATCTGAAGAACAGTTTGCATTAATAGGGGCGTGGCCTCTTTGACAGACAGGTGGATGGCCACACAGGCAGTGTAGCTGCTTGGCTTCACCTCAGCTAACTGGAGTCCCTGAACTGGACCTCAGGACCATGTTTGTGCTGTTGGAGCCTTTTCAGTGCAGTTAGCCAATAATAGGGCTGCTGTGAGGATGCTGTACCAACAGACTGACCGAGAAGCCTGAGCTCCAGTTTTGGTGAATAAAACTTGTTAAGTTTTACTGCCATTTAAGATCAGATCAGAAATGAGGGGAAAAAAAAATCAGAAAATCCAGGTTTCAGAGCACAATGGTTCAGCGTTCATCCTGATAACACCTCCTCCTCATTTCTAATGCATTAATGCTCCCAGCAGCAACACTTGTACTAAACCTCAGTAAATCATGTTTGTATAACTGAGATCATGCCTGTCAGTCAAACTTGTCACTTTGCCCCTTTATTAAAACCCCAAACAGTTTTTTATGCTAAAAACGTGTTTTCTGCTCTCAAATCTGACATCTGATCTTATAATCTCATTGAGACTAAACTCATGACCATTTTAGCATTTCTTACCCCGGTCTCCATGCAGACCACACAGTCTGAGCTTCCCGGCCCTTCCACAGGGCTAGGTGCTGACGGGGTGACGGGGGTCCCCGGGGTCCCCGGGGTGAGTGGTGGGCTGGGCATTTGGATGTTTGAGGTGCTGGGAAAGAACGGAGGCGGGGAAGGAGATGGCGCAGAGGGGGTGACTTCCACTTCCGCCTCCTGCTTGGTGACTTTACAAGGTCCTGTAGAGGAGGAAACGGATCACGTCACTTTCCACATGCTAAACACTGAAAATCTAACATCTCTGTCCCATTAAACAGTTGCAGTGTGTCAGTGTTACAATGTGACTAACGCTCAGCTGTGGTGTGATGTGTGGACTGTACCTTGAGGCTGGCGTTCCCGGGCCCAGTTCAGAAGAGCTTTCTGGATTCCTGCTTCACTGATGCCCAACTGAAAACAAAGAATTCCATAAAGCTGATGATTTCATAAACCTGGATGTGACATGGCACCATGGATCCAAAAAAACAAAGCTTTAAAAGTTACACTGAGATGATCTTTAAATGCAACATGATCCAGTTGGAGAATAGAAACCTGCAGATGGCTATGTCAGCTACTCAGTGACGAAGGTGAATCAAGACACCATTCACCTTCAGAGTAGAGACCATCAAAACAGCACCTCCCTGTTTTTCTAATTTTACCCGATTTATGAAAATAACAACATCAAATGTATAGTTTAGTCTGATCTGTCAAAAGTAAGAATCTGTCCAAAACACTGCTGGATCCAGAGCCAGGCTGAGCCCTGTCTCTGGTAACAATCTCATCTTTAATATTCAATAAGGCAGAAGTAGTAACTAAATAATGGAGTGAAATAAACCAATTTTCTGTTTCATTACGCTGGAGATTGATTATTTGATGTTGATGTTCATACAGATGCTGGTGCAGAAACTAGACCTGGGCCAATCAAATGGCTTCCAGTTAATATGACAGATAATCAAGATAAACATTTTAAAAAATAAAAACAAAAAACAAATCGAGCAGCCCAGACAGAAACTTGCGCTGCAGACGCACCTTCTTGAGGTCGGAGGAGCTCATGTGGTGAAGCGCCTCGGTCGTCACTCGATGATGAGCCAGGATGGGCAGGTAGTGCTGAGCGGACAGTTTGCACAGCAAGTTCACCAGCTCCTTCTCCACACCCGCTTCCTGCAGAGAGATTACAGCTTTAGGTGGGATGCCACACTCTGTTTCCAGATGTTGCAGATGTTCATCTGTGCTATGTAACCTGCATGCGGAGTGACAGCGGCTTAGCGTCCAGCAGCCTCTGGTACTGGATCATCCAGTAGTTCTGCTGGTTGGACTCAGACTTCAGCTCCATCTCAGCCTGAAAAACACAACATGGGTTTTTGTTTATCCTCAGAACAGGAAACACAAACTCTACAAACAGGTATAAAGTTTATTTATAAAGTAGTTTTCATAGACATCTGGTCACAAAGCCATCATAACAACAAAAGGAATAAAAACATTAAAATATAATAGAAAATTAAAATGCATTTAATTGCAATACAAAATGTAAAAGTTAAAACTGAATAAAAGAAAAGAAACCAGAAATGTATTTGAAAGAAACAGGATTGTGAAACTGATTTTTCATGAGAGTTGAAGCTCAAAGAAGAATCAAATATAATGAAAAGATCACGAACGCTGGACTTGTGAGAAGGTAGAAAGAGTTTGACTGACATTTATATAGTTCAGGAGGATCAATAATCACACAATACCCAATCAAGATCATTGATGGAGAGATAGTGCGAGATAAACGGTTATCTGTTCATCCGCTAAGGCTTAAAAGACGCACACAGCAGAATGTCATCAGTATAGAAATGATTAAAAAAATGTCAGAAAATGACTGAATGACACCACATAAAGGAAGGATGTACAAAGCAAATTCTATTGGATTCAGCACTGAGAGTTGTGGAACTTCTTCATCTTATACTGGGACTTGCAAGACCTGCAGCCTTCATCATCTCTCTGAAACAACCTGTTTGAGCTCCTCCCCCTTTAGGCCAACTTTCTTCTGACTGGCTGCCTCTCACAAACAGAGGGTACAAGTTGACTATGCTGAGCCCATTCTGTTTCAGGTCACTATATGAAACGGAGTACTAAGAGTAGACCAAAGCCTTGCTGTATGGAAGCTGACCTCATTATTTGAACCTTAATGTTTAATATGAACACCCACCACAGGAAGTGGAGAAACATGACAGGAAATTAGGAGAAGAAGAACAAAACCGCCACGAGATAATTCCTCACCAGAACCTGCAGCAGCTCCTGCTCTCGCTGGTCTCTCTGCTTCAGCAGCTGCTGCAACATGTCGCTGAGCGCCGCGCGCTGCTCCACCAGAACTTCCTGCACACAAACACACACAAATGGAGTGACGTTACACACACATCATTATCAGCTGTGGGCAGTCAATGTTTGTTAGTACTAAGGTTTATTTATTCAACATTACAAAAACTTAAATTTAAATATTACACAAAAAAAATTGGATATCAAATTCAAAAGGCCATGCAGGACTCGAGTGCAATGTTATAATAAAATACCATAGAAAAAATGCAGTGTGACTCCATTGTTAAAAATAAGTAAATAAAAAAGAACTAATATGAATGAGTTAATATGAATCTTTTCCTCCGCACCAAAGCAGACAGCAGTACAACCAACAGCAGTCGCATAAAGTAGCAGCACACACGTGACTATACACAGCAAAAATACACAACATGAAACAGTTTCATCAGTTTACTTTTGTCAGCATAAATCACACCGTTTGAGCTGTACTGTATTAAAAGCTGTCTGCTGCTGACAGAGAGGTGGTCCTGAGGAGGTGCAGAGCAGTTCATCACCATGTCATCAGCATAAAATCCAAGTTTGTACTTGTCTTATATGACTGAAATTATTTACATATAAAATAAATAGCAGTGGTCCCAGAACTGAACCTTGGGGAACACCTTTTTAGTCTTGCGTTTGTTTGTTTTTTGATAACCCTGCATTGACAGTTCTTTGCATTTTTATTGATCGCAGCTCGATCAGTTAAAAGGACTGTCTAATGTTGGCTGCCGTTTTGCTTTTAAGCTTTCTTCCTGAAACCTCACTGGTAGCCAGTTAAAACCTTAACAGTTTGTTTACTGTAGTTGCCTCTGTCACTCGTTTTAAGTCGCACATTTAAAGCTGCTGATCGTTTTCTTGAAATTTTGAACTGCTGCCATGAAGCGATGACATGGAAGTGAAAATAAACATGGGAGGGCAAACAAAGAAGGCGGTGACACCCACCTGCAGGTTCTCAGCATCCAGATTGCGTCTTTTAATCTCCAGTTTAGTCAGCTGCATTAACTCACCCTCTATGAGATGGATCTGAGGGACAGTGGAGAAGCAGACATGAGGCAAGCAAGGAGAGGGGACATGCTGCCGAGGCTATAATAATCTATGAGAAGCAACTTAAACTGGACATCTTCATTACTGTTAGGATGAGTAAGATGAATCTGATTATGAGCAGATTGTGGGAAAAAGTAAAATGACGTTAATGCCCAGTGTCTTTTCATTTTCAGCTATTTTTTTTTCCTTAGACTTGAATTAACTGAGTTTTTTGGACCTCTGGCAGAAACGAGCTGTAAAAACAAAACAAAGCAAAATAAAAAAACAAATAAAAAAAACAATGATGCATCGTCACCGACCTGGTTACGGATGTACCCATGAACGGCGTCTTTTTGGAGCTGCAGCGCCTGGAATGCTGCCTTCTGCATCTCCTCCTGCAAAGACAACCATTCAAGGCAGGTCACCGAGGTGGGTTACCGAGTCCAGCAGCTTTAAACAGAGTGGGGGTTTGATTTCTACTCATCCTACCTCCTGTAAGATCTGGGCGATAGCTTTGGACTTGTCCAGAACTTGGAGGCACAGCATCTTGTCAAACTTCCTGTCTAAATTCTCTAAACTGTTACATAAGGAGAAGAGATTACAACATCTTTCCAAAAGCTGTCACA